>NW_023339763.1:16008782-16043998 GCF_004916995.1 Morone saxatilis | reverse complement strand
ATATATTTATCTTTTTATTTTTTTGTGTGATTGTATATTTTAAGCACCATTGCACCAAGACAAATTCCTCGTATGTGTAAAAACCTACCTGGCAATAAATCTGATTCTGATTCTGATTCTGATTTAACTTCCTCAGGAAGGTCAAAGGTCAGAAACAGCATCCTTGAAGCTGGAAGGGATTTAGTGCTTAGTTCAGCAGGTTGCCTGCTCCCTGTCATACAGCAGTGGTTTGAAGGTCTTTTATTGATTTAACAAAACTTCTCAGGAACTGTGGAGATCAGGCCAGCTGTGCAAAATGCAGCTAAATGAAGGCTGCAGAGAAAATGTGAGATTGTTATCGAATCGAAACGCTTGAAATACAAAAATTGTCAAAATTGTCTAAATATATTTCTTCATTTTTCTTCATCATTTCTCAAACTTTGCCACCAGAATATTCCTGAAATTCAGCTTCAACAACTGTGGGATATATTTGGTGCAACAGCCAATGGTGTGCATGTGATCAGACAGTCAGACCTGTCTAACTTGAGGTTTTTATACGATATAAAATTTACACTAATAAATAAAATGTCTGCAAGTGATCACCAGAATTTTCTTCAGCTAAAAGTTAAAACAAGGACACATGAACTTACTCGACTCTGTTCTTTATAGCACCAAATTTGATGTAATCAGATCTTATTGAATTTTCATTATGTTATATGAATGCAGTCATTTGTTTGTGTCTCTTCTGCATTTAACTGTTCACTGCGAATTAAGAGGAGAGAGTCACAGATTAGACTGTATCTTCATGTTTTTTTTGTATATATACACATCACTTGACCTGTTTGCAATAATCAACGAAAATAGCTTGGGAAGAAATCCTGAAATCATTAGATTAGGGATTAGAAAAGGACAGTAAATGAATGTTAGTTGACCGTCCTCTTCCTCCTTCAGGTCTGTGGCCCAGGCACTGAAGACAGGCAAGCCTGTCAAACCAGAGCATTTCAGCGAGGTCACGCTGTACTTTAGTGATATCGTGGGCTTCACCACCATCTCAGCTCTCAGTGACCCCATCGAGGTGGTCGACCTGCTCAATGACCTTTACACACTCTTTGATGCTATCATTGGATTGCATGACGTCTACAAGGTGAGTGTTGCGGGATTGTGTTCCTGATCCTGATAATCTTGTATTTAATTTGTTTATTTTTTTAATAAAATAGTTTTAGATAAGTACATACGTTTGTATTGTTGAAACATTGTTCTGTTGCTCCTGAGTCTGATTTTAATATCTGAAAAAAAATATTTTGATACATTATATCCACTAATCAGTAAAAGTCCAGTGTGGAAATGCAGAAATGGAATATAATAAAAAAAAAAATTGTGTGTTTTCCATACCTTAGAATGAGCCTACACACTGATCCTTTAAGATAATTCCTTTATTTTGGTGGAGGCCAATACTTTCAAATTTTACAGTGTTGAACTAGTTGTATGTGTATGTGTGTGTTGATACTTTTTACGGTATTTAGGTGGAAACTATCGGAGATGCCTACATGGTAGCCTCAGGAGTCCCCACCAGGAACGGCAACCGTCATGCAGCTGAAATGGCCAACATGTCTCTTGACATCCTCCATTGCATTGGGACTTTCAAGATGAGGCACATGCCTGAACTCAAAGTCAGGATCCGTATTGGCCTGCACTCTGGTGAGCAACATGTTCCTCATTTCTGTGCTGTGATTAAACTATGCTCTAATTATGATGTACAGTAGTAAATCTTTGCCCTAAGAGTCACATACGTGTGTAATATGACATTAAATAAACTCCTTTTCAGAGTGAATAAAAATAATGCAGAGGAGTAAGAATACATGAGCACAAGCTGCTAAGTCAAGGAGGTATTTTTATCAGCCTTTATCCTTGTCTGGAACTTATTCCTGGAACAGTGAAATGCTATCCACTTAGAGCACTGTCATCCAATTAACACACTGAATACTCTGGATTTCTAACTCTATTCTATGTATTTCTTTATGCACACAGAAGTGGTAGTGAACAGCCTTAATGTAATACATTGAGGAAATAATTGTGCAGAGATTATAAAAAAGTTACTGGAAACTGTGTCTTCAAAGTTATGTAAAAAATGGTTTATGACATAAAATATTGCTTGCCAAGGAGAGGCATCTCATTAAAATGTGTGTGGCCTTGCATGCTGTCTTTGCAGGCCCAGTGGTAGCAGGAGTTGTGGGCCTTACGATGCCTCGGTACTGTCTGTTTGGAGACACTGTCAACACAGCATCAAGAATGGAGTCCACAGGGTTGCGTGAGTGTCTTGTATATCATTCTGTAGACGAGAAAGATCTTCTCTTCCTAGTCATCTGTTTTTTTTACATAGTAGAGTTGGGAAGGTGTGTAGTTTGTGTGCATGCTGCTTGAGGCTAAACAGGGCTTTAAGTGAGCAGTCCTTTCTAATCTTTTAAGACTATCAGCAGAATTAGAGTCCAATTTGAAGTTTCACTGTAAATGTCGTCAATGACCAGGTTTGCCTCAGCTACACTCGACATGCTCTATAAATTAAGTATAATCGTAAGTATTAACTACTAAGAACACTTAAAACATTATACTTTAAAAATAAAACTCACATTCGATTGTACACTACTGTTCAAAGATTTAGAGTCGCCTGCCACGAAAGCTTTATTGGGTACAGTCAGATGACTGAGGGGACTACTTAATGTATATTTTTGATTTGATCTTTCAGGCTTTAAAGCGTAGAAATATATGTCATTTTATATGAATGCTGTACAGTGGTTCAGAAACAGACAAAGATACCTCTAAGCAACAGTTAAATAATGATATAAGAAACTGGAGGTTAGTATAAAAATCTGATTTAAACAGGAACAGGTTCCTTTTTCTGTGTCAAGTGCACAATAATGCTAACACGCTGGAATTAACAGGTGTGTTGCTTTAGCAAAGCTACATTAGCACTACTAAATATAAGCTGAACATACTATGGACTGACAAATGGAAACAACATTAAAACTCTACTCACTTATGAAGAAGAGACAGTAACGCCTTTCCTCACCATTTCAACATAAATCCCCAACCAAGTTACAGTGACACTAACAAGCTCTGGGCTGGTTTTGACTGTCTTGCACTGGTGTGACTATTCAATGGAAATGTAATGTAAGGATGGCTTTACATAATGCAACTTCTGTGCAATATGCTGCTCATCTTAAACACACCCTATAAGTGTTTTGTCACAGTTTCATCCTGTTCAGTCTAACTACTGACCACAGACTACAGAGGGCCCAAAGAAAAACAGGTCCCCAAAATATTTAGAGCCCAGTTATACCATTGTGGTTCAATAATTATCTAGGATCAATAGGGTCAGTTACCCTTTCTGGACTAGAAAATACATAAAAAATCTAAACTTTGGGGGAGCAGTACTCTCCCTGTCATGTAACACTGTGGAGACATTGAGTAAATGGAAGTTTTAATCATTAATTATTCTCCTATTGGGGCCAATACTATTGTAGTGTCAGAATTATTCTGGTTTTATCAATGAGAATACAGCCATTATTGAAGGAAAGAAGGTAATTCCAAACCTCTGAATGGTGGTGCAGATCTCAGAAGATCATACTGTAATGAAACTATTCACATTTAAATAGGTCAGTGGCAGTTTCAGTCTAATTTATTTAATCTAAAATAACAATGATGTGTTTATGAATGACTAGACTATACTGAATATTTGCTATTAGGGGGGAAAGCAATGATGAGTAGTCTACTGCCACCTAGTGGCTTAATACCAAAACGGCAGTCTCACCTTCTAAATTTCTCAGATGCAATCATTTTAACCTTAAAAAAGGCCAATAAAGATTGTCATGTGTACCAATATTATCGCAATGTCAGTGAGGATGTTGATTTATTTTCTATCACAGCTTACAGAATCCATGTCAACCAAAGCACAGTTGATGTCCTGAACAGCTTGAAGCTGGGATACAAGATTGATGTCAGAGGTCTGACAGAGTTAAAGGTAAAATGTTTAAATGTTTTACAATATACACAGGACATATGGAATATACCTACTGTAGCACAGACATTATAAAAATAGCTAATGAATGGCAATGATTCTTATTTCTAGGGAAAAGGGATTGAGAACACATTTTGGTTGGTAGGAAGGGACGACTTCACCAAGCCTCTGCCTATTCCTCCAGACATTAAAGGGTAAGAGAATGTTTTGGTTTCTAGATTATTGCAGCACATCTTAATGTAATCAAATTACCTATTTGTATTAAGGGTATATCGTGTTCTGCTCTGGGTCTAAGTCATGGTACATAAAAAGCTGTATTTCCTATTACAGGGGAGGCAATCACGGTATCGCTCTAGAAGAGATACCTACTGACAGAAGACAAAAATTCCTGGATCGACAGAAGAAGATGGGCTAGACTGATGTTTTGTTTTTTTCCTGATGTCCCAGAATGAAAAGTGAAATGTGTCAGTTAAAATATACGCAGAGATGTGCGAATGAAAAGTCGAGCATTGCAACATCCAACCACAATCTACTATAATTTGTGCTATTCTCAAACTTAAATCCAGGGTGACATGAGGATTCAGACTCTTTGTATTTGTTGAAATTATTTCTATACTAAAATAATCTTGGAGATTATCATTCTCTTCATTCATAGTTTTAACACATGGTGCCACAGTAAAGGCTGACTCCAAGATGCAAAAATGAGCCAAAAAGAGGCAACTGTATATATTTTATTTGTTCATCAGTTGCTGTATACTGAAAATACAAAAGTATACATACAGCGTAATATCAACAGTTGTAACAGGTGTTAATTTAGTGGACAGTTATCTCACCTAACAAAAAGGGATTGTGATGAATGTGTCTACAAAAGATCACAGTATCATGTGTAATACTGGTGAACTTCATGTACTGTATGTATTTGTACTGATCTTTGGGCTTTGTAGAGATATTGGAGAGATTTTATTGTGAACATGCCGCATACTGCTCAACTATTCATCCTCGGTATAATAGACTACAATGTGCTGTACTCACTTTAGGAGCATTAGTCTTTTACAACAACACAGGATTAATACATTTAAAACATTTACTCAGTAATTTAAGATGGAAAGAACTGCATAGGTCAGTCAGGGTTGAGAGCTCAGATCGGAGGTAGCTGTGATTTTGCTTTTGTTGCAGCAATACTGCGATTATTCACACGTTTGATGAATGGGCCATATTATTCAAAACTGGTCAAAATATATCAAACAAAACATCTGGTTTGTTCATTTAACATTAGATTTAATTATTAAAATAGATGAAAAACATATTTCTTCTTACTACTTGGTCTCCTAAGAATATATTTTATTACTGCAATAGGCCTGTTTGAGTTGATTTGACTGATTGACTGTTTCAATCTAACTTCTCAGCTCCAATTATCCAATTGTAATTATAAAAATACAGACTGACAAAGGTATTGTTTTTTAATGATGTGTGTATTGCTCATGGCAAGCATATTGTTTTTTAATGATGTGTGTATTGCTTTTAACATACTGCTGATTTTCTACCAAAACATAGAAGATGTACACGACGTGCAAACAACTCCAACCTATTGCTGTCTAACAACAGTGCAGTTTCACTATAGCCTGTAGCCTATTACTGGAACATGCTGCATGCTGTGTGTACAACAGGGTCTTAACAGGAAAGCGATAGGAAGACCTGATTTCTGTGACATACAATTTATGTGCTCTGCACTGATATGCAGAATGTCAATTGAGTCAACTGACTGAAATGATCTCCAATATGTGCTTCAGCAGATTGAGCCTTTTCATGTGTATTGCCATCTTCTAGAGGAAAATGTCTGCCTGTGTCTGTGTCTGAGTTTTCCATACCTTATCTTCTTTTCTGGGCCCCAATCAGTGTCTGTATCTGAATGTCCTCTGGGAACAAATGTTCACAAAGAGGGGATCTTAGACGAATTTTACACAACATATGGTGGGGTGGGGTGGGGTGGGGGGGGCGCATGCATAGACAAAGTGGAGGGCAGAGTCTTCTGAGTCATTTGTCTTTGGCCTGGGGATGTGTATATACTGTACATTTTTACATAGTTTGTCTTTGTGTCCTGTGCAGGGTTAGGGAGTTTTTTTTCTGCTTGGGTTCCCTAAACCCCTGACACAAAAGGAGATATCAACAAAACACAAGGGTTTAATCACAGTGCATTGAATTACATTGTTCACTCACTCTGTGTTGGCTTGCTAATTGTCTGCCGCAGCACTGATATTGAAGCAACAATAAGCAGGCAATGTCAGGATGTGATTTTCCTCTGACAACAGTTTTCAGTCTGAGGACATTTTTTCATTGGGAGCTCACTGCTGACCACTTCTAACATACAGCGACTTGTCACAGTTAGCTCAGCGTAAGGACAATCTGATTGACTTGATTATCAGGTTGCTTGTGGTGTAGTCTTTCACACCATTAAGTGTTTAGCAGCAGCACTGGCTCTTCAAGCATGATTAAATCCCCGATGAAGAGGAAACGCCGGATTCTGAATCAAAATAAAGAACATGGGGGGAAGCTGTTTGAATGTTTCTTTGATGGGTATCTAAAGAACAAAATGAGTTATTCTATTGCATAGGTAGGACCGACTTTTTCTAGATTCTTAATCAATTTGCCAAATAGACCCCATCAATACAGAATGGATTCCATTGTTTTGAAAAGTGATCTCAGTGTGTTTCTGTAAATAAATTATGGTTTTAGTGAAGATTGTGTCTTCCTGTGTTTGCCTTATACTCCTGTATCTAAATGTGTTGAGGCGATTTTCCTGAATGGTACCCTGATAGCGCACTAAATTATGATTTAAAAGAAGTAGATCACTAAATCATAAGTTCAATAAAGATCAGTAAATCATAGTGTAGATGACAGATAATCTGTTTATAGCTTGATATTTATAAGTTAGTGGCTTTTTTCTGTCAAATCTGATTCATACGCTTCAGTTATAACAAGCTTTAAGTTTTGAAATAGCAGTGTTGTAAATGGGCAGAGCATTACTAAGGCAACAACATTAAAACTCTACTCACTTATGAAGAAGAGACAGTAACGCCTTTCCTCACCATTTCAACATAAATCCCCAACCAAGTTACAGTGACACTAACAAGCTCTGGGCTGATTTTGTCTTGCACTGGTTTTTTTTCTTCTGCAGTGAAACTATTCAATGGAAATGTAAGGACGGTTTTACATAAAGCAACTTCTGTGCAATATGCTGCTCATCGTAAACACACCCTCTAAGTGTTTTTATCACAGTTTCATCCTGAACATTGCAAATTATGGTAAATCAGATGCATTGTGTTTATTGAATGCTAAAACCTCCATCGAGCTTGCACTGTGTATCTTACAGTAACACCAGCCAACAGTAAAAACACTGATTCTGGATCAAAATAAAGGTGTTTTGATTTGGCTTCAGGTCCTGAGATCATCTTAAAAGAATCTTTAAATGCCATCACAAACTTGTCTTTCAACTGAACTCAATGTTATTATCCAAATCAGAGTTAGAACAGATCATGTCTGCACTGCTAGCAGGAATATCTACAAGTGATATCAGCGCCCCAAGGACAATGTCGGCTCAACAGCAATTCTTATTTCTGCCACTAGCAGAGGTTGCTGTGAGGACAATTTGATCAGTTTGACAGGTTGCTATGCCAAATCTTTTTTGGCACTTTTGTGGTGCAATCACACCCCTTGGATTTAACCACAGACTGTGTCCTGTAGTTGTTTGTTGCTGAGGATATAAATTAATTCAGGCCATCAATGCTTCAGTGCCTTATTCTGTCTGCATGTATGGGTAACAATATAAACAGTACACATTAAAAAGACAACTAAAACCATACTATGTGCTCTGGGAAATGCAGGTTTGTCCATCATGCTCCCATTCATGTCTTTGCTGCTCAAAACCATCCAGGTAAGCACCTTATAGGACAATGTGACAATCAACTCAACATGTTGTTGATATAGCCTATTTTACTTGTATGCTCATTATCATATATTTTAATTGGATTAAGGCACACTGTTTGTTATCACAAACTCAGCATGATATTTATTGCAGCTGATGGTAATCAATTTGAAGCAGATCACGTTTTTGTTGAAAATTATTTAGCCTACATTAAATTAAATACTACTCACTATAAATAATATAGATATAAATATAATATAAAATTACATTAATAAATCTCTCTAATAGTGTTCCTTTATAGGAGTTATTGTATTATCATATGCCCACTGTGTCCACTGTGTGTGTACATCTGCATACATGCATTCAATGACTGCATGAAATTCAACAGTACTGTATGTCCTGACCCCTCTAACAGTGTGTTCTGCAGTTGTTTCCTGCTGTCTGCCTACAGTCAGAAGGGGCAAAAATCCCCACAAAAATAAATGCTGAATTACATGACATAAGCTGTCTGATCGACCACGTGATCAGCAGTGGAGTCTTCCTCTGCTGAACACCGTGTTCCTCTGTGCACCTCATCAGTCCTTAAGCCCCACTGGCATTTGACTGGCACCGGCTTGGAGGTGCCAGTCTAGCAGA
The DNA here is from genome assembly GCF_004916995.1 of Morone saxatilis. Classification (NCBI taxonomy): domain Eukaryota; kingdom Metazoa; phylum Chordata; class Actinopteri; family Moronidae; genus Morone; species Morone saxatilis. Next base: position 16,035,446 of record NW_023339763.1, on the reverse strand, counting down.
AGCTGCGTCAAGTCAGCCAGAGGGAGCCAGGGGGAGACCGGAAACGTTGCAGATCGGCTTTCACAATTAAAGCATATTGGTTGTTTGCGGTCACAACAAAACACGCAGCCGCATACTCAGGGGGGCTTGTTGAATCATGACTTTATAAGGCCAAAAATTGTATTGGGTTACTGGAATAAGCTTTTTATACAGTAATGTGGCGACAAAAGAGATGATGAGAACTAAATGTTGCAGTAATGTGTTGGGTGATTTGGAGAACATCATTGTCAATAAAGAGTTGATTGCAGCCTGCTTATAATTGTTCTTTATGACCACAGGCAAAAGTGACAAGTGTTTCGCCCAGGATTGCTGACCTTTACTGGGTAAGATTGAAAATCATGTTCTCATTCTCCTGCAGGAGACACTGACACAAAACCTGGACTCAGAACAAAATAGTCGGCGCTGAGGAGCCGGTGGGAAAAAGTATAGACATGTGCCACTGTTTGCTTGTCCTGCTCGCCATTTCCCTTGTGCCTGACCACGATAGGCGATCATGGAAACGTGCAGGAACGGATAAGCAGATAGTAGAGTTATATTTTGAAAATCGTCACCGGAAGCTCAGTTTTTATTCCGCCCGACTTGACAGTGGAGGGTATAGACCGACTGTGGGCAACCTCAGACAGGTGGAGGAGACGTCCTTAAGCAGCTGAACTGCACCGTGGTCGGACTGGGTCGGGCAGGACTGGGCTGGGCTGCAGGACGCGCAGCGGTGGACGCTGTGCACGCTCGGTGCGCGGATCCTCCTGCAGCTGCTGGATTCACAGTATGATACCAGATCCAAAACATGGTTTGGCTGATTTTCCCATCCTGAGCCTTCGCACACATGCTTGGACACTTAAATGTGGACGCGGGGAGGGCGAAGGATGTAGTTGCAATGGATTAATGAGGAGTACACATGGACTTCGATTTTTTTCCTGAGATTATTGGCTTTTGATTTTGATTTTATTTTTATCCCCCTGCCTTGGCCATGGAGAACCAAGCAGCCGAGCCGCAGAACTATGAAGATGTAGAGAAAAGCGGCTATCTCCGCAAGCATAAATCAATGCACCGGCGATTCTTCGTGCTGAGGGCGGCCTCGGAGCATGGTCCTGCTCGACTTGAGTATTATGAGAACGAGAAGAAATTCCGCAGTAAATCACCTGTGCCCAAAAAAGTCCTGAACCTGGAGACTTGCTTCAACATCAACAAGCGGGCAGATTCCAAGAACAAGCACATGATAGTCCTTTATACCCGCAGCGAGAGCTTTGCCATCGCTGCAGACAGCGAGGAGATCCAAAATGAGTGGTACCAAGCAATGCTGGACCTCCAGTGCAACTGTAAGATATGAAAAGTGTGATGTGGTTTCTGCTGCCTGTTTCTGCACCAGGCCTATCCTGCCCTAGGCTGTTTGTTCTCCATACACTATTTGGCTCGGCCATTCCCCGATTGTTCATTGCACATCACTGGCTCGGATTGTTCGCATATTTGTGCTGCAGGTCCAGTTTACCCATTGCATTTGAGTAAATCAGGCTGAGCGACGCAATTTGGACGGTGTGTTTTTAACCAAGAGGCAGGTGGATCCGACTGAACGTGGTAGACCAACACGCTATGGGCGGCATGTGCTGTGTTTGTGCTGCACAATCTCAATGCGCGTTGCTTTTATACACTTATAACCTGCGGATCATTTTCTGCCAGCCAAATATCATTCGATGCTTTAAATAACATTTATATGTAATGATTTACAGAGGATCGCCTCTCTGACTCAAATGCAGCCCGTTTCATACGACGGTGTATTTATGCATGGCGCAGTGGGCATATAGCAACCATCCAACGGATGCATCATATAGTAGTAGCCTATCGTGGTGCACTCCGCTGCAGCCTGTGTTTTTGTTTTTCTGCACAGCTCCGACTGCCGTTCGCCTAACCTACATTTGTGTTACACGGTGCTGCTGGTAGGGAGGAGATGGCATCGTCAGTGCGCTCTCACTGGAAAATGCGTTTCTGTTGGTTATCCTCGTGTTTACGTTGTTATCCTTATGCTGGAGCTGAGCACCACCACCCACCCTCCCTGTTATTCTTTGCATTTCAGTTAGTTGAGACTGATGGGCTTGCCCAGCTTTAATGTTGTCATTTTGTGTGGAACCCCAAATAGATTCACATTAGAGTACAGACCCCCATTTTGTCGAGATTGTGTCTCAGGGAGAGCCACAATAAAAATAAAAAAGACAGTTTTTTTTAATATACATTTCCTTTTATTGTGTACCGGCTCATAATGTGCATAGGGACGCACAAATGGCGCTTGAAACACATTAATATATATGTTATAGTGATTCCCGTGGGGATCATCTCTGATCAATTCAATATTTTTCTTGAGGATGAGAGCAAACCACTACAGTTGTTCAGTGAAGATAACCGTGACTGTGTGACTGTGTGGCAAGAACCCCCCCCCCACACACACACACAAACAAATCAATTATTTCTCCGTAATTTGCCATGTGATTGGCATTGAACTGAACTATGATGCATTATTTCACAACTGAGAAGACTTAATGAAGAGCTGTATCTTAATAGTAATGGTGATGAATTAGCAGCAGCACAGTTGCTTGGCAGACACAGTAGTGATTCCAGCATGTAGCTGTTTCCTAATGATAGAGAAACATAATGTAACACTGGTTACTCTTTGCCTTAACTATAAAGTTGATAGTTACTGTATTAAAACTACTATCTTATGTAGTTCTTTATCTACATTGCAGAAGAGAATACAAATATGTTTATATATGAAGTTACCATTAGTTAACTCGTGCAAATTCAATAAGCCTGAGAAACTTAATAAAGTAATCCACAAAATAAATCTCATTTTACAATATATGTCAATATATATGACTTAGTATTGTCACCTACACTGGTTTGTTATTTTGGCTTTGTTTCAACCGGTTCTGTGTTTTTATGTATGTTTGATGTGTTAAGTCATTCACTGCCTTAATTGTTTTTTTTAATTTATTCTTTATTGTTTTCCTAGGTAAAACTCCTGAAGACTACGGCAGTAGCGGCGAGTGTAGCTCTCCGTCTCCTGTTCCAACCTTCAAGGAAGTATGGCAGGTCAAGGTTTGGCCTAAAGGTCTTGGACATGCCAGGAACTTAGTGGGCATCTACCGGCTGTGCCTAACTGACAAAACAGTCAACTTTGTCAAACTCAACTCTGATGTGGCAGCTGTGGTGTTGCAGCTGATGAATGTTCGCAGGTGTGGCCATTCAGAGAATTTTTTTTTCATTGAGGTGGGACGCTCAGCGATTACCGGCCCTGGAGAGTTCTGGATGCAGGTGGATGACTCTGTGGTGGCTCAGAACATGCATGAGACCCTGCTGGAGGCCATGAAGGCCCTAAGTGAGGAGTTCCGTCAGCGCAGTAAATCTCAGTCTGTGGGAACATCGTGTGGAGGTGGTACTGCTTCAAATCCCATCAGTGTCCCGAGCCGCCGTCATCATCCGAATCTGCCGCCAAGCCAGGTGGGCTTCTCCAGACGCGCCCGCACAGAGACTCCTGGAACAGGAGGCAGCAGCACAAGCACTTCACCTACATCACGCCACGGATTCCCGAGGGCACGAACTGCCAGCATTGGGGCCAGGTCGGAGGAGGGCGGAGCAAGTGCCAAAGGGACATGGGCCAGCTCCAGCCCGAGTCTTAATGGTTCCTGCTCAACTACGCCAACACTGAGGCCCAAGCCCACCAGGGCCCCAACTCCTGCTAAGATTACCCTCAGCCTTGCACGTTACACGCCTAATCCTGCTCCCTCTCCTGCGCCGAGCCTGTCCTCTAGCTCTGGTCATGGCTCAGAGTGTGGCCTAGTGGGGGCGGCGGTGGGAGGAATGACAATCTGCTCCTACCCTCGTGTTTCTCAGCGAGTTTCTGTTTCAGGTTCACCGAGCGACTACGGCTCCTCAGATGAATATGGCTCAAGTCCTGGGGAACACTCTCTGCTTGTACCCAGTCTGTCGGGACATCATGTACATGGAGAAGGCTCCTCCAGCTATATAGTGATGGGACAGCGAGAGGGTCTCCTTGGTTCCCATCATCGCTCAAAAGGCAGACGGATACTGCGGCGCGCATCCAGTAGGGAATCTGAGGCAGAACGCAGACTGTTAAGCAAGAGGGCTTCCCTACCTTTGGCAGCACATGAACGACTGACCCCACACAGAAAAGATGAAGATGATGAAGATGATGAAGAATATGCCATCATGTCGCAGAATGCTAACCGAGAGAGAGCTGATTTGCAGCATGGATCAGGGGCTCTGGCTGTTGGGGGTGGGCAGCATGATGTAGTAGGGGAGAGTAGGAAGAGGGCTGATAAAAGCAGGGGGGAAGTGGACGCAGGAGCAGCTGTGGATAGTGGCTATATGTCAATGTTGCCTGGAGTGACATCTCCTCCTGTTTCACTCTCTCTTTCGATAGGTATGTCAGACGCCGGTGCTAAACCTGGGGCGGATGATGAGTATATGGCCATGACCCCCAACAACAGTGTGTCCCCCCCTCAGCACATCCGCCAGCCCAGCTCAGAGGGCTACATGGTCATGTCTCCCAATAGTAGCAGCTCCACAGACTTGCACGGACTGGGCATGTGGGATAGCAGGGCCAGCATGGAGAGCCGGGCTGCCAGTGATTACATGAACATCTCACCTGTCTGCAGCCGCTCTGCCTGCAGCACACCACCTTCCCACCCCGAGCAGCACCAACTGCAACCAAAAATGTTCAATTCCTACTTCTCCCTGCCACGAGCTTATCAACATACTCTCTATACTCGCTTTGAGGAGGACTTAAACAAAGGGGAAGGAAAAAAGGACAGCAGTGGGCACGATAGTCCTGGAAGGGGAGGGGGAGTGGGTTACAGCAAGAGAAACAAAATTGCAGCGGGCTCTGCAGGAGGCTGTCAACTCTCCATGTCTTCCTCTTCTTTCTCCTCCAGCTCAGCCAGCAGTGAAAGCCTGGAAGACAAGTCCATATCGGCAGGGAGAGGGTTAAGTTTACTAAGAACTGGAGCAGATTACAAGAGTGCGGGAACATGCACAAAAGAGGGGCGTCACCATCAAAAACGGGGATCAAGTAGTAAGAGCCCAAAGCAACAAAGGAGGGGTCGTCCCCTCAGCGTGTCTTCAGACATTACTAAAGCGAACACCCTGCCCAGGGTGAAGGAGAATCTGCTGCCATCAGTGTCTCAAAACGTTGGTGAGTATGTCAGTATTGTGTACAAGGAGGACAATAAGTATGACGGAGGACGACGTGTGGGGCCTAAACATGGACAACCTGTGATCCATGGAACCCTCCGGCCCTTAAACCAACCACTCCTCTGCCACGATAATCCTGCTGTACTTCCCCGCAGCTTCTCCGCTCCTTTGTCCACCTCTGCCGAATACGTGAGCATGGACTTAGGGAAGACCTCAACGCCCCTGACTCCTCTTAGATCCACATTCAGCACCCCACAGGGTCCACCAGCTGTTGCCCCCAAGGCCCGACATGAACATGGCATGTCCTCTTCTCTGGCAGCAGAGGGAAATGCTGGGTACAGAACAAAAGTAAAGATGGCAGCAATGCCAACAGACACCCCTACTCCATTTATGGACAACAAAGGTTCGGGCCCCAGCATTTCAGCAAGACCTGTCCACTCTGGTCAACCCTTATCCATGGAGCAGGAGACAGCCTTGGGCTTTTCCCCAGTCAAGTCCTTCCAGTCTCCCGAGCGGAGCAGCAGATTGGTCCGAGGTGACCCACAGGGACGGCAGAGCCACCGCTCAGACACATTTAACTCACCTCCCTCCCTACCACGCCACCCACCCTCTTCTACCTCCCTCTTCCCGGAGGGCAGCCAGGCAGCGAGCCATCGGCACGGTTTGGATTGCTCACCGTGGGAGAACAGGCAGGCAGCTAGTTTATCTGCCACACCTCCACCACAAGCCTCCACCTCATCTGCTGAACAAGGCCTTAACTATATTGACCTTGACTTGGCCATTAAGGAGAGCCCTCAAGCTGGAGTGGAGCGTACCTCTGCCGCCTACAACATCGGAGGAAGCGCTATGGGCAGTAGTGCTGGCTCCAGCCTCAACACTTATGCCAGTATTGATTTCTATAAGTCAGAAGAACTGAGAGCACATCAGAACAGTAGAAAGGATGGTCAAGGTAAGCGCTACTGCAAACCCATCTTAAAATATCTATTAAACAATGGGTGGGTAAAGAACATTTTAAGAATATCTGAGGCACATTTTGTTCCAAAAAATCCAGAGATAGCGTCTTTTATGAGATCATAGTTTGAGACATCATGCATAAGGTTGCGGTATCTGTTGTGGCACCTTCATTTATTCATCTTCTAGACCAACAGGTTGCTGTCAGTTCTAGTCTCACAACTAAAACATGCAGTGGTTACTACAGCAAACAAGGGAGAGGGCAAGACAATATCTACAAGGCTACTTAACATTTATTAACATAGCAATCGTTGAAATAATTACAATGTTATTATAGTATAGAGCATATTTCAAAACTGTGATAGAATTATTTCTCCTGTGATGTCTGAAATTGGAAATTGAAAGGTTATATTAGAAGGAAAACACACTTTACGACCAAAGACTACCCAAGTGTCTCAATCCTCTTTTTCGTTCAGTAGAACCAGTTTAATTCACTATAATTATTTGACTTTATCAAGAATTTGGATTACAAACATTGTTTACATCTGTTCATTGTCTGGAAATAGCACATTTTCAGCAGAGCTGCAACGGTTAGTCGATAGGAAGAAAATTAATCAACAACAATTTTATAATTGATTGATTGTTTTAGTTGTTTTTCAAGCAGAAAACCCATCAACATCTCTCTGGTTTTAGCTTCTTACATGTGATGATTTGTTGCTTTTCTTTGTCATAATAATAATACGAATGTCTTTGTTTTTTGGACTGATGATTGGATCCATTTTTTTCTGGCATTTTAAATACCAAATGATTAATCAATTAATCAAGAAAATAACTGACAGATGAAATAATATTGAAAATGTCTGTTAGTTGTAGCCCTAATTTTCAGGATTTTTAATTTATTAATCACCAAACAGACTGAGGACTGAATGTTGCTTTTTTATTCAAGATGCAATGTCACTGGAGCTGAAACAATCAGTCGATTAATCCATTAGTCGATTAACAGAAAATTCATCTGAAACCATTTCACCACAAGTGAAAGTGAAAGAAATGTTTCAAAATAGGTGAAAAGAAAAACTAGATAATTCCTGGTAATATTTGTCTAGCTGGATGTAAGCTGTTTATGTGATGTGCATAATCCACAGACAAAACTCATGTCTGGATCTTAGTCATTCCTTTTCACTCTGCTTTTCATCCTTTACTGATGTGTACCTTTGCTTCAAGCTGGAGGGCAGCACCGTGTTTCCAGGCTGTGGGTTGTCTGTAGAGTCTCTTATTATCACAAGTGGGTGTTCAGAGAGCAAAGCCAATTGATTTGTCTGCTGGTAATGAGCCATTTCACATAAATGGAGGTAGAGAGGACAGAACACGGGCCAGGTGTTTATGTTCGTGTGTGGGTGGGTGGTATCGGCTGCAGCTCTGAAGTTTCCCTCACATTGCCCAGATGACAGTTATTTAATGGTTAATGTTGGTGGCTGAAGTACATTTTTGATGGCTGCACACTGAAATACATAAGAGATCCATTGCGTCCACGTGTCAAGAAATAAAAGCTGCAAGAGGCAGTATTGTAAAATGTAAATATACAGGTAAATATAAATATTAATCAGAGGACTAAAAAGGAACAAACAACTTGTGCACCTTATTTATTCGGAGCAGCTACGACATTTGCATGATTGATTCATCTAATGCCATACGTGTACATGTATAATCATAATAATTGCCTAATTATTTCAATTGGGGATGGTTTAACATGCATAGCAAGGAAAGAAGGCTCTGTTAATATTGTGTAAATTACTCTTTCATGTAATTTTTCACACTGCGGTTAATGATTGAATGTGCGTCTCCTACTATAAGCTACAATGTTCATCCCGCTTTCATTAACTGCAGCCATATTCCAATAATGGAAGTCAATATATGAAGCTTGGATATAGGGAGGATGGTGGCAGCACTGCAGTTAATAAAATCTCAAATAAAAAGGCTTGGTTCTCAAATGTCCAATCAACACTCAAATAATTCTGCAAATATCACATTACTCCACCTGTTTTAATTACGTGTGTTAATAAGATGCTCAAATTAAAGATATTAGAATTAGATTAAAATGTTTATTTGCTTCCCTTGATTTATCTGCAGCATGGTCACATGTGCTTTATGAGCAAAGTGTGAGTGCTCATGTGGCTCTGCTGACACTAAAAGTTAATCTGGTTACTGTCTCAGCAAGATGCAAAGTCTGATTCATTGATGTAACTTAAACCTTCCAGGCTGTTGTGATGTTTGTAAATAATTAATTATCTTTATTTGATACACTCACAGCAATGTGAGTAGTCATTTGTGTACAACACTACAACCCACCTATGTTCTATAGTGCTGAAGAACTTCATACACTCCGTGTGAATGTGAACCAGACAGCATCTGCACTAAAATTGTAAATATACAAGGGAACTCATTGCCATCAGCTGGTTGGAGTCAATAATTGGTTGATGGTGCAAGAGGTTAAACTGACTCAAACTACATATAGATAAATCAGCCCTTTTTTCTGAGCGTCCCTTACAAACAATGGTTATTTTTTAATCAAGTTATAAGGCTTAATCTTTTTTATGTAGACCTTAAGAGAAAAAAGTCTTTGTAGAAATGATCATAGCCCAGGTGTTTGCTTGCTGCCACTGATTTTATTTTGCTGACATGTTCGGAACTAGAGCAGTGAGCCCTTTGTGTTGTTTAGGTGGCTCATTAAAAAAAAAGAAACAGTGCAAAATCCCTGGAACTGATAAGTCTGACGCAAACACAAGACACATAATATTGACATCTGCAACAGTCTGCATGAGACTCAAATCTGAAAATCCTTTAAGAAAGATATCCTGCGTCATGTGATATTTACCCAAGCAGTCAGCAGGAGCTCTAGGTTCAACAAAAGCAATATGCTTTGGAGAATAAACTGCTTTACCTTCTGGGGAGACTTAAATTAGATTTACTATGACATATTATGTAAACTATAATAATGGATAATGCACTAACACTATTAAAAACACAAATTATTGTAAAGATGGATGATTTAAATTCCTGCCTGCTTTTCGATTCTTTTCTTGCAGATTGATCTCAGTCTCTTCGTCTTGGATCCAAGCATGACGCCTGTGTGACAGCTCCACACTCAGTCTGTGAGGGGACACTCGGCGGCCCGATCTGTTGCCACAACAGAACTGTACACTGGAGCCTGAACACTGAAAACCCTGGAAAACTCATCCTCATCCCGTCTGCTGTTTTCAGTCAACCAAATGTGTGCCAAACACACACACACAAACACACATACACACACACACGCACACACACAACACAGGGTAAGGAAAAGGTTTTGTTTTTGCATTTATTTTGAATAAAAATGACATCTGATTATCATTTAATTTAATATATATAAAGGATAACAATTTGATACATGATTGTGTATGAGTTCTCAGGTGGCCATTATGTTGATCGTGGTGGCTCCATCACACATTAACAATCATGCAGGCAACGTCATAGATTAACAAGGCTTTCAGGGAATCACATAAGTGGTAGAAAAAAAGTCCATCTGTTTATCTTAATTTAAAACACATTGGCTTGTGATTGGAGAAATCTGTTGACCTCTCGTAAATCAAGGCTCAAAAGTGGCAGCTCACACAGTCTCGGCTGCATTCTCAAGTGTTTATTTAATGGGTTCAATGGCAAACTTGAGTTTTTTAGTATATCGTCACATCATCCTTTTTCCATATTTGATAAGTTAAATGATCATCAGGTATCATTTTGAGTCAAAATAAGGAAATACAGCCTGGCAGTGGTTTCATACACTCATACACGCTGTCACTGTAAACATATTTGGTTTGTTATATACAGTTGCCTAAAAAAGCCTTTATACTTCTTGACCACTTTTCTAGTGCTACTGAGGGAATTCAAAACGTGCTTAAAGTACAATTTTTTAAATTGGGAATGAAATTACAAATTAAATTTAGATATAGTTTTTATGTTTTCTGTCAGTTTTTCACACATGAAGAAAATTGTTACATACACATCTTATGCAATCTTTGTGACATACACAGGAGTTTAAACTATATTTAATTCCATACAGTATGATTACAATTTCATTTTCACATTGAAGTTGGCATCACATTGTTGTACTTGTGCACAGAGCTGATATTTAGGTTGTAGTTGAGGGACAAGAACAGTGGCTTTCATATAAAGTTGTAATGCTGTAATTCCGTGTTTTTTTCCCACACAGTGTTATCCCTAAAGCTCCAGCTGTTTATACAGCCCCAGCTTCCATTATGCATAAACTAAACATGTGCTGTCATGTCCTATAGCTGATTATCAAATGGTGCCAAAATGAAAGTTTAGACAATACATCTCAGTGGTATTTTAAGATATTTGATGGATTGACTAAGGCTACATTAACACTGCAAGCCTAAGTGCTCAATTCTAATGTGTTGCTTATTTTTTGTTTGGTTGTTCACATTACTTTTTAAATGTGGCTCATATCAGATTCCATTCTAAACAGATCACAGTCCTGACCCGCATGATGAACGCCAATCTAGAGTGATGTAAAGTCTGTGAATCAGTGAATTCTGATATGACTGTTCACACTGAGGTCTGACCTGTATCTGATTTAGACCACGTGGCTCAAATCAGAATTGAAAACATCAGATTAGATCTGCGTCACATATGAGCGAAAAAAATCACCTATCTGCCCGGTATGCTAACGTTCAGTAACTGCAGCTAACAAACAAACAAACAAACAAAAAAGTCAGTTCAGTGGGCTCACATATGCTGTATTTATGCTGCAGGGAAAAGTCAGATGGAAGCCACAGCTTTCATGCAAAATGACAGCATTTTTGGGAAATTATTTATGCCACATAGATCTTGTAGAAAAGCAGGCACATATATACACAACAGTGCATTTATTTAATAATCACAGTATGCAACATTGCATAAAAATGGCCAAATTAACATAACATTCTTCTGCTATGCATGTAAACAGCTTAATCAAATTGGCTTCAAACATAATGCATTTTGAACCAATGTGTAGCACAGAATCTTTGAAAAGTGTAAATACTTTTTTGGCAACTGATCTTTTCTATTATAACTGTATATTATACTATAGTATATACTACAGTATACAAGTAGAACGACAGAAGCTATAGTACATACTGTAGTTTGTTTTCAGTTAACACAATTCTAATATAAAGTTACACATTACAATGGTATATAAAATATACAGTATACATATAATGATTAATACTATATAGCCTAGATATCTATATACTCTTTTATAAAGTGCCTCATTTTTGATTGTAGCTGTTTTTACACAGGTAATCTTAAAATGGGTTGTGAAAATGGAAAAAAAAAGTGTTGTCTCTCTCCTGAGTCTAAATTGTGAACATGTTGATCTTTACAGAAGACAAACCGGAAACTTCTATTGCTATCAGTCAGCCATAATCAAATTGCCTTACTGTGTTTATCAGACACATGGAAAAAAAAAATCTCATTTTTATTTTTGCAGTGCCTAACACTATTTCAGCCACAATGTAAGCACTCGCTCGCTCTTTTGTTTGGCTTCGTCAAGCTGAGGTTTGGCCAAAAAAAAAAAGAAAATCTAAAAAAAAAATCATCTCTTTCTCTCAGTATTTTCACACCCTGGGACGTATCCACTTCAGGCCCTACTGTCTGTTGTCATTACTCCTGTTCGCTACCAACCAGCCACTTGTTCAGTGTAAAAGCTGGCGGGCTGTTGCGAATGGGACACCCCCCTCCCCCCCTCCCTCATCTGAAGCAGCAGATAGCTCACAGAAAGAAATATTAAGAAATAAATGTCGTACATGAATAGATTTTAATGTCGAATCATATTTTTAATAACTGTATGTATTTCAACTTTCCGTTTTTTACTCCAAGAAGAATACAGTGGCCAGTGTCATGTAAATAAAACAAGTTGTCCACTGATAAAACAGAATCTTACGCACTATTAGACAGAAAATTAAATACGTACACTAATTTATTTGCAGTGTATTTTAAACCTCAAAACAAATGTGAAAGAAGGTGTTTTTTTCTCGTAGCTGACTGTTATCTGGGCTAAAACAGTATTAACATGCTTGTGTATTGCTCTTATTATTTGGATGTGGATTATCTGGACGTGGATTCAGTTCCCAGAAGGTGTGAATAGTGCTACTTCTCTCTCTTTTTTCTCTCCACGCTCACACACAGGACTTGGTCTAAACTATGACACAGTGCCGTTCCTGCTCACACTCATTGCTTTCTCTTTTATTCCATTTAAACATTCTGCTGCTGTCAAACTAATTGCCAAAAAATACAGACTGACAACAATTCAAAGGTCCACTACAGTATAAAGATAATTTGTAGTGGACGCACACAAAATCAGGCATAGATCTGATTTAGAAAAAAAAAAAAAAAACTCACCCTTTCACTTGACAGCCATTTGGCCAAAAAATAAGTTCCTAAAATTTAAATGGAGTTTTTTAAAGCAGTGTTTTTCTTAAGGTAGTGTGACTTAATAGTTTATGACTGGTTGTGTACTGTTTCCGGAGCCGCTGGTGGAGAGTTTGGATATGTTGTGACTTGAGTGATACTGTACATTGAATCAGGATGTGTTAATATAAAAAATGGTTGTGGTGTCGCAATGCCAAACACTAATTACAGTGACCAAACTCTTTTCCTCCAGGGCTCTGGCTGTGTGTATACAGGGTACAAACGAAGAAGGCTTTCTTGATGTGTTTTTGACACTGGTAGCTTTTCCCACATTTAGATTGAGTTTTTATTTTTCACAGGGCTCTGGTTCGCTAACCAAATAGTTTTGACCCTGTTGCAGATATTAAATGCCTAACTGCACTCGCACGCTATTAAAAACAAATTTGAGTGTTGTAATCCTAGAGGTAAAAGGTGCAGATACTCCTCGCTGACTGACTCGGCCCTCAACTCACATCTGAAAGGACATTCAAGTGCCTGGCTGTGATTACTGGTCATTTATCAGTTATGTTTGAGTTATCTCAATGCATAGCTAGAAATTCAAACCAGCTCCTGGAAAAAAAAACAAGTCTTCCACACATTTCTTTAGTACTCAGTTGGAGATGTGTGCAACACCTGGCCCACATTTCCTTTGCAAAGGACTTGTCTCTGGTGCCAAAGTTTTATGTGTGAATGGTGATTTCTGAGCTTCACACTGTAGATCTGTGACCATGCAGCGGTTGAGGACCTCTGACACCGAACCAATGAAAAAAAATCTGGTTTTTACAAATTTGTGAGGCACTTATTAGTCACTGTTTTTAATCCTATGAAGTAAAAAATGTATATTGATTGAGCACAGCCCACTACTGCCAACAGTTTGTGCTCAATACTGAGAACTTTATTGCCAAACTCTTGTATAACAAATCCATACAAACACATGGACTAGTTCCACTTTTATAACTTGTGTTACTCTTTTGTTGAAGTGATCTTTTATAATCTCTTTGTTATTCCTTCGGTGTAACTCTTCTAATTGGGGGGATTACTGAGATTCTCTGACTGTACCTCATAATCTCAAGTTCGAGCAGACGTAACAGTTGGTAGTAAAGCCCCTTGGAGAGTCTGAGAAGGGTTCAGGATATTACTGACGTCAAATAGGAGGAAGGCATAAATAAAAGCTGCAGATTATATCATTTAATGTATTGTGTATTCAAAACTAACAGTGTGAGGCTCTCTGCAGTGTTTCCATTCTCATGACATACGGCGGTTGTACAAAAATGCTTCTCATCTACGAATCATCAGAAGTATTTTGGCTTAATGAAATGCAGAGACTTATGTTGTTTCCTCAGAATATTTTGTAACAACTTGTTGACAACGAGGCACATAAATTGCTCACCAGACTCTAACTGTGGGAAATGATACTGTATGTACAATCAGGATAGCAATTATAATTACAATGGAAAGAGCATTGTATGTATTTTAAAGCTATTGATACTACTTTGATAATGATGTAAAATGCAAAAAGACTGAACAGGAACTATAGGTATGTAAAGTATACTGTGTATAGAGGAGTTTGCTCCAGGGGAGGGTTGGGCATGGGGTTCATTCTGTTCATGGCAAAATTGTTTAAAACAGAATATTGATGATTCTTGTCTGTGATGTAGACAACGTCAATGTTTTTTTTTTGGATAAAAGGCAAAGTGATATGAAAAAATTTGTGTCTTTTATTGACTGCAGGTCTAAAATTGATGCCGTTAGACAAGTGAGTCTAGACTGCTGTAAGCCATCACTGAGTTCTTAGGGATAAGCCTGTGGACAGAGGGCACATGTATTTAATCCCAGGCTACTCTGGGGAAACAGATGGTATTTTGGCAGCATTTAAGTTAATAGGTAAATAACAGCAATGTGACTTTTTGGGTATTTCGTTGTTTGTGTAGCATATTTTTTCATTAAATCACCAGTCTACATAATACATGGGGGGGATGAAAGGACTGGTATATTACCAGCAGTGGAATGTAACTAAGTACATTACGTTTATTACAAGAATTTCCATTTCCTGACACTTCTGCTTCCACTTCAAGAACATATTAAGAACTTTTAAAACATGAAGCAGTCTGACTACAGAACACAAAAATTAAGCTAAAACAGTTAGTCTGTTAATCAATTTGTTGATTCATCAATGATCAAAACAATCAGCAACTGTTTTGGGAACTGATTAATCTTCTTTTCCATGAAAAAATGTCCCCAAAAAGCTTTTCAAAAGACAATTTACTGCATTTACTTGTCTTAAATTGAAGTAAACTGGATCAAATTTGGGCTGTTGGTCCATTTGAAGGTGCCACTTTGAGCTCTGTTGTTCTGTATTTGTGACTAGAATATAGAATAAATGGATTAATCCAGAAAATAAACAGCAGACTAATCCATATTGAAAGTAATCATAAATTGCAGCCCAAAATAAAAGAGTTGAGAATTAACTTCGCCTCAAAAATGCTGCCTAAACAAATATATAATAGTATACATATAGTATATCATTAGGTAACTACATACACTCACAGGGGCCATTGAGTATTTTTACTTTTGATACTTTAAGTAAGTTTTTCTGATAATACTTTTTAACTTTTACTTGTAATGCAGTATTTTTTTCAGTAGTATCTGAATATTTGTTACTTTTTCTAAAGCTCAACATTCTCTCTCTTCTTTTTCCTACAAACACGACACAGAAATGAAAGAATAATCTAATTAAGTTTTTACAACGTTTGACAAGTGAAAAACAATTAAACCTAACAAAGAAATACTTTTTTTATATC
Source organism: Morone saxatilis (assembly GCF_004916995.1). Lineage (NCBI taxonomy): Eukaryota > Metazoa > Chordata > Actinopteri > Moronidae > Morone > Morone saxatilis. The sequence goes on along the minus strand of NW_023339763.1, from coordinate 16,019,976 downwards.
TAAACTCTTTGTAAATTTAATTTAATCCTCCTATATAGTGACTCATATACTCTAGACAAAACAACTCTTTTGTGGTTGTATGATAATTCCCATCAGGACTCCATAGGTTGTAATGTCAGTACTGTGGACAACAGCCATGCAGAGGTGGTAATAAGTGACTTTCATTGATTAGCCACATCATTCACATTAAACCAGTTCAACGTTTGTTTTTGAAATCCTCCATTCGACAGTTCCATCTGAAGTTCATAAGATTATTATTATTATTATCAAACCAATGACGTTAAAGTACAGAGTGAGAACATTCATTTACCATAATTTTTTGCAAAAGATGTTTCCAGCTGATGGCATTCGGTCTTTTGATAGTCCATTTAACCAACACCTGGTAACACTTGTGCTTTTTCTGCTGTGTATGTCTGCTGTGAAAAAGGCCGATTATTACTAGCACCTTTGAATAACCTGGTTTGTGACTTTCAACCTCATCTTAGAAGTCCATATTGGAATAACACCATATACACAAGGTCAAACCAGGGATCTGGAGTTTGAGAATTTAAGACCCCCACAGAAAGTCTGTTCCTCAAATGTAACATTGCAAAAACTGCAGGTGATATTGTGTCCAAAAGTACAGTACTGAGCTTTTAATAATGTTTACCATGCGTTCAATAAGTACAACTCACTTGAGAGCTATTATTTATTAGGAAATGTATTCATTTATAAGCTAACCGATATATCAGCAGCAGGTAAGTGTCTATTACAAGCACTTTATACGAAAGACAAGAGCAACCAGAACGTTAGCCAATACAGAAGAAACCCCCACAGCAGCTGTTAACTTCAGCTATAAAGTTCACAGTACAAGAGCACATTAAAACACTGACCAGAGTAATGAGTATCATAAAGTCATCAAAACTTTGATGACTAATATCACTACGGTCTTATAAAGCACTGTTGCAGAAGAGTTTTCAACACTGGGCACTATGACTGACTGAGCACATGCGCTCACACATGAGCTGTGTGCTGATCTGCATGAGGGAGGGAAGGGAACGTGCTCTCAGACACCCATAATGATAGGTAAGATAATTATGCACAAAGCTGTGTATGAAGTTGAGAGCGCAGAACTCCCCGGGCGGCTCTGAACGAGAACAGCACATTCCGAGAAGTTCTTCTATTTATAATAAAATCATGTTTGGATTATGTCTGGTGTACTTGTTGGCTAAATACTTAATAACTGTTTCTGCCAGGGTTTTTGTAAATATTAAACAGGGCCTGGTTTCATCTTTCAGCCTCATTGGAAAATAAAAAGTGTATCACATCTGCACTGACTAAAGGTCACTTAATGAGTGTTTAGGAGTTATCACAGGCCTGAAAGAAGTAGGAGGAAAAGAAAAGGAGTGATCCTCAAGGCTTAATCACACCATCATGTTGTAAATATGTTAAAATAATAGTTCTATTTCCTGTTGTTTGCCCTGATCTAGAAATATGTTAATGAATTTAATTCCTTTAAAAATACAGGAATGTCATGTGTATTTGGAATTAGGTTGACACTAAATTATTAGATGCTGTTTGGAGCGAAGTAAGTGACTTTACTCGACGTTGCTTGTTGTTCATGTGGGGGGTTTGTATTCAGGTCTAACCAAGAAATAACGGAGACACACAATGTTCTAAATTTATTATTTTAAAGAGAAAAAAAAGTTTTTTAACCTGAATTTGAATCTACAGCACAGCAATGATATTGGATATGATATTGGAATTTAAAAAACTCAAAATATTTTTTCGCAGCAGGTGTGTTAAAAAGATTGCAAAAGTCGCAACTTTTTAAAGGCAATGTCCTTGGGTCAGGGATAGGAAAAGATTTCTTGAATAACTGATTTTTTTTTCAAAAGTAAAAATGAACCAGCAGGCGGTGCTGTCACAATCTTCTAAGGAGATTTTTATTTTGAAACGCAAACAAGAATGTGAACCGGAAGCTTTACTAACGTTCATGCGGCTTCATGTCATAGATCGTAAATTGAGATGTTTATTGTGCCTATACATTTGTTTCTGAAGGCTAGGTTACATTTTATTCAACAGACACTACAATATATTTTCTGATTGAGGTAAAACAGGAGAAAAGGCACAATGACCTAATGGTTTCTCAATTCTTCCTAACAACGTGCAAATTACAGCAAATGTGTAGTTTTGCATGCAAACGTATGCGTTCATGAATTCATTGATTGTTGATTGATTCACTATTCAGTACACACTTATTGAACCGTACATACAGTTCATATGCATTTAAGTTGTAATGTAGTTGTGTAATTACACACCACTGACCATATTTGGGACTCTGGTAGGTCTTGTGGGTCTGGGTTTGTGTTCAATAGCCCCCCCCCCAACAGGAGATAACCTTCATTAGTTGGCATATTGCTGCCCTCGATTGAGTCGTAATATTTTAACTGTGCTATCCAAATAAAGATGTATAACTCTATCTCGACCTTCAGAAAAGGCCCCTGTCGGTGCAGCTGCTGCAGCTTTAAACACAAGCATAAAAACATCCCAGGGACCCAGAGTACAACCTGAGCCCTCTGTCAAATGTATCCGCCACCTGTTCAGTAGAAATCAGAAATGTCTCCACACCTGGAATTTGGATCGGAGTGAGACGTCCTCCTCTTCTCTCTTGTTCATGAAACAACCTCTATCTCCTCCTCCTCCTCAGCACCATTATCACTGATGGTCGATCCATTCATTGACCACAGTGGCTGACCACACGGGGCTTACATGTTGCAGATGAGATAACATTAGGGTAAACTTTGGATGTTTGACCCGCTGCTATAAGTGAGGACTGTGTGCCATATGTGTGAGACACAGACTGTAACGTTAGCTCACCCGCAGCGGCACTCCGAGTCCAACCCGTCGCTCTCCTCTAAGGTCTGTACTGGGAATATACTTTATATAATATACTGTTCATTTCCCTCTTTTAGACTTACACACTTTAACATTTGGCTGAACAGAGGAGAGTAACTTTTCCTCTTGTTTTCGACACTAACTCAACCTACGAGTATCGCTACATTAGGATGTTGTTACTACACATTTTAAGTTTCCTGTTATAGAGAAACGCTGTTTTGGCATTTTACTCTTTTTATGTGTCTAAACGACGATAAAAGCTTATATGTCCTTCAGCCGTTTTGATGTATTAAAATATATTTGAATTATTTTGTATGTATAAAGAGTATTATATCCCCCTCTTGTGGTCAACCCGTGTCCTGTCCGGTAATAAGAGTACATTACACCAGCAGAGACAGTAGGAATACTGCTGCTCATATTGTGCTTTAGTAAAGAGAGGACACAGTTAAACCTGGAGTGTTTTAGGTTAAATTAAAATATTGTAAATGACAAAATAAAGAAATACATTTCTATTATCTAATGCTTAGTGAAGTGGCTTCTACCCTTGCATTGTATTATATATACACAGCTTTCCTGTGTCCTTACAAACCCATTCTGAGCTCACTGTAAATAATTACTGTTGCCATAAATGAGGGCAGGTTTTATTGTAGTAAACTTTAGCCGCTGCCTGTCCCGGGCCTCCCTCTGCAGGAACACACACAATCACTGTGTCAGGGTAGTATTTAAAGAAACAAATGGCTCATTGCATTCAGTGTATAGTAATTAAAGTGCTCTAATAAAATGTAGGGGTGTGTGTTGTGAGTGACGTTAGGAGGTAAAGTGTCATTTATTTGTTATTTTACCAGGTAGCTGAGGGAAAGGGAAACCTCTTCTATCAACTTCTTGGACGTCATGGCCCCACACCCGGTGGTCCAGGCCATTATTGACCTCTCCGCAGGAGCCATTGGTAAGAGTGCGACTCACTGGCTGTGTGTGACGTAGCAGGAGATTTTGATGACTGCTGTGTTTTTCCGGCTCGTTTCTCTCTGTTTTCATTGACTGTTTATACTGCTCAGCAGAGTGGAGCCCGCTCTGATTCTTATCTCTCTTCACAGCACATATACTTGAACACATGATTTTCCTGTAGTTTGTTGACAGTTTTCTGTCTTTCTTCTCCAAGGGGGGGCTGCATGTGTCTTCAGTGGGCAGCCTCTGGACACAGCAAAGGTCAAGATGCAGACCTTTCCTACGCTGTACCGGGGTTTCATCCACTGCATCTCCTCCACCTACAAACAAGTGGGCCTGCGAGGCCTGTACCAGGGCACCACGCCAGCACTCATGGCCAACATCGCAGAGAACTCTGTGCTCTTCATGAGCTACGGCTTCTGCCAGCAGGTCATCCGCTTTATGGCTGGACTGCACAGTGAGGCGGTGCTGAGGTAGGAGGGGGGGTGATGTTAACCAGGCTGTGCTTCTTGTTAACATGAAGCCAAAGTAAGATCGCCAACGGTCTTCTGTTTATCCTTCCCTGTTTCAGTGACACGCACAAAGCCTGTGCTGGCTCCGTAGCATCCATCTTCTCCTCGCTAGTACTCTGCCCCACTGAGCTTGTCAAGTGTCGGCTGCAAGCCATGTATGAAATGGAGGCATCAGGCAAGATTGCTAAGAGCCAGAAGTAAGTGTTTGTTTGTTTTTGTTTTTGTTTTTTAAATGACGTTGTTTATATGTAGAAAAATTACATTGATACATCTAAACCACCATAATACAAACTCAAATTACTTGATATATAATAAGTTAATATTTAGGAACTAAAATATTGACATTCAAAGAACTAAAAGTAGTTTTTTCTGTGACATATTGTATTCGTATAGTCATATTTTTTTTAAATTGCTCTAAAATAGAGATTTGGTAACAGACTCAGAGAGGTGAAACGGAAGAAATGTGGATATTTTACCAACCTGAAAACAAATCCAACCTAAATTATTCCTAAGTATTTGTGTAAAATTTCAAGACATTTCATACTTACTCTGTTTATCTCAACCACATACTTTATATGTGCATTTGACAGCACGATTATTGATGATACATTCATTATTCATACATTTTATTTATAAAACACTGACTATTCAGTAGTAATTCAGAGAATCCAAAGACGTCACTGCTCAATCCCTTCCCTGCAGGATGGGTGTGGACATTAAGGGGATTTATAGTTCACATGCTCCCCAGAACCACAAACTCATTTTTGGTAGTCAATAATAAAACTGCAGTAGTTATATGGTTATATTTTTCTGAGTTAGTGTTGTAATGTGTGCGCATTGACCGAGCCATACTTTCCTCTGCTCTCTCTCTCTCTGAAGCACAGTGTGGTCGGTGGTTAAATCAATCATGAGGAATGAGGGACCGCAGGGCTTCTTCCAGGGCCTGACCACCACCATAGCCAGAGAAGTCCCGGGTTACTTCTGCTTCTTTGGTGCCTACGAGCTCAGCCGCACCACCTTTGCGGAACACATGAAATGTGAAAAAGACGACATAGGTACAAAGAAAAAATCCATCATTCATATAGGAATTTTTAGATCTATACTACTACAATGAATTACTAATGTTACAGTTGTTGGACTAAAATATGGCACAGCAGTTATGAGATTTATGTTTTCCTCTTCATTCGCCCATATTTGCTTTCACCTCCCACGCATCTAACATACATTGTCATTGTGTTAGTGTGTAATGAGTGTTACTGTGTGTGTTGAAGGTGTGGCTCCTATCGTGTTCAGCGGAGGCTTGGGGGGTGCCTGCCTGTGGCTCGTGGTCTATCCTATGGACTGCGTCAAGTCTCGGATCCAGGTCATGTCTATGACGGGCAAACAGGGAGGGTTCTTCAAAACCTTCATGACCATCGCTCGTACTGAAGGTAGGCACAAGTTGGGTTTGATGTTTCTATTGCATTATCAAGCAGAATATCATTTAAATGATAATCATACATTTGCTGTTTCCCTTTGTTTAGGTGTGAGGGCTCTCTACTCTGGTCTGACCCCCACCATGGTCCGCACCTTCCCTGCTAACGGAGCACTGTTCCTGGGTTATGAGGCCAGCCGGAAGCTCATGATGAAGCAGTTTGACTGACGAAATATGCACGGCACAAATGAACGACTGGTGAACTGGAAGTGAACTATATAGCCATATAACCTCATCCAAACTCCAGTTGAAGCGTTGAAGCTTATTATGTATGGGATGTGGTTTTTACCATTTCCTGCTTTTGTTAACATTACCTAAAACTGCCACACTCCATCTCTCTCACTATTTACATTGTTTAAATCCTAATTTATTTTCTAGATTTAAAGATTTAAATATCATTTGTTTTTAACACTCCAACAACACTACTGCCGACTTAAAACGTAAACACGTATATGAGGAAGGTATATGTGTAGCACAGTACTGAGCAATCTTATTCAGCCTCCAGTTTATTGTTTTGTGTCTACCTCAACAAAGTCGTATGTGCACAGAAATGCAATTTTCTGCCAGTTATTTCAAATCACTCTTTACTTACATGTGTAAGGAAACAGTTAGATTGAGAGGTTGTCTTGATTGCACAAAACCTTGTTTTAGCTCACTACACGAAGATTTTATTTAAAAAAAAAGGCATATATTAATTCATTTAAGCTGTCTATAACGTGTTTTCACTTATGGAATCATTCTCAGTTCAGTATGAGCCTCAGTTTTCTGATCAAATCTTTGCTTATTTAGTTAAAGTGACATTCTGGTAGCATATATGCTAAAACATTTGCTTACTTTTCAGTCATAAAGGTTTCATCTGTCACAGTCAGCAGGTGTTTTTGTATTTGAGCCTAATCTTATTCCATCGTACTGTTTTTGTATTGACATGTGATATTCCACCCCTGTTGTGATGATGTTTCCATTCTTTTGAGACTCAGTATTTGCCTTTTAATTCACCACATTTTGCCTTTTTGTTGTGTAACCTTTATTGTTCTGTACAAGTCAATGAGAAAATAACAGATGCCTCGTCAAATGTGCCATTTGCACACTTTATCCATGTGCAGGGTTTTTTCCCAGTGCTTAGTAGTTGGCAATTCAGCTGTTCATTGAGAAATATAGGTATTTTAAAATGCTAATCATTTGAGATGACACTGAAATGTTTGTACAGATATCAATCCTGATATTCTCTGTAGTAATACAACCTACATTAAAGGTGTCATTAAAGTACAATTTTGTCCTGTTTTTTATCCTACTAGTTAAGTACAATACACCAAAAGGTTAATATTATTAAACATAAGTTAACAACACAGAGCTGCAGCAGTGGATTGGTAGCTTATATTTAAAACCAGTTTATTTCCAATGAACAATATAATTAGCATGAATGATTAACTTAATACGCAAAGTTTCTGTGTTTTATAATGAAATGTGAAAGTATGTGAAACAAACATAAAATGTATAAAAGTCTGTTGTCAGAGAAACAGTTTTCTAGTGAATAATTAATGCAGTTGCAGCCAGGACCAATGCTCTCAGTCTTCCAGCAGGGGTCACCAGTCAACTGTCAGGAACTCACAGTGGCTGTAAATAAACAAACACCAAAAACCAGAGAGGGAAAGAAGTTAGGTTTTCTGATTGCATATCTTATCTGAGGAATGTCTCTAGATTGAGATATATAAACAACACATAAATGGACCGTGTTTTCATTTCTTCCTATTTATTTCACAAAGGCTCAGCTTCATCTTACCCCTTTATTGTTGCAGGTTCCACACAGGCAGCCGAAGAGCCCGTTGATCATCTGAATGGCACAGAGAACCAGCTGCAGACAGCTTGTGGCCAGCAGAGTGGCAAACAGACCAACGTTGAACTGCACAATGTTCTTAGGCTCTGTGCATTTTCCCCACGTTGTGTTGTCGGTCAGGTAACTCGGGTCACTATGCGAAAGAGGAACTTTTATGAATGATCAGGGCTTTAGAAGCTTGAACAGTTATCATCAGAAAGTTCCTCACCTTTCTTTAAAAGGTGTCATCCAGATCAGGATGACTTTGCAGAGGGGCCCATTTTGCAACCCGAGCACTGCCACAATGAAACTGTACAGGGCACCAGCCACTCCCACTGCAGCAAATGCAATTGATAAGAACATCTACAGCAGAAGTTAAAGGACAAGGTCAAACACATTTCTGTTGCAGTTAAAGACATTCATACTGAATTACTCCCCATTCCTCATCTGTGCCTACCTCCACCCCCACACATTATTTTGTGCTATTGATAAATTAGGTATTTATGTGTTTAAGGAGGAACAGGCTCTTAGTTGTCCGCTGACATTTTTCACCTCTCGCATTCCTGACATTTACTCTGACAAACTGACTCACAAGGTAAACTAAACCAAACATGCTGAGACATAATTTACATCAGCCTGTTAGAAATTAGTATATTGAAAATTAAAGTGGCTGTCACTTTAATTACTGTAATTCTATTGTCATACTCAGGCCCTTGTTGCTGTAACTTGGTGACAACCTGAAGAAAAATCCATTAACAGGAATACATTTCTGATCTTGGTGTTATTTAAAAAAAGTCATGTGATAGTTTGTATCAGCGGCACTGGGCGTTTAAAACACATTTCAAACAGCCTTTTGCACATTTTAATATTTTTCTGGGATCCAAAACAAGAGATGAAGCAACTGAAACTGATGGTTTCATAATTTATTACACTGTGTGTTATCTTATTACGGAAGCATATTGCATTCACTTGAAAAAAAAAAGTACTTTTTCTGAGTAATTTTTTTCCCTCCTGTTTGTCTGAGTAATTATTTTCCTTTTTTTCAAGGGGCGGTAATTATCCTTTCCTTTTTTTCGGGTTGAATGTTTTTTTCTGAATTACTCCTGCGAGAACCTCCAACCTGCAAGTGACTCCCATGGACCTATGGTGACTCCCATATGTATATCTATGGTGACTCCTGCCCGCACCTACATGCCCCACCTTCAGTCCACAAACTAATGATAATACCATCTATGTGACTTAAAGACAGGACTATCTCCCAGTGTAAACCCAGGTCAAAGTAAAACTTGATTGAACTAACAAAGACGGGTTATGTTTGTTTCCGTTAAATCGAGCTTTCAATAAAGTAATGAATGCGTCTATTGTTTGTTGCTCTCTAAACGCGGAAAAAAAATAGTCCGAAAAACAGAAGAAAAAAAAAATATTCAGAAAATCTGAAAAAAACCTCTGAAAAACCAACCATAAAAATAAATTACTCAGAAAAACACAATTACTATAATATTTCAAGCGAATGCAATACGCTGCAGTATTTCTTATCTATCCAAGCGGTATAATTTATTTTTAGTAAATCCTAAAGTCAGTGTAACTGGCCTCCCTTAAACAGTTGAATTTGGCTTAAATGTAACTTTGCAGTAAAAGGTTGAATGATACAACTATAAAAACATGGTTGAAGTCTTAATTTCATTTGTTGAACTATGATCATGCTTCTATTTCTTTAATTTGCATATATGGCAGCTGCAGTGTAGTTTTTAATGTTAATCATTTAAATATAGGTCAGGCCTCAACTTTCACTGAGCACCTGAAAAGTCTCATTTGTAGTTCTCAATGACTCACCCCACAGCGGTTCCCACAGCACCCCTCTTTTCCAGTCAAGTGGATGTAAAGTGCTGGGAGCAACACCTGCGGTAGGACAGATAAGTTGACAGGAGTTAATATTCAGTTTATTCAATTCAGCAGTTTCACTTCATCTTAATAACTCAAAGCTTGTATGTTAAAATACTTTGTGAAACATTACAGGAGTCAGGAATACCTCTCCGGGCTGCATTAAACTCATTAGAAGTTTGAAACTTTGCTTCAGTCAGAATTAAATGTGTCTACTGAGAGTCTCATACAGCACATAATGGTGAGATGATCCCTCATTAAAATTGAATATACAGTATGAAGCCAGTATTTTTTTTTGTTTTAGCTTAACAGAATTCCCATTTTTTTCTGAGGCTGCACATATTTCAGAGAGGAATTTACAGCAGCTTGTAGTCCAGAGTCACGTCCTTCAATATCAGGCAAGAGAAGAGACAACTTACCATTAAACCCCCTCCAACGAGCCCCCCCATGTATTTCACCTCCTCGGTAATATGTCCATCTTTGGCATACTTGACGTCCCCAGCAGGAAAAAACAGCACTATGTTACATATGATGGATATGAGTGCTAATGGGTACAGAGTAACAGCAATGCAACGGGAACATTTTCCAGTACACATGTTGTCAGAGTGAAAACAAACTAACTGCTAAAACCTGTTGTTCCGTATGTTCAAGATAAGATCAAATCTTTCCTGTTTTTACAGACAAGCTCCACTTGCTACATACCCAAAAAGGGGATGTATTTCCACCAGAAGCAGTGACTAAATAGTCTACTGTGAGTGATTTTAGGATGTGGGAGGTGTAATGACAAGTAGATAACATGAACAAACAGAGCTTGGGATAGGCTGTAGTAGTAACTAAGTAAGTATGTGACTCATACCATGGTATATTTGGGAGACAATGCTTGTTTTGTTGAGTTAGATAATGTGTAGATGCACTTTTTTTGTGAAATAGGTAAATGCAGTCAGGTAATCTGAGTCAGATGTGTTATTGATGATCACATCACTGTTAGTTATGTTGAGTTTAGTGATCAGCCGTCCAAAATAAGTATTATTGTAGTTAAATCTCAGTTTCTTGTATGCTGTTGTAATATATTCCCACTTAGTGCTGCTAGATGGAGAGACATTTTTAACCCCACCTATAACATACAGTATTGTATTGACACAGTGACTCCAGAATCAAGGCACGGTTGGACTTTAGACCTGTGGCAGCATGCTTGGTAAAGCAAGAACAATGTGTCATTGACATCAACTGCAAAATGTTGACAAATGACCACACAGTGGATGGTTAAACACTGACCGGACAGGCTACATTTTTTAGTTTCTCCACTGAACATGATGACTGCAGTTGTTTCTACGGTGTTTCAATACCAAAGAAGAAGCAGAAGAAAACCATGTTTTCCAAAACATGTGTTGTCTCCAAGCAACACATAGGTGAGGCAGTCTTCCTCATCAGTGATTAAAACAGCAGATCCACAACAGAAATAACTCATTTCCTTTTCCTTCTTACTGTGATAAAGATAACACAGATATTTAGAAGAGGAAACACAAATGCAGAAGCAGTGCATATCATGTGTAATACAGTTTGTGAAAAAGGCCCCATCTGGGGGTGAATTACCCTTTAATTTAAAATTTTCAATTCAATTCAATTCAATTTTATTTGTATAGTGCCAATTCATAACAGAAGTTATCTTAGGGACACTTTTCAAATAGAGCA
>NW_023339763.1:15983649-16008682 GCF_004916995.1 Morone saxatilis | reverse complement strand
GTTCGGAGAACTGAATGATGAGTTGCTCCAGTATTATGAGATGGCCGGGAAGAAGCCTGGCTGCTCCTGCTTCCATATCACCCTTGCAGTACATCTGCCATCAGGCAAAAGGAATTGGGCCACATGACCAAGGAGACTAGTAAAAGTCTCCGACGGGGGTGCCAACTCAGATCACCAATGTATCATATCAGCCTCAGAAAGAGCTTATAGGATCACTCAAGTACGCCAGGACACTGTGCTACTAGAGCATTAGACAGATTGAAAGGTTCATGGCAGGGAGAAAACATACCACCCTGAACAGAAGGGGGGAATGTTGAAAAACCCTGCCTGAACATTTGGTGGGTCACTAGGACCGACAGATGTGATGATTCTGTTCTACTATTCCTTCCTGTTTCCATCTTGGACCTTCTTCCCACACACACGCCTATCTGGCAGAGACAGTATCAACATAAACAAAGTAGGCAGGGAGGCAGGAATTGCAGTCACAATCAGTGCCCCTAGAGGCAAGGGGGTGCTAGTGGACAGCACTTAGGCAACTGGAACACTCCTATCTTACCAGTTGAAAAAACAACAGACGGGGTAAATTCCGAATTGGCACATGATCTGCGTCGGCATTAAACAGCATACATCGCAACGCCCACTCCTTCCAGTCCCAAATCCAACATAGCACTTTCAGTTATTAAACTCCGGCCCACAAGTGGTTTACATGTATTGATCTGGCCAACGCCTTTTTCTGCCTTCCACTCGATCCTACACTCAGTCAATTTTTTTTTTGGAAAAAGGCAGGAAAGATGGGGAGGGTTGACGAGTGGATCTAAAAGCCAGCCACTACAGTTAAGCATAGGAAACACTTGTTCACGGACGGATTGTTGTTTCAGACATGGGACACAGAATGGGCTTGGAAGCAGCATGGGGCAGTGGTGAGAAAAAGAGCAGATGGATTTGAGACAGTAACAGCAGAGGAGAGTGACAGGGGAAGAGAGTCAGCTCAGCGAGCTACTTACAGGCAATGATAGCAGCACTAGAGTGTGGCTGAGAAAGAATGAATAAATATCCTAACTATATATTACAGCATCTGCAATACGTAGTGGGGAGTCATCCATGATTGATGTTAGTCAATTGGATTAGATCAAATTTTCCGCCAGCATCTAAAAACACCATCAAACATGAAGACATAAAAAAGACTTGCAGAAGCACTAGATGAAGGCCCAGACAAGTGGCAGTGATTTAAGGGTTGCAAAGGACATGACAAGACCGACACACTGACTGACTAGAGGGAAATGACGGCTGCAGACTGGGCAGCTAAACTGAAATGGACTTATGACACACAGTACATGATGGGTGCAGGCGAACCACACCAAGGAAAATGTTCCCCTTCCTTACCAGGTCAAGAAATCATATCAATTACACAGACATGATACATCATGTCAGGGGGGTACAGATACCTCTTGGGGTGGGCCGTGGATGGGCATACACTGGCTGGCCAGAGGGCTGTACCTGCAAAAAAGGAAGACGCCAGGAAAACCAGTGGTCAAATTTTTGATTAATCATTACATCCCATACATGGTTTCCCAAAAGAGAATAAGGTCTGGACAATCGGCACAACTTCAAAAACAAACACCTGCAAGAAGTTGAAGCTAAGCTTAGGGCTTGAAACACACTTTGGCACAGTCGTTTACCATTCCTCAGTTCTCAGGGCAAGGGGTCGAAAGGATGATCAGACACTTTTGGAAGGGGAAAAATTGGGGGTAAAATATATGCACACAGTAAACTCAGCTGGGCTAGAAGCCCCTCACCACTAGCTTAATGTCAACAAGGGAGTCAGTGAACTCCGCTATCAGGTTCACACCATATGAGCTTGTTTGTGGTCAGCAGTTTCCGGGACCTTGGAGCTGGGGGGGGTTACAGGGCCCACCCACTCCATTTCTGGCCTATTAAGCCATGACTTAATGATCAACTAACAGCACTTTGCGTTCAGCTTTCCAAACAGGTGTGGGCTGTAATCCAAGGAAGTGCAGAGCAGGCACCGGGCCCCAAAAAGACACGATGTGGTGTTGCTGAAGGTCATCAAAAGGAAGGTGGGTCAGAAGCAAGGTGGACAGGACCATACCGGTGATAGGAGAGAACCTCACACGCATACCGCCTGGAAGGGCAAAAGGGGACACCTGGTACACTGTCCAATGTGCGGCGCGTCTGGACCCACCGGCAAGGACCCGGGGAGAGATAAGACGAAATTCCCTGCATTTGGTGTGGGAACGATTCCATGACAGGATGATTCTGCATGACCGGAGCCTCCCAAGGGAACCTGACATGTTGGGGAACAGGTCCAGTAACCTACACATAGTTTGATAAGAACATGGGAATGACTAATATGTATTGCATGTTCCTAAAGGAGGACCTACATTAATTACTGTTACCAGCAGAATCCTAGAACTATAAGGGAGCGGCCACATAAATCATGCAAAACAACTCCATATATGAAAATGAATAATTTATCAGTTACATGCGAAGATGGTTAGATAGGATAGTTAGAATCTTTGCAAAGGAACATGAGAGTGCTAGTCAATCTGTTAGCAAAGAACAGGCGTTTGTCTATTTGTATGTAAAGTTTCCAGATTACACCTGGAGACGTCAACAATAACGTATGGGAGTCCAGATACCACCGAATTGAGACGAGGAGGAGGATGGAGGAGGACGTCAAACAGCTGATGGAATAAACATTGGTGATGTCAGATACCACAAGACGGGAGACGTCAACAGCGGATGGAAGGACAAACGCTACTATGACGTTTCTCACTGGATGGACTATAACAACTTGGACCAAGGAAGGATATATTCAGACTTCGTGAAACTGACCACACATTTGTTGCTGTCAGATGCTAGACGTTTGGACCCAGGAGCTCTTAAACTTTGACAGTTCTACTTGGTGTTAAGAATAAAGCTGATTTTTTGTTTTTTGAAACTAAATCTTCTCCTATCGCTTATTAAAAACACTGGCGAGCATAAGGGTTTAAAGGAAGATCCCCTTTCCTCAACAAGGTCTAACCGAACTCTTTTAACAATTACAGAAACCCCACAGTACAACCATGGCAAGCACTTGGCAATTGGGGTGCAAGGTAAAAACTGCCTGTAAAAGGCAGAAACCTTAGGGAACAGACCCCTTCGGCTCTAGGTGGGTGGTCGTCTGGCCTTGACTAGTTGGGTGAGAGGAGAGAGAGATGAGAGAGAGAGAGGAGGAGAGAGAGAGAGACAGACGCAACAACTACACCAATACACTAATGAACACGGAAGAAGATGATGACAACGACGAACAGCAGGCAAGCAATTGGGGGGGAAAGTGCAGCAGCGGACAACAGCAACAACAGTAACTGTAGCACATAATAATACTTAAATAATAACTAATAAATAATAAACGACCAATAATAGTCATTTGATATTAGCAATGCGCACGTCAGCAGGACCATGGCAGGAGGCTGCCACCAAGGATGCTCTTAAATGTGGGGAGTTTGTCTGCCTCCCGACACCGCACAACTGGAACGGCTGTTCCACAGGAGCAGGAGCTTGGAACTGAAGGCTGCTGGCTCCTGTTCCACCTTTCTTAGAGACTGGTAGGAACCACAAGTAGGGCGCTGCATTGCAGAGGAACGGCATGTGTTCTAGAGGGGTAATAGGGTACTATGGAGCTTCTTCAAGATATGCGAAGCGGGGGCCAGACCCATGGAAGAGCTTTATAAGGTGGAGCGAGGGCAAAATTGTTGAATTCTATTCTAAATTTAATAGGGGAGCCAAGCATGAGAAGCTAGTACTAGGAGAGATGTGATCTGCTATTTCCTAGGTCCTGTCAGTACTCGTGCTGGCAGCCGTTTTGAATTAATTGGAGTGCGTCTTATGGACTTATTAAGCAAGCCTGATAATAATAGGATTGGCACGTAATCCCAGCCTAGGAAGTAACCAAATGCATGGATTAGTTTTTTCTGGCATCTGTCCGTGATAAGGAGATGGTGTCTGATTTTTTGTAATGTTACGTAAATGAAATTAAGGCTGATCCTAGGAGGGTCTGCTTTATGTGGGGAAATTAAAGGACATATCCCCTGATCAAAGATAACTCCAAGATTGCCTGGCCCGGTGGTGCTAGAGGCGCAAGGTAATGCCATCTAGAGTAGTATATCTTGTAGAACCAGTGAGGTCTCTAAAAGGTTTTTGGGGCCCCAAAGTACAAAAAATTCATTTTCTAAGTTTAAGCATCAGGAACCGAAAATTGGCAGGGCTCATCCAGGATTTTATGTCGCTTAAAAGACATGTTTGGTAATTTAGATAATTGATTCAGATTTCATCCTGGCTTGATCGATAGAGTATAACTGCGTATCATCTGCATAACAATGAAAGTTAATGGAGTGATTCCTAATAATGTTGCCTAAAGGGAGCATATATAAAGTAAATAGTATTGGTCCAAGTACAGAACCTTGTGGACTTTATCCTCTCTCATCACCTGAATTGTGTCCCTTCTCATACAGTAGAAGCTACTGCTGTGACATCTAACATGTTAAAATTCCTAACAGAGGACCAACAGTAACTTCAACATTCTGAAATAAACATTTGCATGTATATAAATGTGGATACAGTATTGAGCGATATTTATTGTTGTTATACAATCAACATTAATGGTGTGAATGAAAAAGAGGACAACCAGGTATTTATTTTTTGTCTGTAGAGTACAATAAACCAAAAGTTTAATATTATTATAAAATGCTACATATGATAAAGCACAACACATAGCTGCAGCAGTGATCAGAAGCTTATATAAATTTAAAATGAACCATATAATTTGCATGAATTACTTCTAAGGCAGTGCTCTTTTCACAACATATGCTAATACACTGCAACAGTGTGAAGCATCATGAAATACACATACAAATGTTTAAATCTGTTATCGGAGAGAGCAGAAATTTCAATGTAAATGTTTTATGCAGATTCAGCCAGTAACACTGCTCTCAGCCAACCAGCATGGGGCGCCAGTCAACTCTACAGATGAGGATTGACTGTGAGTGGTTAACTTATGGTTCCTGTAAGTTAGACACAAAAAGAAATACATTAAAAGAGAAATGAAGTAAAGTTAAGATGATCTTAAATTACACAATTTGTGTGAGAAATGTATGGATTCAGATATCCCAACAACAAGTGTGACTTCTTTGTTTTTACCTCTTTGTTTGTGCAGAGTCCAAACAGGCAGCCCACAAGGCCGTTGATCATCTGAGCGACACAGAGCAGCCCCTGCACAAGGCTGGCTGCTGCCAGAGTGAAGAACAATCCAGTGTTGAACTGCACCACTTTCGCAGGCTCTTTGCATTGTGTCCACAACATAGAGTCAGACAGGTAGCTCACATTACTATGGAA
Organism: Morone saxatilis; assembly: GCF_004916995.1. Lineage (NCBI taxonomy): Eukaryota > Metazoa > Chordata > Actinopteri > Moronidae > Morone > Morone saxatilis. The sequence continues at coordinate 16,003,288 of NW_023339763.1, read as the reverse complement.
AAAAGAAGAGGCTTATAAATAACCAGAACTTTGTTATAAGACCACATGTAAGTTCTGTTTGTCACCTGTGTTTGAAGGGGGTTGTCCAGTTCCCAGAATAAAGGCAGAGGGGCCCGTTACCCACACCGAGCACTGCCACAACGAAACTGTACACAGCCCCAGTCACTCCTACTGCAGCGAATATAATTGATAGGAACATCTGCAGAGTTTAAATGACAAGCAAACGTCAGACATTTTTATGCTGTTTAGATATTTTCATTTTGATAAACAAGAAAAGGAGAACTGTACTGTGCTGTGGCTGATGATGCTGCATTATCTTATCTATCTCAATCTATCCTAAATGTTGTGCAACAGTGATGCAGCACCAAGCAACACATTTCTTTCTTCTTCTTTTTTTTCTTCTATTGAGCAATTCTCAGCTTTACTTGCTTTCATTATATACATACTTGTATTTAGTTGGTGTGGCGCTTCTTGACCTTAGAAGTAATAGTTTGACGAAATATTATTTTACTAAAGACCACTAGCTTTCTTATTTTTTACTTTATTTCTTACTAAACACCTGAAACGTCTACATCTGACCGACTTACCCCAAAGCGATTTCCACAGCAGCCCTCTTCTCCAGTAAAGCTGAAGTACAAAGCCGGGATCAACGCCTGTAATGGTGCAAGTCGACTTGGAATAAGATTCAGCATCAGTGTAAAACATGTTCAAAATAGATCATAGTTGAAACAATTCAGCACTTTGCAAAAGTCAGCCATCAGTCAGATTCTGAGGAATTAGTTTTTTATTAAAAGGTTTGAGGCTTTGCTTCAGTCAGGATGAAAGGCTCCTCATGAGAGTATCATGCATTAAAATATGTGGTATGTGATGATACTAATGAACAATACAACTGATTTGAAGTGTTCTAGGTTAAGAGAATCAATTCAATTCAATTCAATTTTATTTGTATAGCCGCCAATTCCATGAAACCAGAAGTTATCTCAGGAACCACTTTTCAAATAGAGGGCAGGTCTAGGGACCAAACTCCTTTTAACATTTACAGAGACCCAACAGTAGAATCACAGATCTTTACCACCGAAACACAAAATTAGGACCCAAAACAGGTGTGAGGACTGCAAGCTAATAAAACAAACAATATACGGTAACCCACTGTTTTACCTGAGGCTGCACGTTATATTTCAGAAATAAACGTTTGCATCACCTTGTAGTCCAGAGTCACATCCTTCAATAACAGGCAAAAGAAGAGACAACTTACCATTATACCCCCTCCAATGAGTCCCCCCATGTATTTCACCTCCTCAGTAATGTGTCTTTCTTTGACATACTTGACGTCCCAACCAGGAAAGAACAGCACTATGTTACAGATAATGGACAGGAGCACAAACGGGTACAGAGAGAAGGCAATGCAACGGGCACATTTTCCAGTACACATGTTGCCAGAGTGAACATTGACCAACTGCTGTAAAACCTCTCATTCATTTGGTTTTTAGTTGAACACTTCCTGTTTTCAGAGGAGTTCCACTTACACCTGACCAGAAGAGAGAAAAATGAATTTGCATTTGGCAGCTAGTAAGTAATACTATTACAATGTATCAATTAGGTGATTAATAACAGAGTCACATAATTTGTACTATTACTTGAGTAGGTAGATAAATCAGTACTGTATTTACCTCAATAAACTCAATAAATATTTTAACACTGAATTAATGCAATGCTATGTAACTTTTTATTTAAGTTGTCTTCACAATTAAAACATACACCTCTGTATCTATTACACAAGTTACTGTTTACCAATTTGATGCTAGAAAAATGTTATCAGGAGTTTTATTTTGGTCAACTCTTCTTCATGCATTATAAAGTACTTATTGTGAAGTTTTGAAATTGTTAAACAACTCTATCCAAATGTGCAGGGGATGTTATGGTAGATGGTTTTACCTCTTCCATTTACAGTACATTGCATTTAGCCTGAATAAACCCTTTTACACAAAATAATCTCTAATATTTCCCAGATGTCTAACCAATGTGTCTACATTTACATTTGATCAAACCTGCAATGAAGGAGTGAAATTTTCTTCAATAACTTGGGATTAGAGCTCATTTAAAGATGGACATTAAAGTGTTTTTTGCTTTGCTTTGTGTTTTGTGACTTCACAAGTTTGGAAGCCAATCTGGTCCAATATGCGTCTATATACCTACGTACAGGTGTGATGTGGAAGCTTGAAGCCTCCACTGCACAGGCACTGAGGATGGAAATATTTGCATATTCATATAATCTGGATATATTCTGGGAGAGGAGGTGGATGTAATTTAATTGATTTTATTTTTAACATGGCAATTATTATTAAAAGCAGAGCATTTTTATATATTATATAGGCTATATCTTTAAATATAGGCCTATTGAATACTTTGAACTTAGTAATGTAGTATTTACCAAATAGATAGCATATTCTTCCAACAAATAATAAAGAGGTTAGATTTGACTTTTTAGGTGACTTTTTTTATATGAAACCGTGGACTTCCGGACTACATTTATGTCAGGGCGACCCTCAGAGATAACAGTTAACTCTCCCGGCTCTGTGTCCTCTTCGGCCCCTGTAGTGAATATTGGGGGGACCTTTGGACCGGTCCCCCTGTTGCCAGAGGAGCGCTCCTGGCTACAGCTGAGCCACGATGGCCACGTCTCCCGTGAAAGAGTTCCTGGTTTCCTATTTAATGCCAGAAAAATGTTATGAGGAGATTTTCGTGAAGTTCCACATGCACGGTGAGACTCGTCGTCGTAAAGAATCGGGGAAAAATGAGTCAAATGTTGCGGAAAATCCAGATGTTTGCGAGGTGGGGGCTTCGGGGTGTTTCGCCTCTCCTACTTCTAGTTGAACGTTATGTGTACCATCTGGGCTATTCCTTCCACTACTCGTTTATAAAATCATGTTTTAATGCTCCGATTGTTTTTAATATTTGTCATTTATTGCCCCAGTGCCTTGCCTAAAGTTTTTACTGAACAAAACTTTCGGATTTTGGATCTTACTGGACACTTTCCTAGGTAAGACTTCTCTGGTTTAATCACGTGACAGCAGCAGCAGCAGAGCATCACTAACAAACACGACTAACAGCAGAGGGTTAGATAATAGTTCTTCCTCTGACATGCTCATATTCAGATCCTTACTAGTACTAGTATCTCATGTGAAAATACTTCAAAAGTCCTGCATTCAATGTCTTAAAAGTAGTAAAACTATGTATTAAAGTATACATTATCAGCAACACATTGTGAGGTAAAATGCTCCCTGTCAGTGTTTACTATTATAAATTATGTTTTTGGATTAATATTACTGCTGCATTAATGTGTATGTTGCATTTTACTGCTGTAGATGTGAGGAGCTAATATCACTATTTTATAGGTCTACTGTTGGGTAGTTTAATCTACAGCATTGCATCATAGTCTAAAAACATAAGAGAGTCCTGTGAGAAGCACACACGTGTGAAAGAAAAAAAACAGCTCGGTTTTTAGCTCCGTGACCATGCATTTTCTCAGAAAACATTCGAATTCAAAATCACCAAATTTGGAGATAAGTGGTTGTCACTGGACAGGAAGAATCTGAAAAGTAACTAGTAGCTAAAGACTAATGTAGTACAACGTTTGTGTCTGAAATGTAGAGTAAGTATAAAGTTCACTGCTCACAGGTGAGATTAAACGACCTACTCATATCATTTCACTCTACCTCCTCACACTATCATTATTGATTAGATATCTGTACAACACAATGATCCCAATGATCAAATTAGGATTAAAGATTCCCCTGAGAACCTTTAAGTGCTCTGGTAAACTACTATGCAATACTTGTAACAGTGTAGATAATCAAAAAGAACATCAGGCCTAGTGATGACACCACAAAACCACTTCATTAACAGTCTTTCATTAACACATTTGTGGTGAATTTTTTCACTGAACAATAAAGTAATTTTATATAGACATTTTGCCATAACTGCAATGTCTCATTCATTATAGTTTACATATTGCTAGGTAACACCACCAAACCCACTAACTACAGGTTGGCTGTCTTCATTGATGTTGCACCTCGTCTGCATTGTGACCTCCGTGTCTGTTGTCCCCCCGCAGCTCAGCCTCCTCAGCTGTTGAAGATACTGTGGAGAAGAAGTGCAGCGGGCCTAAATCTGACCTCCGCCCTCCTGCAGCTTTATGCCTTATCATGTCCTGTGGTGTACGCTGTGGCCAACAACTTTCCACTCTTGTACGTATGTAACAACAATAAGTTGGTTTCTTTGTCAGTCTCTGCTGATTCAAACCTCCCATTATATCCCATTGTTTTGAGAGGTAGAAACTGTTGACAGTTGAAGTAAACTAAATGCTGTCATTTCTAAAACTCTTTTAAAAAATTCTTCAATCACTTATTTGCAGCTGGCAGTTTGTTTCAGTCTTCATAGATGTGTTCCTTACATGTGTTGTATGTGAACTGCTCTACAGTGCCTGGGGTGAGAGGCTCTTCACATTGGCCCAGACAGCAGCCATTGTCTTCCTCATCCTGCATTATCGTGGCGATACCCTCACAGGTTAGCACACATAGATGCACATTTTTCTAAATTCAAATTCAAAATAGTGTCTAAACATATGTTCAGGATAAGTCTGGAATTATTCTGTACTTGTCTTATTGTCATCAAATCCCATTAAAAGACAAAATGAAACTATGTATTAGTTTCTGTCTGTGGCTCTCAGGCTCATGTCCATTCATTTCTACTGAGTAGAATATATAGTTTCATTTTTACAAAAGGCTCAGTCATTTCCTAAAACAGCACCATGACAGTGTGTGTGAGACTGACAATCAATCTTCATTATTATATTAAGAGCCATACAAATAAATTACACACTATAGGCTATCTCTAGCCAAACCAAAGGAAAAACCCTTTCATGTTTTATATGTTGAGGGTGGATTCAGCTAACAATATATAAATACAGCAATATTTATTGCTTTTTGGCTTTATAAGTGAGCTCTTGATACCTGCCATGTTTGCATTGCTTTCATCAAACCGCTTGCTCTCACAAATCTTTCCTCACACTGATCTATCAAGATATTTTTGTGCATGCCACTACTGTATTTAATTTAGAAAGCATTAAGTATTGAAAACGATTATTACGAAATATGTGTAGACAAAGCTTAAACAGGCTCTTCAAATTAAAAGGCTTTACAAAGCATAATAACTGTGAAGTAATAAAATGAAAATGAACTTTTTGCACAGCAGTGAACCTTTGTGAGACATTTTAAGGAATTAATCAGCTGGATCGAATATTACAGAAGCTTCAAACTTTACATACACCAGCCAAATACATCTGAGTATAAATGATCACTTCTGCATACTCTCAAGACTCAACTTGGCCCAGAATATCCTGTAGGCGATGGAAAAAGCACTAATGTGGACAATTCAGAGGTGACCGAAAAAACTTGTGTGTGGTCCCACTGTCTGTTAATATAAAGACTTGACAGTGTTTTGAGGTGATTTACTCGATCCTGTTTCATGTCAGTCAGTGCTTTCCTGGAGCGCCACCTTGTGGTGTTACCACTCGACTCATGAACCTTTTCGACCTTTTGTTGGAAGGGCAGTTACAACACTTCTCTTATACACACACATTGACAATTAACTTTTAACAGGTTGAAATGGGTGTTTGAATAGTTAATTTTAACATTTGTCAGAGATCATAAGTTTGAACATTTTTTGTAACAAATATTTTCGTGTTTCTTGTGTGTTTCTACCATCTTATATCATCCTGTTTTTTGTTGATGTGGCAGGGCTGCTGGTCCTCATGGCTTACAGTGGCGTAATGTTCCTTCTGGGCTCTTATGCAGCTGTAGCAGTCGTCTCATGGATGCAGGCCTCCAGCTTGACAGCTTTAATTGCAAGCAAGGTAGTAACTCAGCGGCTTATGTTGTCTGTATAACTCAACTTATGAACTGTTCTATGATTAATAAGACCTGTGAACTGTGACATTATTGTGCACAGGGCATATTTATCAGAGGAGAGTGAATGTATTTGCTGCTTTTGTTTTTTCCAGGGTCTCCAGGCTGGAACTAACTACTGTAATGGCCACACAGGCCAGTTGTCCACTCTGTCTGTGTTACTATCGTGGGGAGGGTCTCTGGGTGTTCTCTTTGTGTCTCTACAGGTATTACACACATAAACACAGCTTCACAACTTCATATTCATCACTACTCCGATCTGTTATTGTTGTCTTTACTAACATGCCTTGAACTTTGTCTTGTAGGAGACGGGAAGCTCATTTGCTACTCTGTCACACATTCTGTCAGCCTGTCTCAGCTGTGTCCTCCTGGTCCAGGTCCTCTGCTACAGGAGCAGCACCGCCACCACTAAAAAGAAGAGCGAGTAGATGGTGGAGGACTGTGACAAATGAACACTCACATTATTTGCAAATCCTTCTGGTCATTCAAGAAATGTTTTGCACTAAACTAGCAGAAAATGTTTACATGGTCTTCTTGTACAAATACGCCTGTGTGCTACAGTCTTAACAAGTCGTGCTGTGTTTTTGTGTAAATTTGAACCCTCAATGTCATGCTTTTCATAATTTTCTACATTTTGGTTTTCATTTCTGCAGTTAGTTTCCTGTAATTTTAAGGGAGGGAATAAAAAAGGTTTTGTCACCCTCTAGTGAGTCAAATAGGAATGACTTTACTCTCAGAGGTGACACAGCTTTCAATGGGCCTTTTTTTTTTTTACAGAAGACAATGAAGAAGCGTCACAGTAGGAAAAGCACAGGTGTAAACAATACAGTTAACGGTGGCTGAATTCCATTTAGCTGCTTTTGTTTCAGGGTTGCTGTGCATGCTGGTTCACTGTCACACACTCACTTGAATACAACAGAGTCATCGTCACACCTGTGCTTTTCCTAGTAGGACAAGTCAAAATGTCTGCTGTAAAAAAAAGACTGGTGGCATCTGAAGGTGACTGTCAAAATAAAACAGTCAGTTCTTGAGTGTATTCAAAGTCTCTCCGTAGCTCTATTGACGGTTAGTCAAGCCATTTTTTTGGGTTTACTAAAATTGAAGAAGTGAAAGCTTTTCATCTCAAGTACACATCATCCAGTAAGGCGGTAAGTCACAAGAATGTCACCAGTTTGGGCAATTTCTAAAGCACATACAGGGTTTTGAACTGGGGAAGGAGTGAGTCACATGAGTAAACACAAGCGTTGGTCAGATTAGGTCATTTCACAGATCTGTTCCTCCTGTGGTTGAAGGAACATCCCTTTGATAATGCTTTCATTTCCTGTTAGACTGGGAAAATGTTCACGTTGGCCCCATCATGTTAATTCCAGTTGGACTAATTTTGTGGTAGCCTCTAGTTTTTTTTTTTTTTTTTGGCATTACATAATATGATGAAATATTTATCTTATAACCCTTTTAAAAATATATGTAGAAAAAAAGTCACTGTTTAGTGAACTTTAGTCTTTATTTTCTCTTTATTAACTCAGTGCCCAGGTTTCTATGCCCCTTTTTTAACATTTTTTATCCAGCTTTACCGAGCATGACTGCAAAATGTCCAGTACTGGTACAGCCTGTAGTGTACCTGTGGTGTTGACTACTTTGCAGCTCACTGAAGCAGCAGGAAGTTGTTTTGCTTGAGGTTTTTTTTTTTAGGGATGACTGTTAGTAATTTCTCTGCTCAGTTTTTTCCTGCCGGACTGATGGATTGAACTTGAAGTCACAATAAGGTAAATTAGTTGAAAGATTCATGAAAGAGTACTATGGTAGCTCCAGTAAATCATGTTAAAGATGATGATTATATTATATAATTGTTTACATGCATATAGAATGTGGAATATACCGTAACCTGCTCATATTTTGAGAGTACCAATTTTGGGTGTCAGCACCTTTTCACTGACGCCACCGTGAACAGTATGTCCAGTGTTGCTCAGTAACACTCCAGACATTTGCAGGAGCTCTGCCAAGACACACTGAACGAAGTGCCTGTGCCAGCACATGAGCGCCAATGACATATTAAACTTGTTTTTGCTAGTTACTTGTTTGTTTCCATCCAACTGAACACAGAAAAACTACTGATTGAATGAAGTGAGTGAATTATTGTCTCTTGACATTCAGTAATAAAAATAACAATAAAGGTGGTGTATTTGTAAGTAAAAGCATACAGAGTTATCAGAGCTGTCACCTTCAGTCACCTTTATGACAGAAACGGCATAAAGCACAGTCAAACATTATCTGTGTGTACATAAAATCTTGAACACCTACATTTCCTTTTTTTTAGTGGTTAATTAATGGAGCACATAGACAGGTTTTACAAAAAAACCTGTTTAAAGTATTGGTTAATTATAGTTTGTCTTTTAATACTTACATTTTTAGCCATGCTAATAGCGTGGCTCTAGGGATACACAGCTAATGACATTCCCATCAGCCTCAGCACTTTGTCTTTAGTGCTGATTATCCAATATAATACTATTACTACTACTATCTTGCTAAACTGAAGTGGTGAACATGATAACATTAGCATTTAACTTAAAGCACAGCATGGCTGTAGACTCTTGTCAACATTTTTCTTTTCACAATGGTTTTGGTATGTAAACATGTCCATGCCCAATTCCTTAAAATTAAAGGACCCAACATGGCATAGTTTGAGAAATGGTTTAAGGTTATTTACTGCTAACACTGAGAATTACAACAATGTCGCAACTGCAGGATATAGGCGATATACCTTCAATGTTTGAAGATAATAGTAATGTGACAATTTATATCTGACGTCTTTCACTGTACTGCTTTTTACTCTTCATAATGTCAGAACCATTTTTAGAACCTTTTCCATAATCATTTTGCATGCTAAACACAAAAGTTATCCGGGGTCACTTGCTAAATGCTTTAGAAACAGAGTGCTGCACTTTCTGTTCTCGAATAATTAAATCATCTGGTGGGGAAATTCATCAATTGGTCAATTCTGAACGAAATTGTGAGGTTCTTGTAAACTTGAGGAAATGAACCTCAAACCACAACCTCAGCTGTGTAAAGTCAATACCTAATCAAATAGTGCAAGGCATTGGTACTAGCGGTTGAGTATAATATATTTGAAAATCAGGGTTCCTACACATTCTTAAACAACAAATTCAAGGATGTTTTAAAGACTTTCCATTCCCTCATTCCTTCAAATTGAAGCACCTTCAAGGTTATTTACTGTTACAACACTGAGAATTACAACAATGAAAAACTGCAGAAACATGGCGGTTCAACATGCCAGTCCTTATTTTCAGGTGGTTATACACTAATGAAAACATACCAATGAATATTAGATTACATTTCTGCCAATAGACTTTCAATGACCCATGTGTATTTATGTCTATTTTCAAAAACTTTCAAGGCTCTCAAGGACCCGTGGGAACCATCAATCCAGTCCATCTGAAACAATGTAACACCACAACGTATGATAATAAAAAGACTGATATTTTATTTTCTCTTCAAGTCCATTGCACAGAAAAATTGGCTGCCCATAACAGGAAGTGCAGTTTGTAACATTCATGAAACATTGCCAAGCTGCTGCATGTAACATTCATTAATATCTCAACTCTATAACACCTGTCATCAGCTTTCATGATACACAAATCATCAGAGACCTTATATTGCAACCTTCTGCAAATGATTTATTTCCAAACAAAAAACTAATTAAACTACATATAGCATTATTAAATGTATCTGACATCATCATCAGTACCTTTTCCAACTTTTTTTTTTTTTTTTTTTTACAATTTTAGAATTTTTTATCGTGCTCCTAAAGTTAAGTAGCCAGTAACTTCTTAGTTTGTAGTCACTGTAGACTGCTCATAACACAATGACACAACAAACTGGCTTTATTATAATGGCATGGCTCATGTAGTGGACGGCAATGCATACCATGTTAAAATCTGATTGAAGGATCATTCTATAAAGTAATTGTTCACACAGTTTGGTTTCTGGTTTCTGGCTTGGTTTTGTTTTAAGGAGTCATCGTGCAGATTAGTTGGATATTTTTGGTGTCTGAGACATCAAATGGCACAAGGTTTGTCTGACAGTAATCATCTCTGGTCAGATGTGAAACCCTAATTATGATAATTGTCAGTGTATAATACATATCGCTATGGATTATTTTGACCAATCAAGATAAATCAAGAAAACGTTCATTAAACAGACTTAAAGGAACAGTGTGTAGGATTTAGTGGTATGTAGATGTGTAGTTGCAGATCGCAACTCCGTCACTTCAGCCTCTTCTTCCACGTGCAAAGGAGAATGCATGGGAAACGCAAAAGCACCTATCTAGAGCCAGTGTTTGGTTTGTCCCTTCTGGGCTAATGTAGAACGATGTGGTTCAACATGCAGCCTCTATGAAAAGCAACGAGGTATCTGTTGATAAAAATGACTCAATCTAAGTTAACAAAACAATAAATTAACGATTCCTCTATTAGGTAGTACATAGGTAGGTAGATTACCTCTGAATATTATATTCAATTCCTGCCAGTAGATCCTCCTAAATGTTACACACTGGGCCGTTAAGAATACTACATAATAAACCACATACATTGTTTATAGTACAAATGAGCGTCATTACAGAGAAGACAGAAGAAGAAAGTTGCTTCACACGTATAAAAATGGCAATGGCAATATAAGAAGACCAACTTCAGCTTCATAATACAAAATAAACTCAAGTAACATTTGTCTCTTGTGTTGTATTAGGTAAGTTAAGAGGACAAATAAGTGGTCTTAAAGCTACAGTACAGTTCTTACATGTGTCATGACAGACACTTTGAGCTCTAGTGTTGACAGCTGTTCAGTATTTATTGAATCACTAATAATAATGTATTAATAAACTCTTGACACTTCAGAATATTGTGCACTTTATGAAGAAAGCACCAAATCTGGCTCACAGGACGAATTCTGTATCACTTTAGACTTAAAACTGTTACCAACAGCATCCATTTCGCGGTAATGGCACTGTTGGGCTAACCTGTACAGTCTACTGCACACTGGTCCACTTATCATAACGACACTGAGCTGTTGGAGTCAGTGGACTTACATGTAATATATGCTCACAATGACCTGCACATTGCATTATGCTGTCAAGCATGGTGTTAATGCTAACTTTTCTGCCCCCAAACCAAACCCAAAGAAGAAAAGTGAATAACCTGCTGGATGCCATATACATCACTACTTAAATACTTCATTTCATTAACTAAGTAAGTATTTGACAAAAAGCTCTTCTGTCTTAAACTGAAGTACTTTTTAAAGGCCAAAAAAAACCACACTGAAATATGATGAGTTAAAGTGTGTGTAAATAAATAAAATATTTGTGAATGTTGGCACAGTTGTCATATATAGTTAAAATAGTTATGTCACTACAGCTACAATATTAATACAGTATTAATTTGATACAATGATTTTAATATAAATCAAGCATAGAAAAGTAACACACAAAAAAACTTATAACTTAAACGTATTATTATATAATAATTGTACTACTTGATTAAAGCTCCAAACCTCACTTCAGTAACTATTTTATTTCTATTTTATTCTGGATGGATGATTAAGGCACACCATTTGGTCACTCGCTTTTCGTATCACAATGTTATTTTAGCAGCTAAGATTAAAAAAAGTTTTTGTTGACTCTTAACTGAATCTTTTGGCAATGTTGAAAGATGATCTGGCAACACCGAAAAGTGATCTTTGTAAGGTCAGGATGGTCTCAATATTCTAAAGGTCACAATTATTCAAGGATTTAATTAATTATTAATACATTTGTAGGACAGGAAGCACATTACACAACAGTGTTTAGAAACGCAAATGATGAATCATACAACTTCGTAATCACAGAGGCGAGAGGAAACAGTGAATATGAAGCCATGTAGCACACAGACAATGATACGTGAACTTAAAGTCAAACCAATTTAGTTTTTTTTTTTAACTTAAAATAGTTTTAATTGTTCATTCAGTTGTAATATATAATAAAAACAGAAATGTTTGCAGTAATAAGTTAACCACCAGTCACACAAAAGAGATGTTTAGCTCAGGCAATAGTGACATCTATATGACGTTAGTTATATATATATATATATATACACACACACATTAGTGTATTCAGTAACAATTTGGACAATGAAGAGCACTAAACTGTGTTTGTACATGTCAGTACGCAGGTCTCTGGTTCAAAAGTTACAAACTATAGATGTCATCAGTGAAACTGTATAAACGGGTACGTGTTGCTATTTCTAATGGCTCATTTTGCTGACTATCACAACTCCATCAAAGTGTATATGGCAATCATTTCTTAATATTGTATTCACTTTCACGTCCCCTTTTAGCAGTTTTACTAGACAAGCTGCATGAGATCTAAACCATGCCCTAAGTTCAGAATTTCCTTTCTCTGTTGTGGACACTAAAAATGAAACCTTTGAAGGATTCTCAGCTTTAACAGATTTTGTCCTTCATGAACGGAAGTCTTTTTCCAAGAGCTGCCTTGAACTCCTTTACAATACATTACATTTTCCCTTTTTTCCATTTAAGATTAGAAAACTCATCTTAATCCACAACCAGGTTTGTTCTCACTGGCTCACCAGTGGATCAGCAGGTTCTCTTTGATTCAACAACACTTACAGGAAAATCTGCTTTCTGTTTCTATATTATACTTCTGCCAATACAAGGAAGGTCATTTGCATGACTGGCACATTTTCATCAGTTCTGATACCTGAGATGACTAAACAGCAGCGTTTACTTTTATCTTTATTTCGACAAGTAATCATACAGTATGCTTCCCATTGAGTTCACAGTTTATACTATTATTTGTGTAACAGCTAAGGAAAGATGAAATTGGCTGTACCAGATCATCTCAGAAAGAAGACGCTGTTCTTGTTTCATCTGGCCCCTAATACAAAGTAAATGCAAGTAATTGTCTGAAGTGGTGTATTTAACAGCTGCCTGGTCAGTTGGCACAATCGTTTTTTTTTCTCAAACTGTGGCCTGTTTTGATGCTTTCTCCAGAAGGTGTGAGTTGTGTGCTGTGCTGATTCTTTTATATCTTTTGGAATGGCATAACTGAAGAGTTTAAGAGCTATGTTATCATATATCATATATCATATATCATATCTCTGCACATATGGCACCAAGACAAATCCAAGTGCATATCTGTCGGATGCTCAGTTCCTGACAACAGTTGTGAGATTCCCCCCTTCTTCCTGATGCATTTTGACTGTACTAATGTGTTTTCTTATTGGAGTGTAAAACATTAACCTTTGCTCTCTCTCCTTCCTATAAAAAAAGGAAAGCATCTCCTGGTTTTTCTCTGCCCTCACAATAATACACTCATTAAATGAGGACTCATTTAACCTGTGCACTCAGAGCTTAATGAGTTACCCATTTTCCAAATTCCTTGTCCCTGGTGTTATCTGAACTGCTGGTACAGTTTGCGCAGTTCATCCCAGAAGAACAAAGACAGAATGGTGTGTGGACCGAGACGGAAATAAGAAGCTCCCAAGCCTTTGTAGAGTCCCATCAAGCCCTCCTTCCTCAGCGTCTTAGAAAAGCAGTCCGCAAATCCTTTATAAAGCTGTCCCTAAAAAATGAAAAAAATAAAATAAAAAGGTCAGCCTGGATCTGATCAGCTGAATGTCCCAGCTGGATGGGATGAGTGTTAGAGCTCCCCTTAGTCATCAGTCACTACTTATAATCCCTAAAAGAGTACTTCACCCATTTAGTATTGCACATGTATAACAATTTCATCAAACTGATGCAGCAGAACCAGAGACTTCATCTTCTTTTTTTTTATTCCACATATTCTTCTTCCTTGTCAAAATCTGGCACCTACATTACCCACAATGCAACTCAGCTGACTTTCAACTGTCCCAGACTTAACAACCATGTCTTAAATTGGAGTTGTGGTTTTCACACATACATAATAATGTATTTAATAACTTTGTTTCACTAACTTGCATAACTTCACTGTCTCACTCTGGTCTGCCATGGAAGACTGAAGTTCTGCTAATTGTTCCCTGCATTTATATCTATATAATGAATTGAAATCACCCTACTGGCTACAATTTGTTTTCATTATGTTTGTAGTCACTGTTTCTTGTTTTTTTAACAGTTTGATCAATAAATGCAAACCTGTTTCTGATTGGTATACGGCAATGGAAATTACATACACTGTGAACATTATTATCATTTTAAAAAATCTACAAAGAAACGGAGGTGATCAAACAAACTATTTAAATCTTTACAAGTTCAAACTAACTATTTACATATAAGCTATATGAACATCCTAATCCAGAGATCCGGAGAGAAAGAGTGAGAGAGAAGGTCAAACACGCTACACCTACTGCGTGCCTAAACACAGACCAAGAGGAGAGGGACAAACCCCCTGTGCTATTGGCAGAAAAGCCTGGACTGTGATTACTCTTAGCAGCATGCACTAGAATGAATAACAATATAATGTTTGTTTGTATTTCTAGCCTTTTCCCTGGTGGTCTGAATAAGTCTTTAAACTATCACTAGTCGCTTTTTAGAAATAAAGTCGCTAAGAGGGTTTGAAAGGTTGCTAAATCTAGCGAGAAAGTTGCCAAGTTGGCAACACTGCTCTGCCACTGGAGCAACAAAAGGCCCCCCAAGACCTGTAAACAAAATTTGATCAGTGCAATCCCCCTTTATGATTTATGTTCTGGTTCTGTGGTTACACGTGGTAATGGCAAGTGGATTTTAACTATCCAGGTTAGAGTTTTGTATGTATTTTGTGTATCAACCACTGAGGGTGGCAAAGACACCATGAAAGAGAATTGTGAATTTGTTTATAGCGCAGCCAAACAAACTGTGGACTTAGAGAATGTTTTAATAAATGCAGTCGCCAATGTCATCTGACACGGTAACGCTGAACTCATGATCGAATGTTGTCTACTGCATTATGAGAAGTGAGCTCACTATGCACATGTATCATTTAGACCGTGAGACCCTTGTGCATTGGTACTAAATTACCATGCACAGGATTGGCGGACCCCGCCAGTTACGATGAGGACTATAATACAAACAAGCTATTTCAGCCTGCAAGTACATTGAATAGCAATTACTGAAACATGCTAGGTATACACAGTATGAAAAATGGGGTTTGATATCATACAAATCTAAACAAGTGTAACATATTGGTCTCCCTCCTCACCTTGCCCAAATGATCCACAGGCTGGTTGTAGAGCCGTGTGCTCACTACATCAAAAGGTGTCATAGCAAGCACCACCACCACACTGCTGATCATGCCGGCAGTCAAGGCCACCAACCAGCTGTCCTTTGGGAACACCTTGAGAAAAAAGGAAATAATGTTGTTGAACAGGATGAAAGAGAGAATGCACTTAAGGAGCGGTAAGGCTTAAGCTGCAGAAGGACAAAGCGAGAAATTACAGGATGTAGCGCACTCTTCGCACCAGTGCAGTGACATATCATTATCACACATATCATCATCAGGGAACCACCATGAGTGCAGGCACTTCTATTTTTAACTGGTCTTGACCTCCTGTGAGCAGTGAAACAGAAGAATGGTGCTATTATTAGTGCTATGTTACACACTCTCTCTCTCTACAGTAGCTACAGTCAAACCAGTTTTCTGTGCAAACTTGCCATTTTACAACACCAACGGATATAACTGACAGCTTTATTATGCCCAGAGGAGTTAATTTGCATCAAGCCTTATGAGCCTGGTCATACAACAATAAAACAATAAAAAAATAAAACAGACAACACAGCAGCATCTAAACTTTTTATCCTCTTTGAAGGTCTTTTACTTGTAAGTGATGTGAACCACTTGTTTACTGAACATTGTGGAACAGCACTAATGTTAATATTAAAATCAAAGACGTCTACAGAGTAATGCAGCGGCTTATGTAAGAGGCAGTGGGAGTGTTGCTTGGGGCCCTGGGACGTGTGGACAGACCCACCTCCACCCTTACTGACCCACCAACCAATTAAAACAGCTAAAAGGACATTTGGGGGAAGTACAAGTAGAGAGAGTACAAGAAAACTACACACAAGAATGTCAGGATTCCTATCTGAACATTTCGCAGACTGGTCGATTGAAAACAGCAATGTTCAATAATCATTACGGTTCTGGCATTTAGAATGAAAGACCTTCTTTAACTAGAGCTAGGTCAGCAGCAAGTAAACTGGTGCACTAGTTGTGTAAGCTTCATGGTTCAGCCAGAGGGGCCAATGAAAGGTGTCGAATTTCTATTCCAGCAGAGCACAATGCCTGACGCTTTGTGAGTGTCACAATGACTGGTTTTGTACCCTGTACACAGCTACTGACTACAAATTATCTCTTCTCAAGTGAGTTTAGGGCTGACAACTAATAATTACTCTCATTATCAATGAATCTGCTGATTATTTTCTCTTTAGTCTAGAATCTAGACCAATCAAAACTCTAGATAATATCAGCAGATAGTGAAAAATGCCCATCACGGGAACCCAGAGGCCAATGTGTCACAGCCCTGAGCCCATGTTTACTATCATATAAGACAAAGAAAAGCAGCAAATCTCTTTTAGTAGCTTCACTAATCATAGAAGCTCCATGTGACTTATGCCAGACCTCCCCCAAAACAGTCATGTTTATACTTGTGTGTTTATACAGTGCGGCCATACAGAAGACGTGCACACATGGTGGAAAATAAAACAACCCCTCCAGTCGGCCTGTTCCCATCCATCACCCGTGAACTGATGATCAAACCTCAGCGAGCACACAGTGGGGTGCGGGAAAACATGCTAACCTCAAGGTCAAGCACAAGCTCCTTGGAGGAGGAGAAGGTGGAAAGTTGTGCGGCTGACCCCACGCTGACTCTGGGTACAGCAGCACTGGATCCCCTCCACAGTCCCAGAATGCCATGCTCCCTGTAGATGGCTGCCAGAGCGTGGATCATCCCCTGGGAGGAAGAGGAGGAACACTGAGGAAACTGTGTATTCCTGCCACTTCCATTTAACAGCATCACTTTAGGTTAATATGTTACCTGGTGTTTATACTGATGTCCAACTGCTATAGAGGAGGTGGACTGACTCTGGAGATGGGTCTTAACCTGTCAACGGAGACAATTAGTGACAGCTCACCTTCAAATGTCACAGCTGATAGAGTAAAGTCGTTCAAGCCCACTCAGACTACTCACCAAGTACACGGGACTGCCCATCACAGCACCCACCACTCCAGCCACAGCCCCTGCTAACGTGGTTTTGGCCGCGCTGACCCTTCCGTTCGTGTGGATGTATCCGGAGGACTCAATGATGGCGTACGAGCCGAGCCGGACTCCATTCATAAAGAACTGATAAACCAGCCCGGGCGCCAGTCCTTTCTGTAAGCCGGCCAGTCCGTCCACCTTACCGATGGTGTAAAAAGCGTGGAACACGTTGCGATAGTAAACCTGGTAGCTGCCCCGGCTCTGGAGCTCTCCCTGAAGCTGCATTCGGGTTTTGACGACCTCCAGCGGGTTGGTGAACAGACAGGCTCCGCACGCAGCAGCTCCGCTCAGCACGAAGTCCATCGCGACCGTCCGCCGGGGGGACAGATGTGGAGTTCAGGCCTGCTGCCGGTCCGACCTGTCCTTCACGGCAGAGGATTTCTGTTCAGCGGCGTTTCCCCTCCCACACACACACACACACTTCCCCAGTGTACCACAGTGAGGTACTTCAGAGCGCGGACATAGGAGCACTTCACGACCTCCTCGTAAACTCGTAATTCCGACAAACGTAATTGGTAAACGTGACTTTAGTTAATCGCTACAAATTGTGGTGAGCTATAATTACATGTAATGCGGAAATAGTTCACAATATTTACGACAAATGTGTTCCTAAAGGGTAACATGCTCATTGAATTTCAGTAACCTGTTATTAATTGACAAAACTGCGTTTATGATTATGAAAATAGTGTCAGAAAAAACGTACATTAAAATATAAATAGAATCACTCACACGTAGTTTTGGCGTATAATCTAACCGTCACCTAAACATCTCATCTTGGAGATGGGTACCACAGCGTGCGTATACGTACCACAGCGTGCTTATACGCATAGACATATACGTACCACAGCTCGGCGTGCGTCCGTACGTACGTTCGGCGCTCGTCCTGTCAGCCAATGAAAATGGCTCTTTATCCTGGGGTTTTGTATATTGTATTGTAACTGGTCACATTTGATCCTTTTGAGCTTCTCAGTGATTGAGTACATTGATAGGTGTGTAATACAGGGTTGCAGTTTCAACACTAATAACAATAATAACATTATTTTTATTATTTTTTATTATTTTTATTATTTTTATTACTATTATTACTTTAATAAATTAACAAATACCAAATATATGTAACACGCAAAGACAAATTAGTCACCACATTTTCAGAGCTGCCTGGTTGACTGTTGCACAATCCAGATGCAAAAATAAGATCATTATCAACCTTTACATGAAATGGCTCTCCTCTACAAGCAGAACATTTCTAGATGAGTATATGATGTACAAATAAGTTTCAAATGATTCTTCTGATTAGTAGGTGGCTAATATAAGCAGAGACTCAAATCTGAAAAAATAAATTCATCTTCATGTACCCGATTAATCCAAGCCAGCTGTATTCATATCTAAATATAAATAACTTTGATTGTTGTGTATAGACTGAAGTGGTTTAGCTTGCCAGTGCAGCCTTTACTAAAACAGTTATTAAGCATTTCAGTTAATGGGCCCTTAAAAATTACAAATTACAAAATTGAGGTCAAACGTCAACTCACAGCAGATAAAGTGAAGTGAGTTTAAGAAAATAGTGGGTCAGCGCAACAGCACCTTCACTCTCAATTAGAGATTTTTTTCTGAGCGAGAACAGTGACTTCCAATCCCATTTCTGTTTCATGTGAAGAGCACTTACAGCGCAGCTGCCTGTGGATCACAGACAGTTTGACAATTCCAGTGTGTGTGCAAAGGTAATGGGATTTCTACTTTACACTAAATTAATTAAACAGGAAAAGCTTATCAACTTGCCCTACAATCAAGTCAGCGACGTGCCATTAACTAGTCAAGCCTTTAGAGCATAATAAAATCGTAGTAGTGCAATAGCAGAAGGATGAGTGTAAACCCAGACAATGTTTGATGTTTTTCCAGGTGATTAAAGGTGTAATGACACTATTTCTGAGCACCAGACTAAACTCCTTGTGTGGGTGGGTGGGTTTGTTCTCCGTCACTGAGCTGGATTATGCTTGAACACAAAATCTGTTTCACCTCTAACCTCTTTAAATAGGATTTGTGCTCAGGGTGTTTTGGGCTTAAACAGGCCAAAATAGGACTACATTTTATGTTTTGGTTCAAATGTTTCTTCTATTGTGCCACCTTTTTGTTTTGTCCTGTCCTACTTTAGTTCCATCTGTTTTTACCAAACAATGTGACTTCCTTTGCAGAAAATATCATAAAGAAATCCTGTCAGGCCAAAACATCCAGCTTTATGTTGCTTACTATAACAACTGCACAAAGTTTAAACCCTTAAAGTTAATTGAATTGAAGCTTTTTAATATCAAATACAGAATAAATGTATTATTATAATACCAAAACTGAAGCACTTATAACACTGAACACATACTGACTTTAAATCAAGTCATGTTTTCT
>NW_023339763.1:15975250-15983571 GCF_004916995.1 Morone saxatilis | reverse complement strand
ACAGTATTTTACAATTGCTTTTTCAGGTTTCAGTGTACCAAGCTCTTAATGCAAAGAGCCAAACTGACTTGCTAAATTATTTCCTTTACACACAAAATGCTGAATATGCAAACAAAATGTAAAACTCACATCACAAACTCAGAATGCAGAAACCTCATATTATCGAAAGGTTAATATTACATGTTGTCCAGCATTACTGTATTCTAGACGTTTGAACTAACAAGTGTCTGAAATAGTATATATATATCTTGAAAATAAAAAAGAATGTGGACAACACAGAGGAGAAAAGGGAAACTGTTGAAGAAGGATTTACTGCCAAAATTAAGAGTATACCATCTTGCATTAGGTGCTATGCAACCCAAAACTCTGTTGTTAAAAGTGAAATGAAGCAATTGTAAAATACCTCAAATTACCTCCTAGCTGGCTCATTGTGTGTTAATGTGCCTATACACACCACAGTGTGACAGTGCAGCCAGCTCCTTTTCCACTTATAATTAAATGAGTGGAAATTCATTAATTAAACGCCCTACTTCCAGCAACAACACTGATGCAAACAGCTTTGTGTTTGTGATAATAATGATAATAAATTACCAATTATTTCATCTCCTATCTAGGAGACTGTTTGACATGTCTGTCAAACAGTCCTCTTTAGCTGTATGATCTAAATCCCTCTTCTCCGTTTCCTTAACCACCCACTAAATCCTCTCACCTGAAACGTACCCACATAATATCTCTCTCTGAATATGTTTGTATAGACCTGGAATCACATGCAGCATCTACAATGAGAATAAGCAGCATTTTATCATACAATGGAGTTCAAACAGACATGCAAAACAGTAATTCAAAGACTTACAGCACTGTTTGCTCTTCGACACCTATGGAGACAATCCACTTTGGATTTGAAGTCTACTTCTGTCAGTCAACAGATTGTGTGTGAAAATGAAATCAGACTTGTGGTGATTTTACTTTGCTATATAACTCTGAGTTCATTATTTCTCATTGGTATGATTCAAAATATTGGAAAACGCTTGGTTAAGGAAAAGGAAAATAGGACAATTATCAATCAAGAACAGTATTAAGAGTCAAAAATCATAATCATATGCTCTCCTCTAAACCAAGCATGAATTCTGTGTTGTACAGTTGAATGATGTCTGTTGAGTTAGCACAGGATTCTTCATCAGTAATCACGCCTGCTGCTGCGTTACACTAATAGCTTCTGCCGAGTTGCTCCCTCCAATAACGTTAGGGTGTAATCCTCACCAGCTAATGAACCAAGTAGGATTTCAGGTGCAGGGTAAACCTCGACCTGATGCCCCAACCTTTTCAACATACTAAACTGCAGGGGAAGGAAGGTTGGCAACTTGAAAGAAAACGTGTTGAAGACCTTGACAGGACAGATTAGATTTTTTTTTTGTTCTGGTTGATGGAAAAACAAGGAGCAAAGAAGAGTCCTCATTTGACACCCTGATACAGCAAGAAAGTACGGTGAGTGCTGCTATATCAATATTAATTGTATATGATCAACCTTTTAAAAAAGTACTATCTTTCTATTTATTGATATGGCTGTGACAATTAAATGTTACATGTTAAATATTCCCTCAATAGAGATTTCATAATAAATAACATTTCATAATTCAGTATTAAAAACTAAACCCTGACATCAACTTAATTTGGCCAAATTTCTCTATTTTCTAGATTTTAATTATATTATATTCCTTTGATTTAGTAAGAGTGACAACAGTACAATAACATATAACAATAATATTTTAACTGCAATAAAATCATCATCACTTTTGTTTAAGTGTTTAAACACATTTAAAAAAAGTATGAAAATGTATTTTTTAACAAGAAGGTCAATTATCTATATCTAAATCTCTGGTATCAACAGTCAGTGTTAATTGGATTATTTAGAGTCAGGAAAGCACCTACGCAGCCAACTGTATCACTTTCAGTACTATATGTAGTACCAGGACAAGACGGAGCAGCTTATAGACATAAAATGTTCACCCAGAAAGACTTAACACAGCAATCCTGTGATCCAATTTACATTTCCTGTCCCATTTTACTGCAGGAAGATGCTTTTTTGTATGTGTTACTGCAAGAAAAGGGCCCTGCATACAGATAGATGAAATAATGTTTCATTGCATATTTTATCTTTTGCACAATCTAATACATTCATGATCCAAGATGAATGTTCTTGGTTTCAGTATCAGAATTCACAAATAAAAGCTTCTTTCTTGAATCACTTTTTTGCACCAATGTTAAAAGATACATCAAGAGATACAGATAATTAATCTCAACTGTAGGTTTGAATAAACAAGAATACAACAAAAGCAGGCCAATATATGATTGCAATAGATTTAAAATTGCAATCAATTGGAATTGAAAAATAGTTAAAATGAGGTCATCTGCAGCATTGAAAAGACAAAAAGGAACCAGGCTGAGGAAGTGAAAGGACCTTGGGCCCACTGTGAGCTAATGCTCTCCTTCCAGGCCTTGCAGCTCCCCAAATCCCCTGTTTGCATGAGTGTGAGCACATGCAAGTGCGCACAAGCTTATTTTCGTGCCCTGTCTGTAGCATCTGATATCCCTCTGCAGACACTTTTGTCTTTTGAACAGCAGGGTGCAGCATAGCACAACATTATTCGATCCCCGCTTTCTATATTTTCTTACAAGGAAACATTTGTTTACTATTTCTGTTGTTCTCTTGAGCAGTGACTGCACATGGTCTGTATAGGAGGTACACAGGGGGAATTAGTATACTGAAAAAGTAGAAAATAACCAATGGAATGAACTCAATACTAATGACAAACATTGTAATAATGTAAAAAAAATACTGTAAAAGCAGAGTAGCAACATTAAGGATAAAATATGATGGCGGATTTAATCAAAATGCATCCCAAAAAGATTTTCTTTGTATTAAAAATGTCAAGACTCTGCTATCATCAGACAGAGTGTGTTACACTAGTTTGGATGCTGGTGTTAAGGACTAGAAGCTGATAAGACATGACAAAACATGGAAGGTGAAGGAAATTAGAAGTGATAAATATTGTCACAACACATCATGGTTACAATGTAAAATCAACTGAAAATCAGACATTATTCAGCACTCTCATTAACTTCCTAACTGGTTTTGTGTGTCCCAGACAAAGGTGCAGCCATGGACCTCGGTGGTTTGGAGACAGTGGTGGCAAACTCTGCCTATGTCTCCGCCCGTGGCAGCGTGGATGGAGCTGCAGCAGCTGCCATGCGTGACAAGAAGATGCGCGCCAGGCTGAATCTCCCACACATCAGAGATTGTGAACACATGAAGGCATCAGTAGATACAACCTTTGACAGCATGTGTGTCAAACAGCCCATTGGCAAGCGCTTGTTCCAGCAGTATCTAGACAGTGAAGCCACCCATAAAAATACCGGAGACCTGTGGAAAGACATGGAAGACTACAGCGTATGCCAAGAGAAGGACAGAGTGCAGAAGGCCCAAAAAATAATCAATAAATACTATGAGTCATCATCCAAGAATTTTTGCAGCTTTCTGGAGGAGAAGGCTGTCACTCGAGTGAAGGAAGACTTCAAGAACGTCCGTGGTGACCTGTTTAAAGAGAGTGAGCAGCAGCTGCTGAAACACCTGGAGCAGAAGGCCATAGAGGGCTTTAAGACCAGCATGTACTTCCTGCGTTTTGTTCAGTTCAAATGGCTGGAGAGCCAGGCTGTTGATGAGGAGTGGTTCATGGACTTCAGGGTCCTGGGTAAAGGAGGTTTTGGGGAAGTGTTTGCTTGTCAGGCTAAAGCAACCGGCAAAATGTATGCCAACAAGAAGCTGGAGAAAAAGAGGCTGAAGAAACGCAAAGGCTACCAGGTAAATCACTGATGTGGCATCTAATGTCCTACCCATAGCAAATCATAGTGTCAGTCAAAAGAGTACGAACACAAAGTGGGCTCATTCAATGATCTACAGCTTGAAATAAGACAGAACAGGCTTTGAAAGAATATTACCCACAGACAGCAGAGGTTTACTTTTTACCACAATGGCTAAATGCAAAGAAGCTTATAACTCTCTTAAAGACCTCACAAAGCAGCTCAGTACAGTACACCGGACTGAAGCCCACTGCTTCTAAAAGCATCAGTGGATAATGAACCTTGGCATTAGGGCAGCACTGTAACAAGGCATACATTTTGTTCCATCAAAAGAACCACACCAAGTGTGTCCTCTTCATTAAATCTGCTGCAGTATGTTAAATACCCTGCACACCCAAACTGGGTTTTTCAGCTATGGTTGTACCTGCATGTACTCAGAAGAATATACCTATTCCTCAAAGCACAGATGTAACTAGTGTCAGTGTCAGTAAGGTAGTATGTAGAATAGAAAAACAGACATTTTGACTTGTTATACAAAGAAAAGCACAGATTTAAATAATAACATTTACAACAGCTTATTTACATCTTACAAATGTATATTTATGTGTCACAGAGAGCCAAGTTTACATGTATGGTTGGAACGAAAACCTGCAGACTGAGGGCTCGTCATGGCACATGGTTAGCCACCCCTTGAGCAAGCCATGCCAGAGTGACAGCATTTAAAATACCAGGCACCTGAGAACTGTAAACCTGGATACCTTACTTGCATTATGAATGTTACCACCTATTCTTTTCCTACTGTGACATATCAAAATGAATAATGTGAAAACGGCTAGATCAGGCCACATATCGGTCACACCCACATGAAATGCAAGGACCTGTGTTTGAAAAGTTGAATAAGAACGAATGAGAGTAGAGGTCTAATCAATTTACCTATGTGGCTGGACAGCAGGTGTGTAATTGTTGACATTGTACATTCTTGGTTTTGTTGGGCTAATCATGTTCTGATGTTTGATTTGTGTTTAGGGAGCAATTGTGGAAAAGCGTATCCTTGCAAAAGTCCACAGTCGCTTTATTGTGACGCTGGCTTATGCCTTCCAGACCAAGACTGACCTCTGCCTAGTTATGACCATCATGAATGGTGGCGATCTCAGGTGCGCTATATAAACACCAAATACATCTTTACACACACACACACACTGATATCCATAGATGAACCAAAACACTGTACCTTTAAAACACATGCTACATACTGGTTCCTGTACTTAACAACATGGGAACAGTGTACTCTCTCTACTAATCAGCCTAAGGTAGATAAACCTCACAGCTAATATACAGACTAGGCCCTCAGGTGCATCATGCTATACAGAGAATAACTAAAGGAGTCTTAAGTAGCTTCTCTTCTTTCATCAGAAAATACTATAATGTCCTACCCCCATGTTTCACAGGTTTCATATGTACAATGTGGATGAAAAAAATCCTGGTTTTGATGAGAATAGAGCACGTTTCTACACAGCTCAGATCATCTGTGGACTGGAGCACCTTCACCAGCACAGGATCATCTACAGAGACCTGAAACCAGAGAACGTACTGCTGGATGATGCAGGTGAGCGATTTCCTCTGCAGCCTTTCATGTCACTGCATGTAAAGTATGCACTGATGCTACACCCTCAAAGTTTCTGTTCCAACACATTCACTTTGTGGCGGGTATCACAAAGCTACATTGGTGTGTTAATCAGGTAACTTGCTTGACCCATGTTGCTGGCTCACTTTTAACCAGAGTAGATCACCATGGTTACTTATGCTTCACCAATCGCATGCTCCGGTGCAGGTTTTGTTCAATAAAACGCGTAAGATAATATAATGGAATCACGTTAAAATTATAATTAGCACATAGTGAGATAATTACAGTTCAGAAAAATAACGTTGCTTTAAAACATAGCAGGAACTTTCAAAGTTGTTTATTACAGCACTGATGTACTTTAATAACCAAATGCATTGTCCTATTTTGCATTCACAATCCATCAGAGTGAATACATTTTTTAAATACTAGTTGGTTCTCTGCAATGGGTATGCAACTATTGTAATCAAAGCCTTTTCACCCAGGACACGTCCGCCTGTCAGATTTGGGTCTGGCTGTTGAACTTCCACCAGAAAAAAGCACAACTACTGGATATGCTGGAACTCCAGGTAAGTGAACAAATCCAATATTTTAAGATCAAGTTAAACACAACTGGCCAAGTAGAGAGGAAAGGCTATCATTCAGGGCAGTGTTACTGTACCACTATGTCAGCCACGTTTTTCTAAGCAGTCATGTTGTCTATGACTATAGGTTTCATGGCTCCAGAGTTGCTCCAGAAGAAGGAGTATGACTACTCAGTGGACTATTTTACTCTTGGAGTCACCTTGTTTGAGATGATCGCAGCCAAAGGACCCTTTAGAATACGAGGAGAGAAGGTACTAAATGTGTAGAGCAGATACATCAGGTGACTTTTAATGGCAAAAATCAATTCACCTGCTTGCTCTCGTCCAGTGTTGATTCTTTGTTGACAAATCATACAAACAAAATGTTTTCTTTCTTTAGGTTGAAAATGAGGAGGTAGCTCGCCGAATCTTGAATGATCCAGTTGCATATACACCAAACTTTAGCAAAGAGTGCAAGGATCTTTGTGAAGGCCTGATGGCCAAGGATCCAGCAAAACGCCTTGGCTTCAAAAATAATGACTGCGAGGAGCTCAAGAATCAGCCCTTCTTCAAAGAAATTAACTGGGGCCGTCTGGAAGCAGGTGGGCAATATCTACTAAATTACCCACGTGCAAAAATCTTCTATAGAAATCCTTATAAAATATTTAAGCAGCAAAAGGGTGTGGAAATAATAGGCACTTCTTGTATATGCCATACTTTAATTTGTTTGTCTTCTATGTTCCATCTAAAGGTATGCTACCGCCACCATTTGTCCCTGATCCTAAAATGGTCTATGCCAAAGATATTACTGATGTGGGCGCGTTCAGCACAATCAAAGGTGTGGTGCTGGATGACACGGACACTGCATTCTACAATGACTTTGCTTCTGGCAACATCCCAATCCCCTGGCAGGAGGAGATGATTGAGACAGGTGTGTTTGGAGAGCTGAATATCTGGGGAGAAGGTGGCAAGCTTCCCAATGACCTCGACCCAAACTATGTGGCAGCCAAAGGTGGAGGATGTGTGCTCCTCTAAGTAATGACAGATGGAAACAGAGCAAAGGAAAATCTGTTAAAATAAAACACTTTTAGATTCAATATGTGCTCATTTGGTGCCACTTACTCCTGTATTATCTTTAATGTGTACAATAATCTGTTATTGTTGTAATAAATTAATATTATTTGTGTATTTACATATTATTATATTGTATACTTATATTGTAATATTTATAGTGTTATTGTAAAAGTGGTATCATCGTAAAATATCACATAGTTGAAATATTATAAAACAAAAAATGTAAATATGGTTGTACTAATAATGACCGTAAACTTGTTGATACTAATCATGTCAATACTTTAGTTTAGCAATTACAGACAAGTACAATTATTTTGTATAGAAAACCCATGTTTATATAATATAAATGATTTGGACCAAAGATTGTAACACTATGTAATTATTCTTTATTCATTTACTGTATTAGATAACAAAAAGTATTTAAGTTATTATCATGGTAAACATTGTATATAGAAGAGTCAAAAGCAATCAATAAAATCTTGCAAAGCATAAATGTGATGTGCCTTTTCCATGGCTTTTCACTTTTGTGTGTTTATATTAGGCTGCTGACAACTTAAGCAGCCTAATATAAAAAAGACAAGAAAAAAGAAAAGACAAGTAAAGGGAAATAGTATTTTTTTTATCTCCTTGCCCTTACATCAAAAGGTGAGATTGTCCTCACTGAGAAATACATATTTTAAGTCATATTACCTTTACTGCAACATTTTTTTAAACAGCCTATTTTGTTATGAGGACTTTTTTGACTGTGAATTAGGCAGTTAAAAATGTGTAGTACTGAATCTATAATATATATTAAAAGGACAATAGGAATCAGTGCCAAATCTTCAGTTCAGCACCTAGACTTTTTTTTTTCTACATGCTTTCACAATGCTAAATCATATAATGCCAAATCTCACGTTTCGTATGCAGACAACACACAGATTTATCTTTCCCTGAGACCTGGTGACAAGGCAAGGTGCTTTAGATTGTCTCTTTAGGGATCTCAACTGTTGGACGGCACAAAACTCCTTCAACTCAACTGACTTATTGTTTTACTTTCTGTTGTTCTTCTGAGTATCCTGCTCGTGCTTTGTCTGCCTATGAACTTTATTAACTCTTTTTAAAGGTGCTACAGAAATAAAGTCATTATTATAATGTTATTATTTAGTGCTTATCAAACCTCCTGAATAAGATGGCAAGGATTTTATACGTACATATTAGGTGTC
>NW_023339763.1:15974599-15975238 GCF_004916995.1 Morone saxatilis | reverse complement strand
TATTAGTATATGATATATGAAGAGCTCTGCAAATAAAGCTTAGTTTAAAAGCTTTTATGAAGTTTCCTGAATACCACTCAGTTCAACTTCAATTTTATAAATTACTATACAGCAAATATGTTGAGTTTAAAAAGTCATCCTACATTGAAAATAAAGACAAAATGTTAATAGGACTACTTTTTGAGGATCTACCATATTTTTATATCATCCCATCATCAAGATTATTATGTTAGTATGACCCATTTAATCATTAATTATTAATTTAATTAATTACCATTAACACACGGAAAATCTTTGTGTTATGTCAATATGAAACTGTTGAGTAAACAACAGCGACAACCCGACATACAGTATATCATTATATCAGTTTGTACATCAAACCACAAATGTTTATATCATACATAAAAGTAATGGAGTGTTTTGTTCTATGATGCTCCATTGTAGGTAACAATACTGGGATTGTGATCAAACAGTAACTTAAATCACCACCACACCTTTTTTCCTTTCTTGTATTTTTTAACCTTTAATCAGTTGGAGTTTCACTGATCAATGCTCTCTTTTTCAGGGACATCCTGATCACATTCACACAGTTACACATTCACACGTGGAAGGTGCCCAGTACAACCACAGTCTGATTTG
>NW_023339763.1:15974370-15974524 GCF_004916995.1 Morone saxatilis | reverse complement strand
TTCAATCAAGATATGAATCTGAAGAATGTCCATTTTACTTTTATACAATTTCACGAACAGCTATGTTCTCCATTAGCAGCATTTTTTTTCACCTCAAAGTTTCTGCTTAGTTGAGGCAGATGGGGATGTCCATTAGTTTTGTAGATATTTGTTC
>NW_023339763.1:15962945-15974270 GCF_004916995.1 Morone saxatilis | reverse complement strand
ATCGTCACTAGGATTCATCCTCTGGGCAACATCGATGACAATCCATCCAATAGTTGTTGAGATATTTCAGTCTGAACCAAAGTGGTGGGCAAACCGAGTGACATTGCCATCCAAAGAGTCATGCAGCTATAGTGGCTAAAAATCTGTAAATCAAATTAAATGTTGCATTACATCAGCCCAGGTCCGCCATCTAAATCCAATCGATCATATTGATTGAAGCAGTGACACCACCGAAACTCTATTTCATAGAGTACACAAATACTGACTGTTCAAAGTTATACAAACATCATTATTTAAACAGCTTTTACTCAGAGCACATTACTGAACCCACACATGAATCATAATCTAAATTCAGCTCAGTGGAAAATTGCACAAAGGTTTGTTAAAATAACATAATATTTTATATTATAAAAGTAATTTTAATGGATAACAAAAGAGATATGAAGAGATTTTCAATATAACAAAAAATTCTTCTGAAACACATTAGTGTTATTAGTTATCCTAGTTTTAAAGCAGTTTACATTTCCACTGAACGGTCAGTTACAATTGTCTGTTGGTACCCGGTCTTACATTAACGTACTGTTTGAAATCAAATCATTGACAGGTTGAAAATCATCATAATCACAATAAAAACATGTATTTGCTCTTGGTTAAGAAGTTGATGTGACCTTAAATGCCAATGCTGACTTCTGGTCACAGCCAGTGCCAGGGGCTGAAAACCAAAAACCACTTCAGGTTCCTTTTAAGTGAACTCTCCCTTTAAGCAGGGAGGTCAACACGGACATAACTGAATAAATATTCCAGCTGACCGAAGGGCAAGGGAATCAAATATTAACAGAAGAAAGACTGAATGTTTGTTACTGTAAGTATATGACAGTACTTTGAACTGTGCTTCTGATTACTAGTTGGCAAAAGAGAATCCACATTTGATAAGATATAGACTGTAAACGGTGAATTTGAAGTTTATCATAGACAAAGAATCACTTGACTGAAAAAAAGGGTATTCATCTCTGTTTTTAAAAGTAATCTGCATAGAGTATTATGCATGTTAATGCAGTGCGTAACGACTCAATACAAAATTGTGCTACTTATACATCAGCACTTGCATTTTTGCACACCTCCTGTGACCTAATATATAGAGACAACCAATTAATTATAGGGGTGTGTTTTAACCGCCTGGTCTTCTTTTAGGTGACAGCACTGTACTATGTCAATCCAACATTTCCAAAGAACATACATCAGACATGTTAAATCTATACACTCCAGTATAAAAAATGGATTTACAAAGAGCTAGAATTTCAACGCATCTTTTGTCCCGCCGTAGACTTGTAATGCTTAACCAGTACTAAAATAGACACTTCAATAAATCACCCACCAACAGTGTTTGCTCTGCCATCTATTCAGTATTTCTACATTAGTATTTGCTTATGGAACTTGAAATGACCTCCCTAAAGCTACCAATTTTTAAAAGGGGATACAGACAAGAGGATAAGATGATGTGAGCAGCCAAAAAAAAAGAAGATACCAACAGAGTAAACTTACAGAACAAATAACATTACTTCATCAGACATTTTCCATTTATTCACAACATCATGAATCTTTTCTCTGATTCACTTATTTAATTATGCATATAGTTCTAAAACATATTGCAATTATGACTCTTAAGAGGCTTCTTAAAACCCTACTACTGAATAAAACAATGTATTATTGTCTGCAGAAGAAGCTTCAAAGCAATTATTGCTAAATGATACCAGTTTTTTAAAGTCTTTTTGGCTCATGGATTTAAAGATAAGATAAGATAAGATATTCCTTTAATAGTCCCACAATGGGAAAGCTGTGATGAGTACAAGAGGTTATCTACCTCCAGTGTCAATCAAAAGAGGAAAAAAAAAATCTCATTGTACACTTACATTTCTATGGTAACACGCAAGGCACGTGAAATGTCATCAATTTTGGGCGGGAATAGCAGACTTGTAATTTAGCTACAGCCAACAAATCAATGTTCAAATTAGTCCAGGTTTGAGTGCATGAGAGAAAAAAATCCTGAGTCAGTTCTCACACTCCCAAAATGTATATCAGATACAGAAGTTGCGAATAGAGCTCCTCACACAGGCAATATCTATTACTTTTGCTAATTATTAATAGAAAATGACTTTCAAGATGAAAGAGATCATCGAGGTTATAGCACTTTTCCTAGGTTTTGCAGGCTGGATAATGATTTTCATATCACTACAAGATCAGTATTGGAAAGAATCCACCACAGATGGCAGCGTAATTACAACCTCCACACTCTATGAGAACCTCTGGATGTCTTGTGCAAGTGATTCAACAGGAATCTATGATTGTCGTGACTTTCCATCCCTTTTTGCTCTTCCAGGTAAGTAAAAGTAGAAATAGTAATTGTCTAATAGTCTGTTTGTGATCATGAACATACACAAGATAAGTCACTTCATTTGCAGTTGTTGTTAAAAAAAATGAAAATATGACTGGTAATGCTGGTAATTAATAATAGTTTGCTTGGACTTCTGTTTTTTTCACATTATCATTCATGCTTTCAGTTATTTCTCTGATGATTCAGCTTTATGTAATAGCTGAGTATGCTTTTTCTAATCCCCAACGTCATACTGAGAGACATACAGCTCTTGATTGAGGCATGTACTTTTCTTTTTGGAGAGTCTAAATTATCATAACCTATAGAGAACCAGACAGTCCAGTCTTAATAAAAATTGAAATAACAGACATATGTTTGTGCTGTAATCTTCAAGGGTTTGACTAAAAGCAGCAGCTGTGTAATCCAAAATTTGTGAAACTTTCAAAGGTTATTTTTATTGAGATCACTGAGAGGAGAATCCACTTTACTGACATTTCTAAAAACATAGATTGTAGTAGATTACATTATTTTTTAGGTGTAAACAGTACTTGTTGAAGAAAATTACTTCATAAACCTTAAAAAAAATCATTATAGGTCCATAAGATTATCATTACATTGTACAGGTGCTTATTTTTCCACTGTATGCATTGAATTCAATGCAATGCATGTTGGACATTCATTGAGCACTGACATTTTACACATGGTAATTGCATACTGTATTTAATAAGCAGTTGAGTCAAGCTATTTTTACTTCTTGCAAGTGGTACTTCATTCTTGTTGAGACTGTTTAATATAATTTAATACAGTGGAAATCCACTAAAACTATTTCTTTAGAAATGTCCATAAAGTCAACATTGACTTAAAGCAGTTAAGTCAAAAGGTTCTTATTTCTTGTGTTTGGGTTTAAACCATTTGCAATAGAGAAAAAGGGGTTTTCTATGTATGGCCAAAAGGTTGCAGTGGTACTTCATCACCATGACGATAACGTCTGATAACGAACTACATTTGTTAAGCTAATGAAGACAAGTCTTTTGGGTTCAGTTGTCAGACAAGCAAACAGGTTTATCTGAAGAGCAGCAAACTTGGTCATCTGCAGGTCAGTGTGTAGTGATGCACCCTCACCCCCTTAAGGCCACACACTTCCCCATCATCCCTCGGACACAGAGTGAAGTGACGAGCCAAAACCTGTGATGAATCCCATCAATAACGGTTTGGTATTATTGACACAGTGTTCAAAGCAAGCATCAAAAGCTGACCAATAGCTTGAAGTCTATAGATGTTAGTAAGCAGGTTGGAAGGTTAGACTTCACCTCTCTGTTGTCACTTAAATTGGGTAAACATTTGGAGTCTTTGAAAGGGTTCAATAGAGCTGAGAATAATAGGGGAAATCATAAGTGGGCTGTTTGGAATTAATCATTGATTTGTAGTTTCTATAGCATCTTAGAATCGGTCTGGCACACTGAACCTTTGGGGCCAACAAATCCACACGTTTGTGCAGGGGGATAGCTGGGAGAGTCAACATTTGTATAAAGTGTTTCTCGCTCTGGATAACTCTAAACGGGTAGGACAGAAGATACAAGAAATTATGAATGCCATAGTGGAAGCTTTTGCCTTCTTCCTGGGGTTTCTAGGCTGGCTGATGGTTGGGGTCGCACTTCCAAATCGATACTGGAAGGTCTCTTCTGTGGATGGTAACGTTATCACCACATCAACCATCTATGAAAACCTATGGATGTCCTGTGCAACTGACTCTACAGGAGTTCACAACTGCCGGGATTTTCCATCTTTGCTCGCACTTAATGGTATGTGGCCAACACAGAAATTGTTTTATTAGTATTGATGACTACTTATCTGGCTTGAATGGTAATCCACCCACTCAAGCAATGAGATTATGAAGACTGTGACGAGGCAAACAAGAAAGACTTTACTCTTCAAGCACCTTTGTTTAAATGTTGTATAGGGAAAAATGGCTTTTGTAATAGAGCACCTAACAAAAAATGTGTAAAAGGCTGGCAATGTCATGAGCAATAAAACAGTTTGACCCTAAAAGATTCATATTGGATTCCATTGAATCCCACTGGATCAAACCCAAAAGTGGAGTAATGGCTGTCATTACTTGCCACTGTTTACCTTGATCTAAACGGGATCTTAGTGTGCCTTTAAAAGCCTATCAGGAGCGTTCTACTGTACTGGCTACAATATGTAGTAAAGAGGGGTTATATACAGTAAGATATGATAAGATGAGAGAGGATAAGCAATCACAACCACATTGAACCCAGACAAATACATACTAATAAAATAATAAAAACTTCTATTACCTAGAAAATTGTTCTAAGAACTAATATCCATTCCAGTTAGTTGGAGTCTGTTGACTACTTTGGCCGAAACTACCTGTTGAGGTATGAATTCAAACATTTACCAGGTGATACAATAGACAAGTGCTGTATGCCCAGCCCTAGTCTTGAGCCCTGAGGTAAAACTTTTGTCAAGCTTTCATCTCATCAATGGCAGAAACATGCTTTCCAGTCCACACATACATATATCTTTCTGTTTTGTTAAGATGGGGTATAGAAAACTAAGAACTTCCCTTACTGACACAGCAATATATACAACTATGACCTTTTTCATTGTTTTTAAAGTACTGAATGATTACTGAGACAATAACTTTGTTTTCAGTGTTGTGGCTGAAGTCGTATTTTGTAGGCTTTCCCCACTAACCATGTCAATAGAGCCTGTAAGAGGAGTTTGTGTTCTGGGCGGTTCTGGGTCTGTACTAATGGAACCAGGGTTACTATCAGTGAGCCTCTGAGGGGACTCACACCAGCGTCGATTTTCACAGCAGCCATTTTGACACAAAATAATAGGGTAAACACAGGTGTTACCAATGATACTAATTAGGGCTCTGTTCCATTTAGGTCAGACAGATTCAGGGTGCTGCAGTTGTGCATGTTGGTTCACTGGAAAGGCTCTGCTACACTATTGACACGTAACCTTAATTAGTGTCATTAGTAACACCTTACTTTCAAAATGGCTGCTGTGAAGAACGTTTATAGCCTTATCTTGTTCTAACAAGACATCTCTGTAGCTAAAGCATGCATTTCTAACACAATAAGAAATATTGCTTTTACTGATGCAACTATGCATTTGATTTGTTTCAATGCTCATATTGTAAATATATTGATCTATGCGTCTTGGACATGTTATTATAAATAAATGTACTTCTTTATTTGTGCACAGGATACATTCAGGCCTCCCGAGCACTCATGATCGCTGCCATTGTGTTTGGGACGTTTGGGCTCGTGGCTACCCTCGTAGGAATGAAGTGCTCAAAAATAGGAGGAGAAAACTACATCCTTAAAGGAAGAATCGCTGCAATTGGAGGAGTGTTCTTTTTACTACAAGGTAAAGGACTCAGGGATGGCTGTAATGGCCATGTAACAAAAAAAAGCATGAGAAAATGTTTGGTCAGAAGTCACTTTAAATGAAGAAAGGTCCCTGTGTTTATAGTATTTTAATGAAAATGTCCATTCCCTAGGAAGACAGCTGTAAACATTACAAATATAGTCTCTGCAAGGGTTTTACTGCGAGATTCACGAGAAATTGATTTAAGATAAAGAGCCTAACCTCATCTTAACACAAAATACCTGGAAAGGTAAATCATGTCTAGTACTCCAATCTCTGTGGACAGAAGACAAGCTATCAGATATGGGCCACAAGTTCAGAAGGTTATCCTTACTCTAACAAACCTGCTGATGCACAATAGGTATTTGGATTGTGAGAATAGGTCACATGACGTGAAATACAGAAAGTGAAAAAAATTACTCTTGTTATTTATTTCAGTTTAATCTGAAAAGCTTTAAAATATTATTTATTTTTATTTTAACAGCCTAGTAAAGTCAAAGTCAGCTTTATTGTCAAATAGTGACTTTAATCGTCTTTTATTAAGATAGAACTTGTAGAGTGAACTCGAGCTAATTTATGCAGTTGTTAGAAGGTAATTTTGCTTCATATGACTGGCCTCATAAATCATGTTTTATTATTGCATAAAATGGTTTTAGCCCCACCAGGTTTTAAAGTTTTACTCCTAACATGACATTACTTTAGTATCTACAAACTCTCTTCAAACCCTGAAAAGGTCTTGACCTTCTTCATTTTATCTTAGCTTGGAACTGTTGTTTGCATTGAGAATACATCGTACTTTTCTAAAGTAAACAATGTTTTGTAGGGATCTGCACCATGATTGCTGTATCTTGGTATGCAGCCAACATCACACAGCAGTTCTTTGACCAGTTTTATCCAGGGACAAAGTAAGTCAATACAATCTGCATCAGTATTTCAGCGAAACAAAAGCTGAATGATAGAAAGTGACGTTGTTGGTCGCAGTAAACGCAATAATAATAATTTTTAAAAAAATTTGTTAAATTTTACTCTATCACAGGTATGAGATCGGAGAGGGCTTGTATATCGGCTGGTCGTCAGCCATACTTGCCATTTGCGGAGGTTCATGCCTGATGTGTGCTTGCAAAGTCAAAACACCCAATGAAAAAATGTAAGTATGTGTTGCTGAAACGTTTCTACTTCATTCACTTCAAAATTGAAGCATATTTTCATGACAGAAACATGTCTTTTGTGTTTTAGATCATATCCATACCAACCACCCTCTAGAGGACATGTCCTGTCAACTGTGGGAACGTCTCAGTCTGTCCCAAGCAACTATGGAAGAAATGTGTATGTCTGAGAGGTTATTGTGTAAGAGGGAAGGCCAACTGGATTTGAGTCAGTTCACCAGATAAGATT
The DNA here is from genome assembly GCF_004916995.1 of Morone saxatilis. Classification (NCBI taxonomy): domain Eukaryota; kingdom Metazoa; phylum Chordata; class Actinopteri; family Moronidae; genus Morone; species Morone saxatilis. The sequence goes on along the minus strand of NW_023339763.1, from coordinate 15,967,102 downwards.
GTTTTGAGAGAAAATGAACAATTACTGATAACACTGTTCTCAATGCATGGTGAGAGGGCAGCATTTACAATGGGAAACGCCTATAGACTTATGATCACTGTAGTATAGAGCACTAACTAAGATCTGCTTTATCAAATCTGAACCTTAGTGATATTTACTGTATATGAATTTGTATTGTTTATGTATGGTGAAAATTGCATATATGTACCTTCCTAACTTGCTATGGGCTTATCAAGAGAAACTGCAACATAATGAAAACTGTGACAGTACAAATGGAAAGCAATGTTTTACAGTGTTGATCACTGCTTTAATTTTGACAAATACAATGTACATAACACAGAAGGTGGTGGGAATCCCAATACAGGACCATTTTCTATCCCAATAGCCTTTAATAACCAAACCTTTACACGTAATTACTTTCGTTTTACTTTATTTTAATGATTACAGGATGAGTTAATTGCAAGAAAGCTAATTAATGTGAAAGGAACAATCTGATCCTCTGACCATAGGGCATACTACTTTGACATTATTTTTAAGCTTTTAAGATAAAAAAAAAACTTGTTTATGACTTTTTTTACTTTAACTAGGACTAGGAAAACACGCCAATCAAACATATTTAATTCTCAGATCACCTTAAACTGTTGTGTTATGTTCAAGTTTATGAAGTTTGTATAGCATATTAAGTGATCAATCATTTGTTATACCTGTGTATCCTTGAACCTGCCTCAGGTTTTCTGGTTGAAAAAAATGAGAGTTGCACCTCTTACACAAAATGTAACACACATTCAGAATAATTCATTGCACTATTGCAGACTGTTGTGAATAGCCATTTGGTTTGTTTAACAGCTAAAAAAGCAAACGAAATGAGATTGCCATTCCAGAAATGTCTGCAATCTTCGTGATAAATAGTCTGGATGGTTTTAGAACAAAATAAAGTGTGGTGGTATGGGTCTGGTCTACTGCAAGTACTGGTTCAGTATACAGTACAATCACATTACAAGACGGGTTTCAGTGTGATTTTATTGTGATTCTCACCTCTGAACCAGAACACTTGAGTAACAGAGTTAAAACACACACACGTAGCCTGTGTATTATGTGCATTTTAATCTTTTTTTGGCACATATATGTATGTATATGTGTTTACACTTGTAGTGTCCCACTGTTTTCTTCTGGGTGATTTCAAAGGTGTTCCTCTTTATTTAAGTATGTTTTATACACAAATAAATATCATTGTCAGTGACAAAACCACGGGAATATAAATGAGAGGTTATGATATCCAATAGAGTGCTGACTGGAGCTGTTGAGCAATGTGACTCAATATCATTAATAAAGAAATGCCAGTTCACATGTTTAAATAAAGAGTTTAGGGTTACAGAGCTGGTTTGCATATTATCCTCTACGTTCACTTCTTTAATCAAAGCAGCCTACAGCTAAGATTGCACTCACGACACAGAGCTGAATGTATGGCCCAATTATCCACAGCTCACTTATACTTTCCAGAGCTGTCAAATTATATAATGACTCATCAAAGATGGGCCATTTTCAAGCCCAGCTGTGTTTGACTCACTTCTTTTAGAGGACTTCATGTGCTTTGTCTTCATCAGGGAGAAGATCATGCAGAATTATTAAGTGCATTAGTTAGTTAAATACGCCACCTACTGGAATGATATGGTGTCACATCTGAGATTGGATTTACTCAGGTCAAATCCCATTGTACTGTCTTCACCCAGCATCACTAGGTGCTGTAATCCTGTCTGATGAAGGCAATCTGTTGTTTCTTTTTATTCATCAAGTGTTGATAGAGATATAAACATTTGCAGGAAATTATGTGAGTTTAACTATATGCAACCATAGCTGTAAAATGAAGTAAGGTTAAGAGTATTTAAAATCATATTTTCTAAATTATATGTAGCTCCTAGTATAATGAAAGAAAAGGTCATATTTACTAGGACATATTGTTTTGTTTGCCAGACAAGGTAGAGAGTAACCAGGTACATGGAGATTATTTTGGCACTGACTGTTATAAAGGGTGAACATTTATGGTAGAAAACAAACCAATCACATTTTATTCACAGCACTATGCATGTTTTTCTTGGCAAAGGTCTAATCTTTAGGCGCTTCATTTGCTAAATTGTCCAGGTTTTGTCCGTCAAAGCGTATAAAGTGCCAGCCTTCACTGACGGTGAGATCCTGAGCTCCTTTAGCAGCATAGAAGTCCCGAGAGGGAGTATTCCAGTCCAACACAGACATCTGCAGGCGCACACACTGCTTCTTCTTCCCCACCTGAGCAAACAAAACAGTCTCGGTTAATCATGCACCCCATGCTATCTCACAGAAAGAGCCACAATACTTTCAAATGTCTTACATTTAAAAAAATTACCATTTGCTTTAGTGGTCAAAAACATTCTTACCTCAGCAACTTTGCTCAGTAAACCCTTGCCAATGCCATTTCCTGTAAAGTAAATCAATAAAACAACAAAATATTTTTACTTGGGAACAAAGAAAAAAAGTCAAACAAACAAAAACCACACCAAGAAATTATGATTCACACAACTAAGCAAGTACACACACAAAAATAAATATTTTATTTTTAGTCTTTGTGCAACAGTTATTTTACCAACACGTATTTTACCTCTGAATTCTGGCATCACATACAGGTCCTCCAAATATACTGACCGTCCCTTCCATGTACTGTAAGTGTAAAAGTACAGGGCGTATCCGACAATTGTGAATCCTATGTGGACAAAAAGAAACAAGCAATCAAATAGACAAGCTGGAAGAATGTCAGAAAAAATATAAACCACTACAGCTATAGTGGACGTTTGTGATCATTGAATCAGTCTAACCGGCAGGACTCATAATTTCTTGGAAACTAAATAGGTATGTCTAAACAGCAACAGCACAGACCTTTTATTATCTGAGTAAGATGCAGACATGTTGATTGCTGGCTGACAAGGAAGACTGGAATGGAAACACTTCACCTTCTCTAGATTTATGCTCCTCAGGTACTTCTGCAACGAGGCATTCAAAGAAGGGATTCTGGCAGAAACCGTCCCGCTCCAGTTCTAACATGTAAAATAAGAAAGACAATTTACCCAAACACAAAAATGTTTCTGTCCATTAGAAATAATATTGGTCATCAAGATCCAAGTGACAAACACATTTAAAACATCAATACTTGAGACACTTGAAAAATAACTAAATATTTTTCTTATTTAATTATAATAGCTAAAATCCAAGTACATGAGGACATTGCTACAATAAAGTTCATTTGGCAAAAAAAAAAAAAGGTTTTGTTTTTGTAAAAGAAAATATTACTCCAGCTGTGGATCACATCCTTCTACTGTACATCTCAAACATTGTTGAATGCATTTTCTACCTCACAAAACTTGCAAAGTCATGTCCCTGAATGTTTCTTCTTGTAGTCCTCTATTATGGGCACATTGCTTCCCATATGGCGTATTATACTGCCATCACTTGTTGATACGTATTCTCTTCAGTCAGAAGAAATGTCTACAAAGTCATTCACGTGCTGAGATACAAACAATCCGGGGACCAGCTCATCAAAACGTTGCTCTACAGCACCACTAGTGGTCACAAATTTAACAAGGTACCTTTAAAAGTACTGTATGTACTGTAGACATCACCGTCATACTGTACTGTCTAGCTGTTGTTTTAATGTTCACCTCGGTTTTCCAAACAGACACGCGGCACTCAAGCAACAAATCATGATACAGGTATAAGGGAGACTGCTTGTAGTAAGAGTAATTCATCCGGAAACTGAACTTACCTGACAAATGATACAGAAAAGAGCAGGAAGAACTGCCATTGACCCTGCCTGCCCATACAACCACACACAGCTGAACCCACCTCCGCCTCTGACCTCGGTACAGCTACTGATGAGTGCACTCCATTTATTATTTACTTATGTCTGGTTGTATTGCTCTGTAATAACTAATCTGACACTGTAGTCTTCAGACACAAAGTTGCAAATCCAATAGCAGTCCCATTGACTGCCACTGGATTTACATATATGCACTATAGATCTTTTTCACATCATAGACCATGATAATAATGCCATAGAAGGAAAAACACAGGAGTAATTGTTAGCATTAATAATGTTATGAACTCATTTAGTTAAACCAGTTTCTGTGCAT
>NW_023339763.1:15950450-15962878 GCF_004916995.1 Morone saxatilis | reverse complement strand
ATACAAGGAATAAAACTGAGGCTGAGACACCGACTTTCAGCACACTTTTTAATTATTTGCTACGTTTTTGTTTCATTCAGTCTCAGTAGGTTGAGTATTATTAATATTGTAAACATTACCTTCATGAGAAATCTTCACTTGGTCGGGCATTTTTTCATAAACCGCCAACTCCTGAGAAAAAAGGGGGATTTTATTCAGTTGTGTGTGTGAATGTATGTAATCTGGCCTCTGGACAAAATGATCAGTTCATTGCAACACCACGTTATTGTACTGTCCGGTTAGCTTCGTTACACCAACGCGGCGCTCACACTCACCAATATCATTCTCGAGATTTCTTTGCAGTCTTCTTTTGTTGAAGCCCGTATTTTGAAATTCATGTCTGCGGCAGCAACAAAATCAAGGTTTTCCTCTAGCACAGTCCACACTTCGTCCTTACTTTCCTCTGCCTCAGAGAGAAATAACTACAGAAATAACTACAAACCCGCGTCTAACACACCGAATACACAGGAAATACTTCCGGTGGTGAATGTTATTCTTCAAAATAAAATAATGAAATGAATGAATAAATGAATTATTAATAACATTTCAAAATAATAACACTATTATTTTGAAATGGCCATTTAAATTAATATTAGGCGTGAAAACCATACTGCAAACCACAGAAACGTGATGATCACATTGCTCAGTGTTAATGTAGTGTTGGACCTGTGCATTTTTCCTTTTTAAAACTTTTATTTCTTCAATGTTGCTTCTGTAACTCTGGTTATGACTAACTGGAAGCAGGAATGTAACCAATTACATTTACTCAAGTACTTCCACTACATTTCAGAGGGAAGCATTGCATGTTTTACTCTGCTTATCTAACAACCATAGCTACTGGTTACTTTTAATTTTAAAAGGTTCTGAACATACAAAACACATAAATAACAAAAACATTATGACAACACTTGTGTACTTTGACTTAGTATTTTAAATGCAGAGCCTTTACTTGTAATAGTGTATTTTTATACTATAGTATTGCAACTATTTATTTAAGTACACATTAAGGGTACTTTTTTTTTGTTTAATCAAGTGTTTGTTTTCTCTTGGCTGGCTTTTACACCATTCTTGGGATTTAATCGAAGTCATAATGATGAGATGTTGGTGTCCAGATATTTGATGTTGACAACACTTAGTAAACAGTGAAAACACATCCAGATAAACAAGTTCATACAAAATCTGATTTATTTTAAAAGTAAAAAAAGACCATGAAATCAATTAGAATATAAGCTGAAGCATTACAGATCTCACAGATGGACCTCAGTTTTCATTGGGCATTAACATATTTACAGTGTCACATTTGCTCTTTATCAGTCAAGAGTTCAGATATTCCCCTTCAAACTACTCAAGAGATTACCCCTTTAAGTTCAGCCCAAACAAACCTGCGTGTTAAGCTGCAACGACATGGTAAAAAAATCTCCACCACCTTTATAAATCTCAGTGTGGTGACTGTGTGCTCGCTCCAGGAGACTCGGACCTGTCTAGCTTCATCCCTGCTTCTAGTGGGGTCGAGGAAATTGAGGTTGGTAGCACAGAGCTCTTGTTCTCCAGGGAGGAAGAGGCAGACGAGGGCAGAGATACCACAATGTACTTCTGCATAGGCCGTGAACCTGTCAGTCCAGGGCCGCCTGTAGGCTCCAGTTTTACCAAAGGCTGCAAGGTCGAAGTGGCGCTGGGAACAGTGCTAGTGACTGGTGAGGCAGACTGGGAAGAGCTGATGGTGATTACCTAGAGGGATGAAAAAAAGGAATAATGGATTTAATGGAGAGAAAATTAAGACCACCAATCTAATTATTTTTTTTATTAAAAAAATAATTTTTATTTTATTTTTGTTAGTGCTTTCTGTCTTCTTTGAATAAAAGTATAGGCACGTGAAGGTAGTGTGTGCAGAATTCGTGCAGTGGTGGCACTGGTAAAGCAAAGTTGTGAGGAGTGTAAAAAATGAAAAATCAAAGTACCTGCTGAGTTGAGGCGGCTCCTGCACTGGTTGCCATGACGATGTACTTTGTTGCCGGGGGAGATGGCTGTGATGGGGTTCCCGGTCGAGGGGACATCAGGGTGAGGGAGCTTGGAACCTTGATGATGCTGGGAGTGCGAGGCCCCACTGACCCACTTAACCCACTTTGAGAGACTGTGAGGGTCGGACGAGGCTGCAATAAAAAGAGTCATCGTTCATTATTGAACAGCTGTGTGCTGGTTTTCATCACACACATCAATATGCAATGTTTCACATTAACTCTGGACTGTAAGACTGATGTCTAAGAGGACACATAAAGGTTTTTATGGCATATTTACTTTTTATTGTTATTTAAAAAAAATAAAAATAATAATTCCATTCACATTTACCTATATTTTACCAAAAGTATTTCATCAAGTCTTAAATGTACCTGGGTGATTGTTAATGTGGTTCTGTTGACTTGCTGAGCTTGCAATGCTGCTTGAGTCCTGGCCTTCATTACATGGGAACAAAGCATGGGTCCGAGGTAACCATAGTCTGTCCGATACTGCTCCACGACGTCGGGCTGAGGTCGAATCTTGGCAATAACGCTCGCACAGTGTTTCTTTGAAAACAAAGCACATTTGCATCATGAAACCTAAGTACAGGTGAATGTCGCATTGTTTTTATGAAATGCATCAATCAGTGGGAAGCGGTCTACTTTTAAATACATAATAATTACAGAAATTAATTTGTTACCAGTAAAAGGCTTTGAACGTGGTCAGCTCCTATCTTATCAATATTGGAGACCACCGGTCCTTCCATCACTGCTTTGATGCGAGCACCCTCTACAGAAAGCCGAGGAAGGATCAACGTCTTAATCACCTACAAAAAAAAAGGACAAATTCCAGAGGTTAGGGTTGATTGAAAAGAGTAAAAACGATAAAGGCCCAAGGACAACGGAATCACACTCACATCAGGTCCTAGTTCGGCAAGTCCAGCGATGCAGCCGTAACGTGTCGTCCACTGGGTTTTATCATCTAACCAACTCTGAGGAAACATCAGTCAGTCTGGTTTATTTGTGCCAAAGTTAATATATTTAATGCCACAACTTGGACTATGTATACATACATTTCACTGTATTAACAAATCTTCTTTACCTTGATATTTTTGGTAACATAAATATACGACATAAAGACCCACCTTAGTAAAAGTCTTGGTAATACGGGACTGGATGTTGTTGGTCGTAGTACTGAAGGTTTTACAACTCTGGGCCATGAGGCGAGCAGCAAAGTCTCGTAAAGCCCAGTGGTTGTCAACATCTGGTCGCAAACACAGCTGCTTACTCACAATACAAGTCACCACAGCTGGGATGAGCTCATGCAGCTACAAATCCAGATCGAAAAAATACAACATTAGAATGAAAGTGTTTGTTCAGATTACACTCTTAAAAAAAAAATTATACAACATTTTGTTTGTTTTCCTCACTCACGTATTTCTCCAAATACAGGGTGGGGTTGTCCATCAGAGCTTTGACCATCCGCATTAAATAAATCAGTAGAGCCAAGTTGTTCTGCACCACATTGACACGAACCTTTGAGGAGAGAATAACGTTAGCACCTTAAGCAGAGCTATGCTTGGGTGTTTTATATGAGGTGAGTAATGTTTCAGAGCATTAGAAGTAGTAAGTAAGACGCTTACTCCTTCAGAAATAAATGTGCTGAATCTTGGAAGCATCTGATACAGTCCAGGATCTGTAGCAATGCTCTGTAAAGCTTCCTGAATGAGACAAACAAAAGTGACATGACAAACGAGACTAAAAAAAAACAACTATTTGATAATTAGGCAGAATTACAGTTTTTGTGTGTTTCCATTTCTTTACTTTATATCAAAACAAGAGTATGTTACATTATTACTCAGCATATATAAAACAAAGCATATATACAGACAAACAGGGAGGACTTACAGCTCTCTTAGCTTCACAGGAGCCCACACACGCTTCTGTAATTTCCTTGTAGTAGAGCTGCTGTTCCACAGACAGCTCGTGAGTGCTGCGTGGCTTCAACCTTATTAGACCCTTCTCCTTTCCTGAAAGAGACACATATAACCACAAAGGATTAGGGCGGGAAAAAGCAAGCGAGGGAGAGCAACAGGAGAAGAAAACAGAAAAGTTTAATTTAAATATAAAACAAGTTACTGACCTTTGCCATCTGCAGATGTTGCCCCCTGACCCTTGCCTTGAATACCTTCCTCCTCCTGACCAGGTTTGACAACTTTGAGTGGCTCTGTAGATTCAACCTTTTGTTGCTCTTTCGGTGCTGAAATGCAGTAAACAATGAAGTTCTTCATTCAGATATTTGGTTTTTGTGTGTTTGAGGAGAATAAACTCTAAACAAGACTCACCTGGTGGAGGATTTTCTGGGATAGAAGGCTGCACTCCCTCAATACTTAACCAGTGGGCTGTGGATTAACAAACAAGCATAGTGTACAAGCTTACAAACCATGCAATCAAAACAAGACAATGCAATATCATGGAGTGCAAAGGCATGTAGTACTGATGGTTTGGGTACCTTTGAGAGACACATCTAGTGGAACTCTGGGGAGCGGCGTGTTGATAATATCACTGAGGTCGACTTCCTTCTCTTCATAGAAATGAAGCTCTCTTCCACCACCACTTGCAAACCGAAACGGGATAAAGTCTTGCGACTGGAACCCATACAGGGGCTATAACAAGAAGGATTTGCTTAGAATTTAAAACTAGAGCAAAATACCAACTCGATGCTTTCCTTTAAATAACATCCATCAAGGGGTTTAATTAAGCAATAAAAGAAATAAATTAAAAAAAACAGTGTTCTTTAAGGTAAAGCAACCTCTCCCTTACCTCCACATTTTTTAGTTTGAGAGCATTATCTATGTCACTGGTGGTTAATTTACGTCTCTTCCCATGATGCATGAATTTAAGAGCATCCTATAAAAAAAAAAAGAAAAGAGACAAAACAGAATTCAAATATAAACCTCATATATCAGATATGACATAAGACATTCAGAGCACTTCACAGAACCACAAACACAATATCTGCTTCAATCATTGTGATTTACCTGCGCAATTTCTTTTATTCTGTAGCTGACTTCTTCACTTAAGGCTACGCAGCTTTCCTCCTGTAACTGCCCCACTCCCACAGACTCTGCCATGGCCTTCATGGACTCTGTGGGCAGGACGACCGAACATTGCTTCTGCCGACGTTCCTCCGCCATGGCTGAAAAAGTACACAGGTCTGTGAACACCTCACATGTATAAAAAGACACAACGTCTTGACCCATTATTGAAAGCCTTGATATAATTATGTGGTGGTTCAAAACTTTGTGTATGAGCCTTATTGCAGCTCATCGTCAGATATTTTTCAACAATGTGGCCCAGCTATGTATATTATATTTTATGGGACAATGACAAAAAGTCAATATTGAAAAAAACATATATGACACTTAAGATAGGGTATGTGGGAAATAACAATACACAAAGTGCAACAATGTTCTAATGAGACCAAAATGACACGACTGGTAACTAATGTTATATTTTTTTAATACTCAAACTAAGAACACCGGTGGGAACAACAACCGACTGCAAACATAAAGCCAAAGCTATGCAGGACTGCTCTCAACACAATGAAGTCCAGACCTACATATAACTGGTCTTTACACACAGTTGTATTAGTGGCAGGACTTGCATTATTATTTAGGCAGTTTAGCTAAACAGATTGGGATTGCCATTTCTACAGAAAAGATCGACTTTAAGGAAATACCTTCAACTTTGATAAGCTTAATAATTGGTATAGATTGGCAGTAAGAAGTCTTTTCTATTATCAGTGTCAAAAATCCTGATTGCATGGACTCTGTAAACAATGTAACATGAAAAGAGCTGATGACTGAGGGATGAAGAATACAAAAAAAGGATTTTTATACTTCATGTGTGTAAACAAACAGAGAGCTCTGCAGAGAGCGGGTTAACAGCCGACCACCTAACTGTATACAACACACAAACCCATCAACACTATATCCGTTCAAATACAACAAGTCCGTAACAAAATAAAACAGTGTTCATCTTAAGCCACTTACCGGCTGCTCATTTTACTACGAACTCACAGTGAGACACATTTGCTGTCTGTTAGCTTACATGCTAGTAACTTAGCTTCCGTTGACGTTTTTACCTGTGAAGTTGCCCTCTCCTTTACGAGCTCAAGCAGGAACTTGTGCGAGTAAAAACCGTCAGTGTCGAGATTTGCAACAATGATTATTTCGCAAAGCTAATGCCTCTCTACGAATATCCATGTCTCGACATAAATAACAAACTAATTCACGGGTCGCAGCTGAGAGCTCCGTTCATGAATTAGCGCTTGTATTCCGTCGCCATTTTGAGTCACGTTCCGGCTGTGATATCGCGAGAATCACATCAACATCACAACCGAGCAGCCGTTGAGCAGCCGTTGAGCAGCCGTTGACGGAAAATAACGGCACAACAAATAAAGATTTAAATGTTTTAAATGTACAAATAACCACAATTACATTTGTCATTACACCTAATTAACGGTTTCCCAGCGGAGGGTACTGTGTCTTTAAATTACACAAGTACGCTACCATGGTGTACGGAACCAATGTTGTACTCGAGTTTACGGGGGGGTGACCTTACGTTGTAGCACCGGAGGCAAATGTCAGTAACGTGGAAGGACACTGCAAGAAGCAATCATGTATCGAGCTTTATTTCGGATTGTGAGCACGGCTCGAAATCCTCCAGCCAGTGTCAACGAGTCGTGTGTGCTGCTAGTTAAATATAACACAACTACAGCTCCGGTGTTCAGGTGAGTTTGGCTGCTTTGACAGCTCATTGAGCACACAGTGAGCAACGACATTAGCTGCTCACTGGGTTGTTCGATGGGTTACTTCTGTTGAAGGAAAGGTTGACGACATTTGTGCCTTTACAACAATTGACCTTCTAAATTATTATTTATAAAAGTTGCGATAGAGAAGGGACAGCTAGCTGTTAGAGGAGTAAACCTGCGCTGACGGGGGCGGGACATTATGATTGACATATAAGCGGTGTAATGAGGGGCATCGTCACAGGTCGTCCCCATAGTAACGGTATTACTAGACCTTTTTAATTTTTTTAGACATTTTTATTTATTTATTTTTTTACTGTTTTTTCTCTCTTGTACAGTGTTTGTATTATATTATATTATTTTTTTTCATACTGTTCTTATTCTGTCTTTATACTGTTTTTTATTTTTTATTTTTTTTCTCTATCCACTTTGCTGCTGTAAGATTGTAATTTCCCCATTGTGGGACTATTAAAGGAAGGAATATCTTATCTTATCTTATTTAAAAGCTGCCGTGGTCTCTACCTCCCACCATTCATGTACAGACGGTTATGTAGAGTGTTTATACTGTGTCTGTGTGGACAGCACCACAGAGAACAGAACAGAAGTGTCATTTCTTAATTAAGAAGCAGATTTTCTACTTTGGTAGAAGAGGCGAAGAGGTGTTACTATACTCTACTATATACTCTTTATATGGGTTGCAAGGTCTAAAGAGAGAGTCTGTTGCAGCAGGTAGTAATGGATGTCAACAAGAATACCATATTGCTAAAATCTCTGCTATATGATTTTAAGACAGTATTACCTACCCCTAATAATAATTGTCATGTGTTAATATGGAACATTGTAATAATATTATTATTCAAACTCTTGTCTGATTCAGACCCCTATCACGATTAACTCTGCTTTGCTCTTAACACAGGGTTGCAAATGCAAGTGGAGTCAAAGCCCTCAGTACAAGTTCAGTCAGGCTCTGTGAAAAGAAAAATGATCTTACCTCCTCTACTCAAGATGACAAAACAAATGCAGATAAAGAAGCTGACCCAGCAGAAAGTCCAACTTTGGTTACACAGAAAGCTGAAGATGACAGCAAAGTCATCAAGATGGCCGAGCAAAGTGAGGAGCCAGTGGTGTTAAAGACAGATGATCAAGGTACCACACAACAGCAGACGGATGCTAAAAGTGAACAGGACGTGTTGAAGTCAAAACGAGTGAAGACTGATGCAGATAAGAGTGGGAAAGACAATCTCCTTGATCTTCTTAGAAGCATGTCACTGGAGGTAACTAATAAGAGGGTTTTAAGAGAGAAGCAGATGCGTCAGACTAGACCACAGTCACCGTCTCAGCAGACTGATGTAAAGGCTTCATCGAAGAGGTGAGAGGGAGTTGATCTGAGAGAATGAGGTTGCATTGGCTTGTTAAAGATCAAGTTTCTTGCAGTTTTCTGCTTTTTGACGTGTTGACTCAGCATGATGAGATGACCACACTAGTTCGTGACTGAAAACTTGTTACTTACTTCCTCCCAGTCCTGGTCTCCCTTCATCCACTGATTCAAGCATCTGTGCATCTCGCTGTGTTTTTTTAGTGGGACACTGGATGCTGAACTGGTTGCAGCTGCATCTGCTGCGGCCGCCACTCTGCCTGACCGCAGCCAGGCAGAGTCTGAGCTGCTCGCAAAACTGAGGCAGCGCAAGGACATCACTGAAGTTCAGAAGAAAGGCGACATGAGCAAACTCGGGTATGTGTCTTGTATCTTGTCTCTGGTATATAAATGTTAAAGGGATGAATATTTAAATGAACATTCTTCTGCTTTTTCATTCTGTATCATGGAAAACAAAAGACTTCACTCACATGTGATAAACATAAATCCAACTATGTTTCCTCAGAGCAATTATGGGCGACCTAAAAGTTGAAAAGAACTCCAGATTAGCCACCCGACCTTCCTCTCAGCTGGCTGACCTGATCCAATATGACGACGACGAAGGGAAAGGTTACCCACACAACACCAGAATCACTGCTAAGCTGAATGATTCTCGGATAAGGTAAATACTTTGATCACATCTTTACTCAGATAGACTCTTTGATGGAGATGGAGCATGTGTTTAATGTGTGTTTTTATGTTTTTTAGGAAGAAGGTGCTTTCAGAGAATAGACTTAAAATCTTCTCCCCCACTACTGATGAAGATGGAGTTGAAACAGTTGGTATGAAGGAGTTTAGATTTTTCTTTATAAGTCTGCTATTATTGTGACCATGTTTGCGCACAGCGGATCATTTATGGAATAGTATTTCTAGATCATTTTTGGTCCTTAAAAATATTTGATGTTGCTCAAGCAGAAGATGCCCTTTGTAGCTTTCTTCCTCTTCACCACGTTTATGCCAGTGTTCAAGTGAAGAGTGAAAGTTTTGTCTCCTTTGGGCTCTGGACACTCAAATTGACGTAATGTGGTGTTTTAACGCAAACATAATGCTGCTGTCGTATTTTCAGCACAGCCAACTCTGTGGGACATGCATTTTGCACAACAGTTGTTTAAGTTGATCAACCAACCTCCCCGCAATGGGTTTGATGAAATGATCCAGTGGACCAAAGAGGGAAAGATGTGGCAGTACCCAATCAACAATGAAGTTGGTGAGTAATGAATGTATTCTAGTTAAATATATATAGAATTAAAAACAATTATTTTGGCCGAAGGAACACAGTGACAGTGTCTTCTTGCTCTATGTTAGGTCTTGAGGAGGAAGCCAGCGTCTCATTCCACGAGCATATCTTCTTAGAGAGACACTTGGAGGAGGGTTTCCCCCGTCGGGGACCAGTGCGTCACTTCATGGAGCTGGTGGTGGCTGGTCTGTCCAAAAACCCCTACCTGACAGTCCAGCAGAAGAGGGAACACATTTCCTGGTTCAGAGACTACTTCAAGCAAAAAGAGGGTGTCCTCAAGGAGGCTGAAGTTTAACTCAACTAAACTTAAGACAATTGAATATGTTTTGTGGATAGATAAAAGCCAAGACCTGTTTACTCAGCAGGACTTTGCAACTGTGATCATCTTTACTCATACAGTTGAACAGTTGAGGTTCCAGTAGAAAGCCAGCTTGTAAGTCTTTCAGGAGGCCTGTTAGAGTGGACTGGCATTAAGTCTGCCTGTGTGTCAAACGTTATAGTATCTATTGTTTCTAAAATGTGCAGAGAAAATATAAAATGTTGCTTATACAGTTGTACAAAGTATACAATCAATATAAAGCAGCATAAGTACAGTCATGGCTATTTGCTTATTTAATTTTCTGCCATTTATCCACATCTACCACTGATCACTTGTTCACACAGGCAATTAACTGACTATAATGTGTCACTAGCGTGGTGACACACTCATGAAAAGACAGCGTCTGGGATACTGAGATAATATCAGTGTAGTTTAGTGATACACAGGCGCTATTAAGTGGTTAACTTGATTCCATTATTAATATAAAAGGTTTACTTTTGTATCAAGACACGTTTGCAGATAAGGTGGGATTAAAAACAACACTGTTAATGGACTGAGACCGTATTATATTTTTGTATTCTTTTCGTGTCAAAAATCATACAAACATCGGTGATCATGATTAATGGTGTTTTCCCAAGCAGGTGGTGAAAAAAAATAAACCGCAGCATCTAGGACCTTAGGTTAAGTTTACAGTAGGAGCGTAATGAGACCTTGAACCTCGTGCCCTTGGTGAGGGAAGTGCTTTTATAGTTAAAAACATGTTAACAATGTACTACACAGATTCTCTAAAAACACCCTCTGCAATCTATTGTCTGACAAAGTGTGGAAAATAAGAGCCTGACATTTGAGAGTGCCTCATTTCCACATTTTGTTCAATTTTCCTTAAACACAGTCATGATTGGCATGATAAGATGTTTGCAACACTTCCTCACTTGACCGTGTATGGGCCACATAAAGAATAGAAAAAGTGTTTGTGTGGAAAGACCCCTGGATCTGCACAGACATTTCTTATATTCAAATTAACCACTAGAGGGCAGCACTGGTAGCTGTGAGCTGTAGTCCCATCTAAAGTTTAGGATTTGATAACCAAAGGGGACAAGGAGGACATACAGAGAAAACAGTTATCTCTGGCGGTCCTCTGCTTTTAGGTGCTGGTAAAATATGTTAGAATTACAGGAGTAAATTACTTAATAATGAATTAATTAAGTAAATTACTTAAGAATTTGCAGTGACAGAGTTGAACAAGATGTGGTGCTGAGGTGGCACAAAGAACAGGGAGAAATAATGACAGATCACTTTCATTATATGATTATAAATCTGGTGTTAATAACTAGGAGACCTCCTGTGTTTTTGCTGACTCAGCGAAGACAGATTTGTCTAGATGGCAGAAGATTTAAACTTAACTTTTTTTGGGGGGGGTGCAGGGATAAACAACACTTACATCAATGAGAAATGCAATTGCCTTTTATAATGTGCCATAGAGGAATAAAAACATGTATTTTCATAAATAAGTGATCATTAGGCACTGACCCGGAACAGTAACAAACACGTAGACTAAGAAAACAACAACTTACCACTTAAAACAACTATACATAAACATACTAATGAGGATGTTCAATCAGACATTCATGTTGTACATCTACTCTACTCCTAAAATCAAGCAAATAACACACACAGAAAAAAAACGTAGAAACCGTACCACTCCATAAATAATTTATAAGTTTGTAAAATGTACTGTTCTTAATGTACTTGCCTTGAAGAATTCATTGTACCTTCCTTGGAGAGGGAGCCAAAATAAAGCACATCTAACTTTTAACTTTTGAATGCACAGTTTCCTGTGAGTCTGTACAGCTAATACGTTAAAGAGGCTGTGGATCTCATGCCCTCCATGAAAAATATGAAGGTGTGCTAACCAATGTAAATAAATAAATTGCAATTCAGGCGTGATTTCTAACTAAAGAGCACTTGAATGCACCGCCAAGTTGTAGAAGCGAAAAGACGGAGCCTGAGAGTGGGCCGTGAAGGCAGCATTAGACTCGGCTGTTATTACAGACAGAGCGGCAGACTCAAGAGTTGCAACTAGGCGGTGCAGGATGGTGTGAACTTCAGTGAAGACCTTTAACGAAACTGTTCTCTGACTTTTAAACTACCAAACTCTCTTCTCCTGTCCCGTCTGGCTTACTGCTGGACTTTTATTTTGTTTTGTCTCACCTTCAGATTTTTCCTTTCTCATTTATATTTATTTTGCATGTGAGCGTCTGTGTGACAGTGAGACTGACATGGCTGAGGCACCGCCACTACTGACAGCGCCGGTCGAAATAGACCCGGAATTTGAGCCTCTCTCCCGCCCGCGGTCCTGCACCTGGCCGCTGCCCAGGCCGGAGCTCAACGACCCGGCCAGCTCCAACACATCCTCCCCGGCACCGTCGGTGCAGCAGGAGCCGGGAACTAACGCCGAGTTCATCAGCAACCTCGGATTGTTAGAGGAGGACTATGAAGAGTACGCGGAGCACAAACCGCCTGTGCCCTGCAATGATTTTCAGTGTCGGGAGGGAAAGTGTGCGCATCAGCATCACCACCACCATCATCATCTTCAGCAGCCGCAGCGGCAG
>NW_023339763.1:15930422-15950430 GCF_004916995.1 Morone saxatilis | reverse complement strand
AGCTGCCGGGTCCGCAGCTGCCGCCTCAGCAACAGGTGCCTCCTCCCGGTGTCGCACCCTTGGGCGGCTGCGGCCAGAGGAAGAGCAGCTCGTCCCGTCGCAACGCCTGGGGCAACATGTCGTACGCTGACCTCATCACCAAGGCGATAGACAGCTCACCCGAGAAGAGGCTGACACTGTCTCAGATATACGACTGGATGGTCAAGAGTGTGCCTTACTTCAAGGATAAAGGGGACAGCAACAGCTCCGCCGGCTGGAAGGTGAGTGTTTGCGTGCACCTGAGGGCTTAATGTCAGTGGGAGTGCGCGCGGACGCAAGCATCCAGATGTTTAGGATGAACCTGAGATGTGGCCACTGGCAGTATGTGTAAGGATGTAACCTTTAATGCTTGCTCAAACTAAAAACACAAGTTAGAAGATGTAGATATTCTCGTGGAAATGTATTTCCAAAAGGCCAAAAGTCTACAATAATTCAATTTTTTGGATATATAAGTGTTATTCAATGCAGTTAGGAACTCATACATAGGGACAATACTGCTCAGAAGACTCAGTTGTTGAACCGACTCTCATCTGCTCACTTCATGTGCAGCAACGTGTGACTACACCGATGCCCTCTTTGCACATTATAATGAGCAGAGGTCTACACATTCTGGGGATTTCTTTTCTGCATTGTTTGAGTGTTGCCTCATGCATGCAGATTCATTGCCTCTGATGTCCTGCTTACAAAAATCAGATCAGCCAAAGGTCACTGAAATCATGCTGTAGCTCTCAGCAGTTTAAAACAGGCTCCATGCTGTTCTGCTGAATACTGTTGAGTTATAGGGAATGTATAGAGACAACATGACAGGCCCTGTCCGAGGCATTTTGACTCGTCACAGCAGGAAAATCACTAAAATTAGTGATGGTTGAGTTCCATTAGTTATGTGATGTTATGTTTTTCCATACTCCCAAAGTGCCAACAGCAAAATATCTAGTGTGACATCACTCATTGCCATGTGGTCAGTCCAACATTACTTTTTAAGCACCTTTCTGACCTATATGAACCTGAATGTATCTTTTGATCCCATCCATCCACTCTATGTATGTATGTATTATGCAGTAGGCAGTACAGGTTTAATATTACTGTCCACTCTTTATGTTCAGTCTGACAGGCAGCACAGGTAAGTGCTTGGTTTTTTATTCAAAGCTTAGTGTACTACTACTACTACCTGTCACCTCTGCCAGAATAGAAATATCTACACTTAAATCAGGGATCTGTGGATTTTTCATGCTGCTGTTCTAAACTTTTATTTCAGGCCAATATTGAATGCAATTTATAATAGGAAAATAATTATGTTTGCCCCAGGGAGAGAGAGTAAAGTATTTTTTATTATGTAAAAAGGATCATACAAAAATGTTCATGTTACTCTTGCTGCTGAACTTTGGCATCTCAGTAACCTTTGATGTTTTGGAGTGGTTTCCTCTGTCAATGGCAGCACACGCCTCTCTGCTGTGTCAGTGAGAAAACGTGCAGCTCTAATGCAGCAGAGGACAGGAATCTGACTGTAAACATCTCAGACACGAGCCTGAGAATATTTCTCTTTGTACGGAAGTAGAACACTGCAAAAATAATGTTTAGTGTGGAGAACACTGAGGGCATCAGAGATATCTTTAGCTTTATTATATACCTGTCAACAAGGTGTTTGAGAACAAGGCTTGACTGAGTGATGGTTGAAAAATCAGTGCTGACTGAGAATAATATGTTCTTCTCCTATTCCTGAGCAAACCTTACTGGTAATGATCTAGTTCAGTATTACCACAAAACATACTGACTCATGGTCTATGCAGCATTTCCACAGTCACGGAAAAAACCTGGTACAGTCCTAAAATTTGAAAGCTGTGCTTTCCGGCATAAAAATGTATTGGAAACATTTAGTTCAAGGGAGAAGTTGGAAAAGCATTTGCGTAATGCCTGCACAAACGTGCTAATCCACGTCCTAATATTGTCTCGCCGGCTGAGGAAGTTACTCAGCCATGAAGGAGAGAAAATGAAGGACAAAAGCAGACAGACGAAGTCAAAGATGCACCCAAAGTAGAAGCAAATTGAAATCTGTACACTCGAACAAATTCATAGCTTTGCAGCCCTTCCTGTGACCGCTCCACTCTTGCGAGACGTAATTTCAAAGTTATGTCAGGAAATACCTTTGTGAACCTCAATCAAATATAGTTTTCATTGTTTAACACCCACTTGTATTATGACTTATGGCTCTGCTAAACCTCCCTTTCCTCCTTTTCTTAGTCTTTCTGCAGCTCCTCAGCTACACTTTGTTACATATATGTGCACTGGCTGGTGGGAAAGCAGACAGAGTTTTGCCAGGGAAGCAGCGTGGAGTAAACTGTTCGGAGCTCCTGCGACAATAACAGGAGGCGACACAAACAGCTCAATCAGTGTTGGGGAGTGTGTTGGAGGGGAAGGGGCTGGGACAAGGGAATGCTGGGAACAACGTCAAACATCCTCCATTCCTGAGCTTTGCGCTCATATCTTTGTGTCCCTGTCTTCTAGAGTTTCCTCAGCGGATGCTACAGCTTGGAGAAAGGGATCGCTGCTCTTTATCCTGTCACTTCCTTCTTTGCCCTCTCTCAGGCCTTCTGCTGAAGGTGTTTGCGTTTGTTCAAGTGGAGCTCAGAGGGTTTGACTTTTCATAATAAGGCCGGCCGTGCTTTCTGTGCCAAGATCTGTAAATAATTGGCAGCCCGCATCGCTTTTTGAATAACATATTTTCTTACTTATTTTATTTCACTTTAATTGATGTCAGAATCCACCGTTTTTGATACAGTTACTGAACTAACAATAATCAGTGTTTTTAGCTCATTATACCGTATCCAAACAGTACCAATATGTCAGAAGTAAGAAAACAAGGGAGAGGAAATACCCGCACATATTTATTGTTATTAAGGTAATTTGTCAGGTCATGTTGTCCAGCCCCAGTTGTGGGATTCATGTGATCCTGCATACAGCCTCTAAGACCTCCAGGGCATGAAAGACAGTGGCCCCAAATTTTACAACCGCGGCCTGTTTTTTTTTTTTTATCCACATGGTCATGTCAGTCTACCACTTTGGTTCAGACTTAAATATCTCAACAGCTATCGGATGGATTGCCATTAAATTGACACGCCTTCATGTTCCCCTCAGGTTGAACCGCAATAACTTTGGTGATCCTAATAATATTTTCATTTAAAATGCCGAACCACAATTAAGTTTCAGTTTTGGCCCTCCAATTTAGTCTATAACAAAAAGACCTGTACAACTAATGACATTCCCATCATCCTCAGCTCTATCAGCTCTATGTTGTTTTTCCTGTTAATTCACAAAATGTTAGCCTGCTAACAGGCTAAAGATGGTAAACATTATACCAACATTAGCATGTTTAGCTCAAAGTTCTGCTGTGTAAAGCCTCACAGAACCAGACTGGACTCTTATTCTTGTTTGAAGTATATCATACTGTGTGTGTTTTATACTGATTAAGTTCTTATATATTCCCAAATATCTCAGTTTCACACTTTGGAATGGATAATAGATTAGTCCCGATTTACAACCAATCAAACACAGAGACCATCAAATCAATTCTTTTTTTCAGCCTGCCTTTAACCCAAGGTTATAGCTACAGATCATCCTTTGACGCATCCATGATGCTTGTTCAATGCACTTTACAATACAAGTAGTTGCACTCCAATTCCATGGACCCTCTACTTTGCCCTGCTGCCCCTTAGTTGGTTTAATTTTTTTAATATTAGTCATATTATCATTGTTAGAGGGAAAAGTTCTGCTGTAGCCACTCTTTTCATCGTATGCCATTCAATGAAGAACCAAAGGCCTTCTGGATTTTCGTCAGGAACAATAGCTCCGGCTTGTTTATCTTTAATATTAAATCAACACATCTCTACTTCAACCTCTGCATTCCTGAATGTTGGCACACTCACCGGGCCTTGGAACCACCGGCTAGCAGTTATTTTTACACTTTCCTGTTAAAAAAACACGACAGTCCCCCCACAATGAACTATGATGCATTTCCTGCAGAGTGGATGGAAAACAGTGCCATGTGTTAACATCCCCGCCCTGCAGAACACGAGGGTCAGGGCTGGAAAAAGAGGAGGAACCAATAGCAGAGGCCATATATGGATCATGTTTGTCCATCTAATTCTATATGAAGTCATTTTATTCCGTTCCAGCATTCCCGCCACATGCTAAAAGAAATGATCAGCCTGCTTATTATTATGTTTTGTATCATATCCTGGCCCATGTATTGACTAGAATCCACATGCATGAGCGTCCCTGATTGAAATGACAGATAGAGATAAGCCAGAGACCTCATGGTGGGTGGAGGGCGTTGAGTTTGAACCTCAGTGATTATACAGCTCCACCTAGAAAAACTGAAGGTGGGTGGAGGGCAGGACGAGGGCGATGCTGCTGCCACTAGAGCTTCCTGTCTCCCTCATGTCATGGAGATTTTTTTTTTGTTTTCCCTCTAAAAATTGTGTGGCTTAGCAATCATGGCGCCTTCACCACAAGAGAGGGCCCCTGCCAACTGGGAGGACTGGTTCCCCTGGGATACTGGTGCGCCTATGAGTGGCAGTGTGCAGCATGCAAGGTACTTTACCATCTTACTGGTATTGCCACTGTTTTTCTCAGTGAACTGTGACCTTAAATAATGGAACAGGAAGTAATGTTTAACTGGCTCTGAGGTGTTCATTTCCAAATATAAGGAAGTATTTTTCTTTTTAAACCTTTTAGAGGTGATGAAGTGCGTAAAAGCCATTGTTTTGTTGTGCTATACATATATAAGGCAGTTTGGTTATTTATGAACCAGCCCTTTATGGATAAAAATAGAGTTTTTCGTGGCAACGTGCACCTGCTGCCTGTTGTGAAGTGGTTTATCAAACTATCTCATTTAACACGGCTGTCAAATCAGTACCTAGTAGCAGTTGATTGTATAGATGTTGATGTTTTTCTTTCTTCCAGACTGACCTCAACGGCTACTAGATGGATGGCCATGAAACTTGGTACAGAAGTTCATGGTGCCCTGAGGATGAATCCTGATAACTGTGCTTATCCCCTGATGTTTCTCTCTAGTTTCACTGTGAGATCCAGTATTTGGTACACACATTGATGTCCTCCTCAGTATGAATTGTAGTAACTTAAGTAATCGCTTAACTTTTAATCTAGCACCATAGCACTTTGGTTTATGGCCTGCAAAAAAACAAACTTACATACTCTAGTTTTTTATTTTGTGTTTAATTCTAATTACTGTAGCTAAGGAAGCAAACTAAGATCTTGAACAAGGGTTTTAGTTTCCATTTTTTGCTGAGTAAATTTTAAAATGAATCCCCCTTAAACAGGTGTTTAATTGTAGGCTTATGAACTCAGTTTGGGGACACAGGTCTGAAAATAGATAACAGCTACTAAAAGAGGCAAGAAAACAACAAAACCCTGAATAACTGCCAGTTATTTGTCTTGGGATCACAAGGTTAAAAAGGGAGGCCTGCCCTGAACCTAAAGAGGCCCACTGAAAGCTCCAAGTAACCCCATGAAGAAAGGGAGGCTTGGGGCAGGGGCTTTCAAAGAGTAGCGACGATGGCTTGAGGGAAGGAGAGGAGCAGTCAGCTGACTGGCGGGCTCGGGGCTGAGGCCTGTGTACAGTCTGCTGTCTACACACGTGTGAGTCTGTGGAATCTGTGGCATGTGGGTTTCTGCATTGTCCTCCAGCCTGCACAGGACAATAATCCCCATCTATATTATGTTCACAAAGAGAACCTGGCCTCAAATCCATTATGTAAAATATAAAGGACATGGGTAATTGAGATTAGTGTCTGATCCCGCAAACAACGAGTTGGCTTTTTCACCCCGTAAAATGGGCAAAGAATGTCACTCTCAGGACTAGGCAGAGAAAGATTAGAGATCAAGTTTAATCATCTTTGTGTTTCTGAATATTGATTTAAGTATGATCATTGCAACGTGTATTTTTAAACAACAGCACATCACGTGAGGATGTTTACCGTGTCTGTCATTCTCATTTGCCCCCTTCTTTTTTATGTAAAACTCCTAACACAAAGCTTTCCATTCTTTTTCACGGGCCCACATGAAGCCATTGCAGAAGTAGGTCACTGAGTTTGATGCTCAGTGTTAATGAAGTATAGCCTGCATTGTGCCTGGAGTCATGAAGAGGCGACACGGTCTCCATACTAAGCTGGAGAGCTCTTCTTCTTCTTCTGCAGCCGTGCTCGCCTTTTTTACCGCCCTGTAACAGGAAACCCAGGTCCCACGCTCATTTTCAACTCTGCTTGCGCTTCCTGGGTCAGAGGAGAAGGGAGGGAGGGGGGTACACAGGAAGACACTGTCAGGAAGTGGCTTGTCCTTTTAATGTAATCTCTGCAAGTGCTGTGCTCTCTTATTTACACCAGATATCTGACTGCTTTGTAGTGGTAGTTGTATAACAGCTTCTGACTACTTGTCAGACAGTTTTTATTTTTGCACACTGTGCAGCAAATGCCAGCATACAGCACAGGATGAAGAAGCAGTGTGTTGACAATACACACATTAGGTCAGGCAGTGTCAACCTTAAGTTGTTTGCCTTTTTAACAAATGTTTTATTTAAAAGTTCCCTTTTATTTAGCACCTGTTGTCATGTGAGCCTGTCTTGCATTTTAATTTGAGAGGAATATTATCAATATTATCTTTCAGCAGAATTATATTGTAATGACATGAACATATTGTTTCATAGTTTTGGAAAAATTAATGCTTTTCACCTATTTTAAATAATAATCAACAAAATGTGTTTTAAAAGCTGTAATGCACCCTTGTGTAGGAACACGCTGAGCCTCAGTTTCAATATTGTATTTGTGAATGCATACATTTGCCATATCATGATATATGTCGCTATACAAAAATATTATTAATAGTGTGATTCTAATTTCAGACATATCACCCACATACCACTAATAGGAAGTCGCTCTGTTCATTAACTTTCTGAGCTACACAAGTTTGCCTCAGCTGATCTGGTCAATGGCAGCTAAAAAGATTAGCATGCTTCCTTACTTTGCTGTTAACGTGATTTTGATTTATGCACAATTTTTCCACGTGTTTCCTGAGTCTCTACAACTTTTGTACAAAAACATTTGAGCAGAAGACACAATAACAATGCTCTGAGGGCAGCTGCACCCAGCGTCGAGGTCAGTGGATCTCTGATTAGAAGTAAGAAAATAAAAAATGGTTATACAACACTTAATACTAAAATAGAAAAATATGTAGCACCCAGGGGATTTGCTGCTACAGCCTTACTTGATCTGAAGCTAATGGTGGCTAATATGAGCTAAGGTTAGTTTAACATGTCAAAGATGAACATTTCATTAAAGGTGTGTTTACTTCTTGTTTTACTTCTGTGATAAAAACCCTTGAAATGTTCATCTGTGACATGCTAAAACTGAGTATAGAAGTAGAATAAGTATAGAAGGGTAGGTAGGTTATGTTAGAGTGCAAAATAATTATTATTTCAAAGTTACATAGTCTCGCTTGTGATAACTGTAGCTGCATGAGGCCACTGTATGTTTCCTTTTTCCCTCCAGTCTCTGATCACTAACTAAACATCAGGCCTCATCACTGATATGAAACTGAGTTACTGATAGCAGCTTCTCTCCGGAAGTCGGTCTCCTGGGGGATCCTCGGTCCTGTCTGTGGTTGTGTCTGGTGCTGTATGTAAAACGCTTGGACCAGTTGCAAGTGAGGCCACTTTCACTGTGGCTGCACCTGTCCCTGCAACCGGGCCCTGTTTGTTTACTTATGCTGCAACCGTTACTGCAAGCCTCATGCTTCACTACACAAGGAACAGCAGCTGTGTCAGTTCGATTGTTTTGAAGTCCAGTAGGAGGAGTCATTTCATGCTGCAGCGGTTTGTTTTGATGATATTGATCACAGATGATTCAAAGATCACTGGGTACATTTGAGGAGTTGTAAAATGGTGGCTGATTCTCCATAATGGTTTTTTAAGTGTTACCATGTATCTGAGCTGGGCTCAAAGAGACAGCTAGACAGCTAGAGAGACAACTGGTGTCTGCTGCACTGTATTTACAGCTTGCACTGTTCAGACTGAAAATAGATTTTGTCAGAAGCAAAAAGACCTTCCCCATGTCCGCCGTTCTTGCACCAGCTAACCAGTGTGAAGTTAAAACTTACATATTCTTCAGTGTAGTGCCAGTTTGTACCAGATGCAACAAGAAATGTTATTCCTTCACAGATGGGAAAGAGAACAATATATTTTTTCTGAGCACTGAGCCATTAAAGGCTAGTAGCAAGACTCTTTTTGGTTTCTGCAAATCTAGCAATGATGCAGAATTTAATTTTATTATTTAAGTTCACAGAAATCAATCGACCGACCCCACACACAAACACAGTGCAAGATATTTTGTCCTCAAGTCAAGAGTGGCAAATGGCTGTGGCAACGCAGCATTATTTTACAATAGATGAGCAACAGTTATTCAATAGATCTTCTCTCTTAAACATTTCTGTCACTTACAGGCCTCCATAATCTATGCCTGGGAACTCCCCTGGTCACCAAGAAAAGGTTATGGAGATCATATAGATTTCTTTCTGCCCCACATTCACATGAACTGTCACACAGCTACAGGTGCACATATTTTACAGTCAGTTAAAAGTGAGGGCCATAACAACATGTTTTATAAAGAAGTATAGAAACAATGACACATATAGGCCGCCTTGGGTCAGGCTTTCAGAGGAATAATGTGCGAGTGGGGCACCTCCTGAATTAGTGAGGCAGGGGATGTCTTTTGTTCTCTTTAGGCTGAGGTGAGGTCTGTCTGAGACAAGGATTATCCCAGGCCGAGTAGAGAATAGTCCTTCCCAGGACCCAGTCATGCAGTCCATGATCTATTGTGGGCTCAAATCAGAAGCTGTAGATATTTGCATATCACTAGTGATCTCAGCCGTGTGTGAGCAAGACATGTCATTTGGTTAGTGGAATAAAAGTTGGTGTGCAGCACACTGCACAGATCTCAGGTCCTCCACTAATGACTCATTTCCTGTCTTCGGTTACAGATTGTGATCACATAAAAAGAGATAAAAACGAAGAGAAAAGGTCATGAATCAAATGCACACAAGTCAGATTGATCACTGCATGCTGTGGCCATGCAATAGTGAGTGTATACTCCACCTCAAGTCTGCATGTGCAGGATGTCCTCTGACACAGGAAGCCTTATTTAAAAGTCAGTGGAAGAGAAGGGAGGGGTCCAGTTCAGGAGAGGGGGATGGGGGGTTCTGTTGTGGTGAGTCAGAGAGCAGACAGTCCAACCCAGCACGTCACATCTGATGCTTCTTCTCCTCGCTCTGTTTTTGCTCCATCCAACCTGTTAGCATGTCTCTGTCAGTGCAGGCTGCGGAGCACACAGTGAACTTACTGACCCCAGCTCTCCCGGCAAAAACATCTCACTCCGTCACCCTCCCCAGCCTCACTTCGAACTCTGTAACCTCCCCTCGCTCTCTTTTTCAGTTAAAAAATGTCTCATTCATGCACAGGCCACTGCCTCCACTCTAGGATCAGGCTTCACAAAGCTGCTGTTGATGTATAGTTTGAGGTTGAACTTGCTGTGGTTCAGTGCCTTTGTATGGGGACAGTCATCCAAAATAATACTCACCATATTTTTAAGCTTGTTCTATTGCTACAATTATAAGTTGTTATAAGTGTCACTCTGGTTATGCAGCTACATAAAATGATTGAAAATGTATGTATCACTTTAAAAAAGCAATGCTCTGTATGAAATCATGGTTTGTTTTTGTTAGAAAGTTATGAATGTTGATATTCTTTAAATGAAATGGGTAATAAATCTAAATTAAATAAGACTATAAGAATGAAGCAATCCTCCGTATGAAATCATGTTTTTTTTCTGTTAGAAAGTTATGAATGTTGATATTCTTTAAATGAAATGGGTAATAAATCTAAATTAAATAAGACATAATTATATTGTTTTAATATGTTGGAATATGAGTCATATACTGGTGATTAATAGGCATTGAATGCATTTGCTGAAATCCTAAAACCCAACCCAAGACCAACATTTCAGAGACACACTCAGACAATCCGTCTATTGTTTTAAATGTGAGTGTCTTTATCTCCATGCTTTGTATATCCCTGTTGAATCCTGTGGTTAGGGACATCTGGCTTCACTAACTGCAGGGAGCTGCTTTTGCATTCACATGGGTATTCAGGGGAAATTCCCTGCTAGTATGTCTTGTGTTGCACATTGGTCTTTTATTGTACCCACCATCCAGCGAGTCGCATATTAGAAAGATTTTGTCCAGAGACCAGGCTGTACAGTATGTCTGTGTCCCGTGTGACTGTCTCTCTGCTCCTCAACCATCGTTGTTTTTCTTCCTGAGAGAAGTACCGCAGGAGGCGCCTCTGTATCCTTTTTAGGGTTCATAACATAGCATTAGAGAAAATGGACTGAATGAGGCTTTAGGTGTATACATGTTAGCACAAGGACAAATGTGACCACATAGAAAATAAAGTGCAAGGTGGTTAAACCCAAAGTTTTATTCATGAGAGTTTCTTGAATGTGCTCTTTCAGCAGCATAGTTTTAGGATGCTGGGTTTGAGACACAGATGCCCAGAGACATTTGGATGATGCATGCATGCATTTAACCAACAGTGACAATTCAGATTTTGTATTTGTCAGCAGTCAGCTAAAGTCATCGTCAGTTTACTGTAGGTACATTTATGTAATATAAGAGATGTTATATATGTTCTTTAACATGTCTTCTAAATTCACCCACTTTTCTTGTTTTCTCTGTTCTGTTTAAGGTTTGGCAGAGCTGCAAAGAAGGGTGGGATAGGGCAGTGGGGTGGGAGTAGGATGACCACACTAATAAATTCTAATATAGGACTTGTCAAAGCAAGTGTTCGTTTCACAGCTTTAACTACAAGCGATTAAAGGATGATAAAAGCTAGATGACATAAACTTTTAACACATTTTAATGTTATACAAGAAGATGCTTAGTCTGCAAATCACTCTTGAGACTCAATGCAAGTCATGTGAAAATAGCATCAACAGTATAGTTTTATGTCTTTAGCCAGATGTATGATACAGTCTCCTTATCATGTCTACCATTCCCTTCCAATCATTCCACATGTAAGAGTTTCCACTTTTAATTAGGCCATAAGTCAAAATGCACTAAAATGCCGTACTCTATGTGCATACTTATTGTGCATTTAGTCTGTTTGAAGCCTTCTTCTATTTTGTCTGTCATCATATTCAGTAACATATGCTGAACTCTGGCTGTACTAACATCTGTCTTGCAAAAGTACCAAATATTTATTTAGTGTAAAATAAATGACACCACATACCCCGCACATCCCTCGCTCCTTCATGCCAAAGTAACCAATGTCTTTTACTTGAGAGCGTGAAGAGGGAGTGGAAAAAGATCGGTAGACACAATATTGTTAACTGAGATATAGACATATGCATTTACTTCCTCTTCATCTGCTGGCTTTGACATCACACTCAACTATCAGCTTCTTCTCCACTCTTCATGGACAATGACAAACGTTTCCCCTGCAGCAATACACATTCTCATTTAATTCCCACTGAAAAGCAACCAGGAATAACTCAGTTTCTTCTTTTTAGACCAGAGGGTCAGCATTTATTTGCATTACATGACTTTCATGCCTTTAAACAGCACTTTATGGATGTACTGGAATATTTAGGGGTCATTTATAAGGAAAACATTGACCAACTTGTTGCCCAATATCATAGGAAAATCATAAAATAAATCCAGTTGTGGAGTTATTTTGATGCCCCTAGCCGCATTGTAGCCTAGAAATAACTGTGACATCCACAGATAGCTGACATGTGATTCCCTTCTTGTCATCCAGAACTCCATCAGACACAACTTGTCTCTGCACAGCCGCTTTGTACGCATACAGAATGAGGGAACAGGAAAAAGTTCTTGGTGGATGCTGAACCCAGAGGGGGGGAAAAGCGGAAAGTCACCTCGACGTAGAGCTGTCTCCATGGACAACAACAGTAAGTTTGCCAAGAGCAGAGGAAGAGCCACAAAGAAAAAGGTACAGTCCCCCTTTTATTAACACTATACTCACATTCAAACTTCAATCTGTATAGTTTGGCCGTAAATTTTTTCTTAAAATTCTGCTGAATATAGTTTGACATTTTAGAATAATCCACTGGTAATCTTTCATGGCAACCTGTTTGAGCTTTTAATATTTTTCTATCCTTAGATGGCTCTACAGGAAGGGGTTGAGAGAGGAGCGGGCAGCCCTGGTTCCCAGTACTCTAACTGGCTGGGGAGCCCACACTCCCACAGTAATGAGGACTTCGAAGCGTGGAGTTCCTTTAGGACACGCGCCAGCTCTGACGCCAGCACCCTAAGTGGTCGCCATTCACCTTTCCCTTCTGAACAGGATGACCTGGGTGAGTCTGATGGCCACATGATGTATCCTGGAGCGCCGGGGACGAAGATAACCTCCACCCTGCCTAGCCTGTCCGAGGTGACTGGATCCATGGGCCAACATGGCTCAGAGATTGTCATGGAAAGTCTGCTGGATAACTTGAACTTGCTGTCCCCTAAAGCCCCCCAGCTGGGTTCTGACTCTTCACGTTCCCCAAATGCTGCTATGCTTCAGAGTGGCCCTTACAGCTCCACTGGCTTGACCCCGCTCCCACAGCAGGACTACCGTAAGTGCATGTACAGCCAGGTGAGGATGAACTCCCTGTCCCCTGCTCCCATGCAGACACTCCCAGAGACTAAGCCGGGCTTTAGGGCTTATGAGAACCAGTATATCTGCCCTGCTGGCCTCCTCAAAGAGCTGCTGACCTCAGATGCAGATGCCAGTAGGGACATGATGCCCTCTAGGGATACACATGTGCCTCAGGTTGGGAGGGTAGGTTGCCTAATGCCCACTTACAGCAGTCAGAGCCACATGGGGGGTCATAATGGAGTCAAAATGATGAATCCTCCACAGAGTCACCCAGTTCCTCATGTTAATCCACAAGTTATACATAGCCAGGGTTCTTCAACCTCACGAGACTTGAATAGCTGTAACATGATCCCCCTGACTAGTCTTTCAGGGGCCCCTCCTCGAATGACCAGCCTGAGGACATGCATGCAGCTGCCCCGTGGACACCCAGCACACACTAATGATGTCTCCGCAAGCTACGGCAGCAACAATGGCTACAGGGAACTTAACTCAGTTCACCCATATGGTCATCATCAGGAGCGGCTGCCCAGTGACCTGGACAACATGTCCCTTGAGAGGTTTGAATGTGACATGGAGACTGTCCTCCATGACACCCTCATGGATGGCGGGGCGTTAGACTTTAACTTTGACACAGCAGCTGCGCCTCATGGGTTTCCCCAGAGGGTGAAGACCACCACACATAGCTGGGTGTCAGGCTAGGATGAATGGTGGTGCACAAACAGGTAAGATCGGTAAGATCGCCAATTAGACTGGCAGTAAGTACGTATATTAAAACTATAACAAATCAATTGTCCTCAGAATGTTTCATATCCCTAAATATTTTCCATTCTCCCTCACAGGTTTTTCTCAGCATCACCTTCATTCAGAGACTAGAAAATATAAATCCAAAGAAGCCAGCACCGTCACTCCAGACAGATCATCTGACGTGTGAAAGTTATTTTCAAAAATGTATATATTACTTTACATTTAAGAGAGGAAACAAAAGAAGTGTATCATTCAGATACCAACAATGAAATAAGACACAAGAGACAGAACTGTTGTCATTTATAACCTTGAACATTTTAAGATAGCTCTGCAGAGAAAAAATAAAGAGGACACAAGGAAACTAGCCATGTTTACAGTTGAAAACTGGAAATATGTAATATTTGTTTAGTTTAGCAGATTCATTGCATATAAAAATATACATTACAGTTTATTACGTAAGACATAAGAACACAGTGTTAGAGTCCCTGACTAAAAGAGTATAGCTTAAGTTATTTCCCAAAATATATGATTTGTGCCCAGTCTTTAGGGCAACACTGCTCAATCACTTTTTGTATTAAGACTGAACTTTGCAGCAGTTGATAGGCCCAACTGACAATTCCTGTGGGACAAGGTGCAGTGGGGGACCCAACAGCTCAATTATAAGTGAGGTATAATTTTTAATTATAAAATTGAGAAAATCTTTTAATCATCATTAATGGCAAATGATTACACATGTTTTAACCTAGTAAAATCCTTAGTGCAGATGATACACTGGTTTATATCATAAACCGTTGTATCATCTGCATAGTGACACATATAGTGAAATATTCTGATTGACATACACACAGCTTAAATGTTTATAGAAAGATGTAGTGGTACAGTGCTGTCAAATTCAGCACTCGAGTTGAATGTCAACCATATCTCTTGACCATTAGATGTTATTAGAGATGAGCTGCATCTGAAATGAATCCATCGTTCATATACTGTAGGAAGGTATTTATTTTTTTACTTTAATTGTAGCTGTTGAATTCATGCTTTTTACTTTGTATACTTGTAGAAAATATGTGTGCCTATGATGTGTACAATGTATATATGTATTGAGTTACATATTGTTATTCTGTAATTTGATTAATTAAACTAATCGACTATTCAAAAAACGGAAATTACAGATACATTAGAGATGTTCATTGAAAACATTTTTAAAACCACATTGGGTAAACTGGAGAAAGCCTCAAGTTTAAAATCAAAGCTGTTTTTATCTCTTCCTGAAAAAGGGATGTTTTGGAGATTTTCTTGACTACTCTGCTATTGAGAGTAGCAGTAGGTGGAGAGGCTGATGATAAAATCCTAAACTGACTGGAAATGGATGAACGATTACAAAGCATAGAACAGGATTTGCTTGCTAGTTACCTCCCAGCAGCTGCGGTTTTTATGCACCAAAGAGTTATTTTACTACTCTACCAAACACATTTCAAAGAAAGTGTGCCAATTCACTGTGTCTACATGGTCTCAGACTTATAATGTTGTACATATTATTTTCTTTACATTTTTGTATATAAAGGGTTTACATGATGATTATACTGACGTAATACTGTATGTATGATTGTGTTAGAAATGTTTGTTTACATATTTGAGTCCAAACTATATCAATAAATACATAAACACTCATACCTCAAAATATTTTACCTCTGAATTGTTGAAGGGATTTTTCCTGCCATTTTCCTCAGTGAGTAATGTATTGAATTTGTCTTCATTTTTGACATACATAGTTTTGTACATATTTTGTTTTCTCTTTTTTGTATTTGATTAATGCTGTTTGGACCTGTTCACAGTAATGTATCGTCTGCCTTTGTATTTCTAATGTTTCCTGTGTTTAAGGATTATAGCCATTCATTTCTAGTAAATATTTTGTGAATTTTAGTAAATAATTTTAAATTAAACATGAATTTGTGTGAAATTATAGATTTTAAAAGATTTTTAAAAAACATAAATTAATCGGTTCAGACAAAACTCAAGGGAAGGAATTCAGTAAATTTATATCGTGGAATAAAACTACCACCAAAAATAAATAAAATGTGGCACAACCTGGCACCGAGGAGATTTTGTTCACTTTAAGAAAGTCAAATTTGTCAAATTTCATTATAAAAAAAGAGTATAATGCATTTTTATATCTTTGACATTACACAAATGATCTCACACATTTTCAGGAAAAACTGAATGCAGTCTTATTTTGTCTTTTATATCCACATCCAGGTATTTTTTTTAAAAATGCAGTTTTTTAATGTAACTCATTCAATGCATAAATCACCATGTGAACTTGCAATTAAAGGAAGAAAAATAAAATTATATTTGTCTGTCTTCATCACAATGGCAACTAATGGTATGAGCATAAGTATTTATTTTAAGGTGGAAGTTTTTTGAGTCTGCTGACTACTGTAATAGCTTGGTGTCTATTATTTTCCTATGAATTTCTGGAACATTTTAAGAGGTGTATTCCAGGCCAGAAATTCAATATATTGCAAGATTAATGTCCATAAAATGCAGTCAATTTAGTCAGCTTCATTGTTCCACAGCTCTGGCTGTGCATGTAGTCAGTGTATTATTAAGCCACACCATTTTAAATCCACATTGCTTTCACTTTTGCTATGATAGCTGTGCTACCAGATTTACATTACATGCTAGTTTATGTTGCTGTCCACGAACATCAACTCTTACTCCAGTTTGAGCCTTTTTACCATGTTGTTTTTCTGGATTCTGGAAAGACCTGGACTCAGCTTGAAAAAACACAGCTTGACCTTACGTGACTTGAAGTTCTTATGCAACTCCAGTGCCACAGAGCATCTTAAACAGTGAAGCTGGCTGTGAGGAATGAGGCTCGTGCAGGATGGACACCCATCATTAAGCACACATGCAGCCCACTTGCTCTCATCCAGAACCTCAGAGGTCATGCCAGGTCACACAAGTCAGTAAGAGTTTCAATTAATGTTCAATTACATTGTGGGATTTTTACGATATGAAATGATAAAACAATAGATATCGGCATGTTAAACAGGAATCTTATTAATTTAGAGTATGTTTTTCTGTCGTTCAAAAACGTTTCTTCCAATGTTTGAGACATTTGTGATCTCACTTCAGGTTTCAATAAGTGTATCATTCAGGAAGTCAAGTTTAACACCCTAACCTCACCCAACCTAATCTTACCACCTCTAACTCTAACACCACCAGTGACAAACCTAGTACTTTTTAATAGGCTAGTTTTATTAGGCTCATTAAGGCTGGTGATAAGATCAGTGTTGATTCCTTAAACAGGCAAGCATCATTTACTGTCATAGGTTCTATAAATGCATGCATGCGCAAGTCTTTCTGCTATAAAAGCAAACCATTGAGTCATGTGGCTGTTATCCTAAATTACATCTGAGCATTTACTCGTGGGAAGTGCTATGAATGAATGAGGCAAGTTGTTGTTGATTCACATTATATTAACTGAAACATGCTGTACCTCTAACACACAGCCCACAAATAGTTTCCAGGTTATCGGCCCAGGGCAGGCCCCCAATTAAAAGTTCTTTGCTTTCTCCACAACTTTTGATCACTATCAGGGCACAT
The DNA here is from genome assembly GCF_004916995.1 of Morone saxatilis. Taxonomy (NCBI): domain Eukaryota; kingdom Metazoa; phylum Chordata; class Actinopteri; family Moronidae; genus Morone; species Morone saxatilis. The sequence goes on along the minus strand of NW_023339763.1, from coordinate 15,933,320 downwards.
TTTCATTCCTTCCTACTGTGACTCATTCTGTCTCCACTGTTTCTTGTCTAACTGATATTGAATGAGCTGTGACCTGGGTTCCTGCAGTAGGGGCCTTAACAGAAGGCGCGTGGCAGTGGGACTGTAAACATAAACATTTCCCAGTGAATATAAATGGAAACCATAAGTTACAACATAGTGACGCTCTCTTATGACCTCAGTATGCTTCAAACAGACCAGGTCCAACCACATCTTGAGGCAAAAGTGTTTCTACAGTACCTGTTCCAAATGGCCACTTGATAGCAAGAAGAAGGTTGTCGTCATAAGCCCCCTCCCCCTCATACAGATGGGGTTAGTGGTCGGACACTTTTGACTGACTTTCCCACAAAGACTTTGATGGTGTTGCAATTAGTTGTATAAGTAAAAGTGACTAGTTGTGTGAAGAATAAAAAACGTTCTCATCTCCACACACCTCTCCAATTAGTGCATGAAGTGGCCGGGATTGTTGTTGAACGCAGGCGCCCTAATTCTGATGCCAGAAAGGACGTTTCCGATGCTTTTAGATGACCAGACACTAAACAGCACTTTGTTATAATCATATTGAGGCCTTTACAGTCTTCTCATTCTGCTGTGACCATGTTTGCCTTTATGTAGCTAAATTGCTTATTAGGGTGTGATATATGAAAGGATTATAACTGAGATTCCAACAACAATATGATCTTTTAGATTCTGATTGCTCAATTGTTATGTCCTAGGTGGCACTTGTCCATATGTCTAATTATAAACACCATAAAAACAAAGGACAGAAAACTAATACAAATGAAAAACCTCAAAACAGATTTAGGTATACATCGAATTGAGTTAATTTGTTCTTTTTAATGGCTGTTTTTCCTATGTCAAATAATAACACGTTTCTTTTTTACAGTGTAGCAGCGTATGTGGACAATACAATTGATGAAAAAGGAATAATCCCCCTCTGTGAATACCTGACTCTATCCTATCATTATATCATCCACATTTTTCCACATAAGAGTTCCCAGATATATTCTGTCATATTTATTAACTATCTCTTGTACAGTAGATCCTCTACATTATTTGACCCAAATTTCCATTGACTTTAATATCTCTCATTTAATTCCAACATCATTTGTCTTTAAATTTCAGCTCTACAAATGCTTTTTAAACTGAAACAAAGTGTCTACAGAATATGATTTCTGCAGGATTCTGTAAACTTTACCTGTTCATTTATTTCCTGGTTAAAAATCAGTAAAGTGTGGATTTTGGTTGTCTTTTTCACAGGTATATTTCCAGTGCTGCAACAGTAGGTGTTAAACCACAATGACAGTTGAAGAAAAACTACATATTAATGTCAAATAAATATAGAAATAATTGCATGCAATTGTATGTTTATTTATTTATGTATTTTTTAACTGTCAAAGTAGCTGTCTGTCATTTAATGTATAATCTTAATACAGGACTAAATTAGAAGAGTAATCTGTTGCCGTTTTGTACACATCAGCAGGTGATACTTTAGCAGTTCCAGACTGAGATCCTGGGGTTTTCACTGAGCATCTCTAAAAACTAGCTGCTGGCTACGTTACGCATTCAGAACATGAACAGTCTGTTCTGCAACCCATGACAACCCACAACTGCAGCATTACTTCCAAGAAACTGATAAGATTTTTAGGGTCGCAAATGTTAATAAATTTTAACTTAGTCATCTTCCAGGCTTTTTCTCTGTGCAAAACAAACTTTCTTGAGGCTGGAAAATATTCAAGCTTATTTTGATAAAATACCAAATTGAATAGGACAGAAAGCACATCATTCTAGTGTCTATACATTTATTCACACTCTGGTTTCTGTCAAACGTGACAAACTCGATGTCAGTAATAATGGGTTCATTTCCTGTATGAAATCAGGCCACCTTACAGTTAAATGAGTTTTGTGTGTGTGTGTGTATGTCTGTTGTCTATAGGAACTTTAACAATAAAAACTTCAGAAAAAGATCAGAATCATTATATAGCACAGAAACCATTAACATATTCAACAATTATTACACATTTTTGTCAAAAGAGATATTCTTTAGTTAATGCTGACATTCAGTTTCAATACACAAAAGCAGCGCATTTTATGCAATCTAAAAAGTATGTAGGCTACTTGCTTTCTTCCACTCTGTTCCTCCAACATATTCTCTTAATAGCCAGTTTAAGACACACACAGCCTGCTTCACACACAATTAATCACACAATGAGAGGCATTCAGCAGCAGGGAGGCAGATCACAAAGACCCTCTCTAAGTGGCTGTTTCCAGAGCCGACGGGTCACATCTACTGCCTGGCTGGTCAATAAAGTGTATTAGGAGAAGCTAGGTGGGTGGCTGAAAGAGGTTAAACGGACGCCCGCTGTCATTTGTTTATTTGACTGGGACATGTTTTGTCAGCTTTGTTCGTTACAAGACACCTCTCTAACATATACATATGACTTTCCTTACACTGAAGATCAATTATTGGAAATAGTTTGACATTTAAGGAAATATACGAACCTGCTTTTGCATTTTCTTGCTGAGAGTTACTGTGTGTTCAGATAGAACGCAAGGAGTGTATCCCAATTACCAGGGCTTTATGAGTCCGCTCCATAAATGTACAGAGATGGAAAAGGAGAGAGACTGTTAGGAACATAACACAGTGATGTAGAGTTTCTGGGTTCTGGGCTCAGCTGTCGCACAAACGTACACAGAAACACTTTCACACACACAGTTAGTGTGTCCATTTTTAACTTAGAGCCATTAACTGCACAGTTGGTATATTGACTGTCTGGGGCGGTCCAGCAGTTACATTTCCTCAAATGACATGAGACAAAAGTTTCCTTCTGTCTGAACACGCCTTTTCTGTGTATTAAATATAACGCTAGAGCCAGGAGA
>NW_023339763.1:15923808-15930322 GCF_004916995.1 Morone saxatilis | reverse complement strand
TAACAAACTACAAACATTTGTCTTTGTGATTCTGAATATAAAGGTTATTCTGCAGCACAATGTGTTCAAGATGAATGATTTGCTGTTTGTTCCATAAACATTACCTCATGACACAGATGTGGTTTAAAGGTGTCCTCCTGTGCTCCCACTCCTGCTTGATGCTCCTAATTGACTCATAGACATTGCAGCAGAACCTCTATTAACATCTGCACAGAGTGGAAGATGGCTGCTTGTTTAATGCACATTAGAGCTGATGGAGATTATTCCTGCCATGCCTGTATAAATAAGGTGGACCTCTGGAGATAGCTTTTCCCAAAGGGGGGGCGATGGCCTGGTGGGGCTTCAGAGCAAACTGGGACTGGGCTAATTTATCTGTGTGGCCCAGGCACAAAGCCAGGAAATTAGGTGGTTTGGGCCACTGGTGCTGTGCTAATATAAAGGAGAATATGCACATGCACACCCCGGAGTCAGATGACCTGCAATGCCTTGCTGTATCTCTCAAAAGGAGGCCAGCATGAAGATTAATTCATGATAAGATTAATCCGGGAGCAGCTGATCACATGAGTCTTGAACAGGAAACAGAGGAAATCAGGTTGGTTGTATGGATGCAAACAACTCTGGTTACCTGCGACTCAGGGCTGGATCAGGGCTCAGGTTTACAGGATCATTGGTGGATCAATTTAAAACACTGGTCCAGTAAAATGCTCCTGAGGAAGCTGCAGGGTGTTTAGTTTGGTCTTCAGGCACAAACAGAAGTGCTTTTGAGAGGGAGGAGATGAATGGATAGAAGAAGACTTTATTGTTTCATAAGACACAGATAAAATAACATAATATGGACCCAATATGGATATACTGGGTTAGTGAAATGTCTTATAATATTGTTGGCTTACTTAAAGGCCCTACAAGAAACTTTCATTTTGTACAAAAGTGGTAGTGTTTCTACCCTTGTTGGTTGAATTCAAAGAACCGACCCAAATCGGACAGTGACACTAAATAAAAATAACCAAATACGAATACGCCAATCTCCTCCAACTGATGTCTTGTTTGTATGTTGGTCCAATATAGAGCATCGGTATTAAATTGAGACTGTTTCATAACCATAAACTCTTTTAACCAAACTAAAATATAAAACAACCCCTTGCTACCGGGTAAAGTTAATCCAGTATTTATTCGACGCTATACTAACCCACGCTGAATCAATTTTGACTCTGTGATTTAAAGTTGTCAAGAGTGGTCAAGCATATATATATATGATATGCAGACCTTTAGTCTCTAGTATGGCTCAAACTCCAAAAACACTGGAGCCTACGCTCTACAATCTTTTCATTACACCACACCCCATTTTTGTTGCAAATATGATCTGAAAATGGAAAATCACTGTTATGGTGCAGTTTCTGGGTTGAACGATATGTTTCCTCAGAAAGGTGTGCAACAGGCTTTGAGGATAACCATGATGACATGATTAATTTTCTCAGACTGTACAAAGCTCCCTCCAGAGCCACACAAGATTGTACATAATAATAATCTGCAGTATAGTAATTCAAATTAATATGTTCCATTCATCTACAAATTACAAGAAGAACACACGTTTTTGGTGCTCACTGTGGTGAAACAGAGATGAAGGTTATTTATGAGGACAGGAAGCCAAGCACAGTATTTTTATTTGTTCTTTTGAACTAAGAGCTCATCTAATTTCCATGCAGAAATATTTCCACTGGTTTAATATCACAGGAAGTGGCAGTGAGCTGCAGTCAATGCACGCTTTACAGTAAGTGACACTGTTTCGTTTATGCAGCACAATTTGAGGCAGCTGCCTTTAGAACTAAATGTTAAACCTCTTCCCTCTGAAGGAGCCCAGTTCTTCTGTGAACTATCACAATTAGAAAATAACTCTGAACAAAACACCCATAAAGTTACCTGATAAAATAGGTGTAGCTTTTACAGTGTGTCAGTTAATACACATGAAAGAAAAATAGTGTCAGTGCTGCACAACTGAGATACATTTAGTTGGTAGCTGCTTACTCAAGAGTCAGTCTAGATAGTTTTTCCCTTTTCATGCATGCTGACAACTGCAACCTATCTCCTAAATTAAAGTTAGAAATGTATAAACCCACTCCGGGGATTTGATCACAGTGAATTTAGTTTCTGAAACTGGCATTCTCCTTTATGGATACACTAGAAGCCTGTGTGTGAGAGACAGACAGATACTGTGTCCTTTTGGCAAACATCAGCTCTGTGCACTTACGTATATCTGTTTTTTCTGTCAAAAAGACCTGTACAACCTGGGTGCCTGGTTAGCTCAGTTGGTAGAGATGGCGTCCCATGTACCAAGGCGCAGCCTTGCTACAGGCAGCCTAGGTTGTTGGAATCCGACCTGTAGCCCTTTGCTGCGTGTCATCCCCTCTCTCTGCCCCCTTTCCTGTCAACCTTCAGCTGTCACTATCAATAAAAAAGGCAATAAAAGCCCCAAAAAATACAGAAAAAAAGACCTCTACAACCTGATGCATTTTGGGGCTCAGTTGTGTGACCTTAATACCATAAACATACTGTTTAGGTGCCTTCAGTGGTTGTGCAAAACAAGAGTTCCCTCTGCAGGACAAAAACTGGAAGCACCACCAATGACAGCAACTAAATGCTTTGAAGACATCTAGTGTTTAAGGAAAGTGTGCTTGATACAAAAGCCCCAGAAAGTTTAATTCATTCCATTTTTCTTGCTGATTGTTTTTATGATTCTTTTTGATCCAAGCATGCATTGAGCAAGAGTTAGGGCTACACCCCCCAGAACAGGTTGCCACATTAGGGACAGCATTAGGTGTGATTCTTTTCCTTTTCCAACATTGTTTTATGTTGCTGCAGATATGTGAATATACTACAATATGTACTATGTATATATTTTTGATTGTCTTCAGCAATAAGAAAGAATTGTATGATGTGCAGGAGTGTCTTGAGAGTTGTGCAGAGAAAAGACAAAAGGAAAAGGAAACCTTTATTGTGCATAACCTTTATTTGTTACTATAGTTTTGCTATAGCTTTCACTACACCTTTGGTGGTAGGATCAAAGAAACAAGCTGATTTGTCTATTTGAAAAATATAAGACATCTTTATTACAAGTACTACTTTGCAAATAATACTGATCAGCGTGGCATCTTCAAAATGAAGGCAACATAAAGCAGTAATGCACTGTGGACATAATTAGAAATGTGGCATCAAAGTAAAAAATAGCAGGCTGAAATAAGTATGCAGCATACAGAGATATATAATATAAAGGCGTTAAATGTGTGTGTTTAGACAGTGTGGAAGGTGTGTAAACGGAGACATAAAATATTCAAATGGAGGCCGTTTTTTAAAAACCCATAAAGCTACAATATTCTCATACAGTTCATACACATATTGTCTGTGTGTGTGCATTAACACATGCATACTTGTACAGGAGGAGAGCAATGTCTAATTTAAACACATTGATTATTACCATGAATATTTACTGTGCAAAACCACTTCCACCACCTCTTGCTTTCACCATATACTCAATGTCTGTTCATGAGTTATTACTTGACCTGCTTAAGAAATAGGTCATTTATTCAGCTGCAGTATCACTCTCAATGTGAGACCTCCACCTCAACCACATCATTATATGGTCTCCGCAAACTAGAAGTTAAAACAGTTACACATCTGCATGCATTTTTAGGCTGTAGGACAAATTAGCATCAAAGCACCGAGTGAAACTGACATTAAAGTCTTTTGTCCAAAGATCTTCAAGTAAAGAACTATCTTCCCAATCACGTTAAGTATTTGTTTTATTGCTGCCCATGGGGGAATAAACTGATATTGCACCATGTGTGAGTAGAAAAAAGACAGTTTGAACTACTTTGCTATAAGCAGGTGAATCTCACATGGGCGTCCATTGTACTGACGTCTTTGTTTTATTTTAAGGTACTGAAGGTATTAGCATTAGCTAGTAGGAAAGGCAGTGTTTGAGCAGTTATTCTTTACGATTACTCAACAGCCATATCAGCCCCCTGAATACCTGTCTATAATGCATACTATATACCGCGCTGTAGAGCTGAGCAAACTAGTGAGACTGTAATGTAATCCAAATCAGGGGTTGAACTGACAGACAAAAAGCTGTAACGTTTGATAAATGTGTAGCATAATAAATCCAATCAATGGGCACTCCATTCATTTAGTGTCGAGGGAAGCTCTCCACTTTTAATGTCAGGGAACATAATTACACCCATTTGTGTCCGGTACCGCAATAAGATGCAATAAAAATCTATAGGAAGCATCTCTTTTTCTTAAAAAAAAAATACAAAACCACAAAATTAATATTTACTGTTGACTGTTTATATAATGTAGGTATAGGTCCCAATGAATCTTATTTACAAGGGGGACCTGATCAAGACAACAGATTAAAAAACTGATTGCAATCTGCTCTTTTTAATAGCTACTATAATAGAAAATTAACATTTTATTTTATTCTATAACATCATAATTTTACATCTTTAAAGAATAATCCAATGCTCAATGAGAGGTTGATTTACGTCTTATTTATTTTGAGGGGTTGTCATGGCTTCTACTCTCTGCCTAAAAAATAAAAAATAAAATAAAATCATCAGAGTCAACCACCAACCATCAAACCAGAGTAAGTCACAAATCCTGGATGAAGTCCATTGAGTTGTATCCCTGTGAAAGTGAAGTTCATGGACTCAGAAGACCCACAGCCATAGGAAGTGACATCACCAGTGACAAAAGCCATGGCGCTGATTGGCACATTACGCTGATTGCAGAGCAGATTGGAAGAATCCCTGCAGGGGAGCAGAATGTGAGTTTAGACATTATTTCAGGTGGTGTTCGGAGGAGACAAAGACCCAAAAAAAGAGCTGAAGTGAACTCTACTCACTGTGATGGACGGCCATGCTGTTCTCCTTCCAGCTGCTGCCCTGGTAAACCCTGCAGGTGTAGGTGAAAGGCTTCTCATCAGCCAGTGGGGCCCAGGTGAGGCGGCACAAATTGGGATTGACCAGGCTGACGTTGCTCCTCCTGCGGTCCTCTGCGGACACATAGACAATGGCGTTGGGGTAGGTGCTGCCCACCAGCCGGCTGTCCTGCCGATATTCACAGTAGGGCCCGGGGACCTGGTAGGTGGCTGGAAACTCGCAGTCCACTCTGACGTACCGCTCCAGGTAAGTTAGACACGGAAACATCTGAGGCCCGCGTGGAGTGAACAGAAACGTAGTCACTGAGTTCACTGAAAGAGATGCAAACAGGGTGTGAGCAACACGTTTTCTCTTTTTCAGTGTGAAATGAATGCAGCTAAACATAAAATCCTGCTGTTATATTGGCTAAGGTTCATTTTTCAGCCCAATGATTCCAAAGTATAAAGCCATATATAAAGCTACACAGTATAAATCAATATTTAGTAGACACCTCTGGCAGCAATAAATCTACTGTGTGGAGGAGGGCTGTATCAGTTTTGACAATCTGACACAGTAGTTTTGTAAAAAAAAAAACTCATTAATTTTGTTCATTTCTGAGTGAAGACGTGGCCACTCCAGAACATAAACACTGCTGTTTTTAAAGAAAGTACTTATGGGACCCCAAATAGTTCAATACTGGATGAATAAAAGAGACATTATAAAATAAATGATTATTATTATTAAAACTAAACTCATTAATGTAATAGCAGTTTTATTGGATATGAATTTTATTTCAGTATATAAAAACCCTTCAAAGATCATTTTATTTCGTAATGTCGATTCTCATGACAGTGAGCCGCCCTCTCACCTTCGGCAGAAGTACGTCTCAATCAACCAACTAGAGCCTTTAAATAAACAGACACAGTAAATAAACCTCTTTAGTTAAGTCTTAGCTTAACAAGGCCGCTCATGCTATGTATCACCTATCCAGCAAGCTAACTAGCTGGACTGGAGAGCTGCTGTTAGCACCGGTTTGCTTAAGCAATTCAGAGTTGTGTTTATTTCTCAGAGGAAAATCTTTAAAATTCTAAATGTTAATTCTCAGAGGAAAATCTTTAAAATTCTAAATGTCGCAGAAGTAACCAAGCTAATGTTAGCTTCCGCTCAATAACACAACGCTATATGTGTTATCACAATTTATTAAAGGTCCAGTGTGGAGGATTTAGTGGCATCTAGTGTATATAGCTCAGATTGCAACTCCCTCATGCCACCCTCACCTTCCAAGCTCGAAGGAGAAACTACAGTGCTATGAAACATGCAAAAAAATATGAATGGCCCCAGCTAGAGCCAGTGTTTGTTTGTCCCTTCTAAGCAAACTGTAGAAACATTGTAGTTCTAATTTTAGGTTGATTATACACTAATCTAAATATAGACATGCATTCTTGCAATAGAGCCTCCTAAATGTTACACATTGGACCTTTAATTATGATTTATTAATAATGTATTTAATATATTCATATTGACATTTTGGGGTTCAACAGTACTCTTTTGTTTTATATTGTAATTAATTTAGTCGTTGCAAATAGTTTAAAAAAAGGAAC
>NW_023339763.1:15908444-15923783 GCF_004916995.1 Morone saxatilis | reverse complement strand
ATGTGCAAAGTCCAAGGCGTGAGGGCAGAGTTTTAAGGATAATATAACAGCAACTACAGTAACTACTCATTTCACCCCAATCTCCCATTCAGTTCTAAAAGTATAACTTGGGTGGAAAGTAACTACATCCTTTTGTAAAGGTCTAAATTTGTATTACATAATCATCATGAATCATTACTGATCTCTGTGGTTAAATTAGGTAATGTCACCTTTGCTGCAGTATCACTGAATCTGAATCAGTCTGTCTGATTTTTTTATGATCAGTCACAGTAAGCCTACATAAATCCAACATCAAATGAACTTCTGTCATGTAATGCCATGGTGCCAGTGTGAACATAATTAAATACACAAGAAATCCCACATACTGTGAGTCTGATGAGTCATCATTATCCTGCCAAAGAGGAGACAGGCCGTGGCGAACAGGTGCAGCTCCATAGCGACTGGTATCTGTCCGATCAGCTCAATAACCTTCACACCACCCTATGGCCTGGCAGAGTTCAACATGGGACAACATGACAAAGTTGAACATGCAGCACAAGATGCTTAAAATCTATAGACACACAGTAATCATGCAACCTATAACTGCACCAGATATCAGCCTAATGTAGCGCAGTAGCCTATCACCAGGCCTGGATGTGGTGTTCTGCCTGCAGCCCAAATGCAGATAGGACTACGCCCATGCAGTGTCTTAGCGCTGCAGCAAACTGCCGAGCTGCCCTCACTGTATATGCGCACACTGTGTCCTTACTGCGGCTGGAAGAACCGGACAGTCATGCAGGCGTGCTTCTGACACATGCAAAACGGATCTGAAAACGTTAGTTACAGACAGGACGACGCCTCATTATTCCCCCTCCACTGCAGATGACAGGACCGCTCTTACCTGATGTTTGGTCCCTGTCCCGAGGTTGAGCTGCGCCGGTGTGCCGGTATGCGGAGCAGCATCAGCAGCATCAGCAGCTTCAGCAGAGCAGCGCTGACTTTTGGACTGAGGGATACAGTTATTGCTCTGTACGTCCTCACTCACACAACACACACCACACACACACACACACACACACACACACACTCACACATACACATAGGCTGTTATCCCATACATTACGCTGTCCCCAGAGCAAGGACCCAGGAGTAACCCAATTTTGGGGATGAAATTAATTTCACTTTGCTTCCATTGATCAGGTAATAAAGTTACTGGCCAGACCAGATATGTTATGCTCTTAACCCCGCCGACTAATGAGAAGGTGGTAAAGTCTTTATATTGGAGTTTCTACATTACAAAAGTTGGGGAACTGGCAAGGAACCAACCACTTTGCTTTTCATATCACTACACACCCAGATGCTCTCTTTTTTTGGGGAGGGGGGAGACTATTGTATCATACCTTGGTGCAGAAGAAGAGTTCCCTCTGCAGGACAAAAATGGAAATACAGGAATCAATGTTTTAGTGACATTAGTGTAAAAAGTTAGGTGTGGGTGAAGCATGATGCACACATGCTCAAACATTCAAACCTCCTTTGACTTCCAAAGCCCCAGGTGTAAAGTGTAATTATACATTTGTTCCTTACCACTCATTCACTTTAGGCCTGTGGAGGGTTTAACATACAGGCCTTCCTCTGCAGTGGTTTCTCCTCTGCAACTTTGGCAGCGTTAGAGACAGAGCACTAAGAGTGACAAATGATCTTTCTCTTATAACATTCCCTTTGTTGTTTAGAGATTCCACAGATCACAAATGCAATGCAGTTCATACTTGCTGCAGCATCTGGAGAGGGGAGTGGTGTTCATTGTAAACTAATTCTACAGACCAACACTGACACAGAAATTCGCTCTCAATCTGCATAGAGACACAAAGTAATCAGACAAAGTGCAAACTACACCATACAGTACGTTGCTGTAGCCAACTAGAGTAATAATAGCAGACCTGGATGTGCTGTTTTGCCTGCAGCCCAATGCAGGGTGCAGATGAGACTACACCAATGCAGTGTTTTTACACTGTGTTTCGGGTCAGTGGGACATTAAGCACTAAGATGCAACATTGTTTGGTATTGTTACACAGTGAAAATATTACACAAATATTTAATATGCTAAATTGTAATTTAATAAAGATACATATTTAATGTTGTAATGATTGATGAAAATGCTATTATAGGAATAGGAAAAACGTTATGTAATATATCATTTCAATAGTTCAAATGAACAACCTCCACTGTCCAATAATCATAATGATATTTCCTTGTTAGTGAATTTTATCTTTTAACACAAATTAATTAAATAAGGGCCTGGATACATACATACAGACCTAGAAGTTGTAATTACAGAGTTTGGACACAATAGAGAGGTCCCTTTCTTATTTTGGAAAAAATACATAGTATATTAGTAAATGGAGAAAGACAAATAATTTTTTGATACAGTTTGAATTGTGCCATGAATTACACAATTGTTTGGTAACTTTTGTCAAGAAGTTTGAAGTGTTGAAATATGGGACAGTAAAAATACGTTTAAATACGAAAAACAAGCCATGGCTATCTCTACAAGCTAACAGTACCCGGAGGTGCTGCAGTTTCGATACCTGAGTTTCGTACTGGGATGTAATCACAGCAACAAGTTTTCCTCGATCGATCGTTTCCATTCTGATAAAAGGATGAGTAGCTGCAAACACAATTTTTTATTTTATTTTTTTGTTTTAAACTTTATTAAGTTTATTCAAGTAATAAACAGGCATCATCAATATGGATGCTAAGTTTACCTAACATAAATCCATCCAAGCAGGATATATTAACAGAAAAAATCTCAAATAATAGTTAACTTAAAGGGGATTTAATTAAGATATAATGCAAGTAATTTAGACCGTCTTCAGGCACTTCTCTTTTCCAGTTCTCTTAAGGATTTTAAGAAAATCTTCAGGTCATTACATAAAAATTCAACATCTTTGTTTTGCATAAAAACACCAAACTTAACATTATGATATTCAAAACCAGGTATTCTTTGTAATGAACCACGCATGCATTCTGTTAGCTTATCAACATTACAGGTGTAAAAAAGATGTTCCTGAGACAAAATGTACATACATTACTATCTAAATTAAATCTTACTCTTAAGAATTGGATGGATAAATATCGTTAATTGTTTTGGAATGAACCTCCTTCACTTTTACAGTGTCACCCTTGAAAACATTTAAAGATAAAACATAACAGGAAGAGGAAAGCATTGTTTTGTAATTAGTTATCTCAAAATTGTGTTATCACATTTACTATCTAAAATCTTTTAGTTATCAATCAACAGATTAGCAGATGTAAATAGTAAATATAGAATAGTGTAACATTCTTTTTATCAGATTGATCAAAGCCACAGAAATAGTGTTGACTACTAAAGAATATTGTCTATATGAGCAATTCAAATAACATTTTGTTTTGAAATCAGTATGACTTAATATATTCCTGCATTCATCCATTAAATGTATTATAAAAATGTATAATGCTATATAACTCCTTTCTCCATCAATCAAAGATTTCCTCTTGTGTAAAATATACCTGTTATTACAGATTGGCGTAAAATTATTGCTGCAAACACATCAGGAAAGTTAAATTTAGTTGTTGGCAATGTATACTGTGAGACAAGAGATGTAGTTCACTGAGTTTCAGTTTCACACAAAACTAAATGGTACGATAACAAACCTACAACAAACTGAGAGTTTCTTGACTTGCAAAATTATCTTTTTAATCAATATGTCGTATATAATATCAAATACGAAGCAATATTCTGTTACTGCGTTGCCTATTTCTCACCCAAAATCATTTCAGAAACATATTTTAGTGTACTGTTTAGCTGTAATACGAGATTGTGTGTGACCAGGCGAGCCACCATTGTTTCTTGCTACGGATGAGTCGAAACTGTGCAACCAGTGAGCGCAGCTCAACTCACAGTATGTCCAACCATCATGGCAATGACCATAATGCCAGATTAGAGGCTTCAAAACGGTACTACACAAACCAATTGGTGACGTCACGGTAAGTTCACACTGCAGGAGGAGTAATAAACACTGAAACATGTACAACTAAGGACTTTGAGAGCTAGTGACTAAATCAATTTGTGGTTTTATACTAGTGTAATGGTGGTGTAGTATAGTAGTACTAGCATAGAAAATAGGTGATGGCTCTGCATTTGATCTGCAGTGTATCAACAGCAGCATCCAGCAGAGGAGCAGCAGGGCTCACAGCTACAGAATCTCTAATGAATACTTTTGGCAGGGATCACTACGCCTGCTTCCTCTGCTATTGATGGGCAGAAGGGAGCAGACAGAATTGTGAAAACATGCAGTGTTAATATATCAACTAAAATACAGCATAAAGTGACGGATATCCTCTGCTTTCATTGTTTGCTGTGGTCTGTGCCTTTCAGAGAGCTCTGCAACCATTCTGTCAGTGTCCTGGGAGACTGCTTCAGTGTGGCAGTTGTTCAGCAACTGTCCAGGAAGGACCTTGAGAAAATGGATGAGGAGTGTGAAGAGGATAAAGAGGATACAGAGGATGCAGTTAGAGGATACAGAGAATACAGTCATCCTAGCTCAGTGGATTTAACATGTAATTCTAGTTGTTCGTAATGATTTTGAGCCAATCTTGCATGATTTTACATAGCCATAGCCATTAGTATTTAAATAAAGCTTTTGTCACATTATATATTCAGTTATACAGAGCTGCTGACTACTGGCAGTGGTGGCTGCATACGTCTGTGTTGAAGCGGGCGAAAGATCTAGTAACTGAGGTAGTAAATGAGAGGCTTGTCATGAGTATTCCTCGCCATGCCAGGCTCAGTAACCCACTAGACTGATACTGACTTGTCCATTTTTGTGACTTAGCACTAGCTAGCTAGATCCTAGCAAGCCAGCTAGGCAATTAGAAAGATGGGCGTGGCATATCAGATTTTGATATGTTATACATTGATATAAATTATATTTCATAATAATACACATAATAACAATTATCCAATTCTTTTAGGTCCCCCAAAGATCCCCAGGTGGCAACGTTGGTTTGGTTCACACAAATCATTTTCAGCTCAGGATGAATTATAATAACTTTGGCCATCTCTGATTCTTCAAGTAACACCATCGAGTCAAAAAATGTCAGCTGGTCCAATGTTTTGGTTTATAAAATCACCCACAAAACGAATCACATTCGCGTCAGCCTCAGCTGTATTAAGTGTTAATATTAGCATGCTAACACACTAAACTAAGATGAACATGGTAAACATTACCTGCTTCACATCAGCATGTTAGCATTGCCATTGTGAGCATGTTAGCATGCTGACATTACCATTTAGCCTAGAAGTACAACCTCACTGAGCCGCTAGCGTGGCTGTAGACTCTAGTATGGTTAAACCATTACCAAGTACCAAGAGCCCATTGACAGTAGACTGCAGCGGCCATGGGCCCTCTCTCTCTCCCCCCATTCCTGTCACTATCCATTAGAGGCAATAAAGGCCAAAAGCATGAGCATGAAATAGTGTTCGCAGGTCATTACAGCTGCCTGTTTAAATGCAGACTGGTCAGTTAAATCTGTTGTTAAAATCAGTCTTCTCAACTTTTACTGCCATACATCCTCCAACCAGGCTTATATAATAATAATAATAATAATAATAATATATAATTTCCAAAAGCTCCCTTTTCCATCGCTGGTAAGGTATTCAGATTTATTCACTCCGGAGACCATTTCCTAAAGCTCGGTTTTTGGTTGAAAAAAAGTGTAAAAAGCTTAGCGTGGACCTACTCTGGATCAGTGGCGGTTTTGACATAGCCCTCTTAATAGTCTAATTTGGCACTTAGACTGCTTTAATGTGATATTAATGTAGTTATTAATTAGCCTTTTAGCAGAATACTCAGGCACATATTTTATCACCTTGTGTGTAGTGGATCTTTAATACATAAGTTGAATTTAATTATCTGTGTATTTGATATGTATATATTCTAATTTATGTTGATAAAAGTCGCTGAGAAACTGCTGACACGTATTGTAGTTGCACACAGGACGTGGAAATGGAGAACAGCTGCTGAGGTGTCTCAGATAATCAAACCCTCATCACAATATTTCCTATCTCTTTCTTGTTCAGCAGCCTGAATTAAATTTTTCAATGTGTGGCCAGAGGTTTATGTATTGACATATGATCCTCTGGTAAAACAGGAGAAAAATCAATAAAAATCCTTATACAATACTGAGAAATGTCCCCAAAGTCCACGGGAGCAGCATTTTCTCCCTCTCTCCTCCCTTTCTGTCCCTCTCCCTCCCTCTCTCCTCTGTTTCTTCTATAAGCCGACCTCTACTGTATCTACCCCTGGCATCACACTGCAGAGCACTGAGGAAAGCTCAAACTGCATCAGACAAGGTGAGAATGATTCATATACTATTATTTGCTGGATTTGAGCCATGGTAAAATATTGAACAGTGTTTTGAACGTACATAATTCTTTTCTTTTAGTCTAAATATTTGGTTTAACACTGGAGTCAGCACTAAAGCAAATATTTGAATCAAGGCGAGAGTAGGTTTGCATCAGGCAAACAAAATAGAGCTAAACTGCTTGTGTATTTTCTTAACACAATGATCACAAGTGGGCAAATAATCAGCCCGTGTTCTCGAGAGAGAGGTGAAGCACAGAAATGTGTCAATGTTGGCAATTTACCAGTGAAGTTGGCAGTTCATCTCTTTGCAGCATAAACAGTGAGGCTGTATTGTACTCAGTTGTTCAGTATTATGGCACAATGACTTTTCTACAGTAACCTGTGTGGGTTTGCGTAGAGCTGCAGAAGTGTGGTATCCATGTCTCTGAAATCTGACCCCGCTTTTTACTGCAGAGTCAGCTTTATTTGATTTGAATCTCAATAATGTAAAGCGTGAAAGCAAAATAAATAGGCTAGCTGTTTGGCTCTGGTGTTGCAATTGGCTGTTATTAGTTTGCTTTGACTGTTACATTCTTTTTTTGTTTCAGGAAAGTTGGAAGAATGTTCTTTCTTGCCACAATTTTACTTTTTGGTAAGATCATTTATGGTTTATGTAATGTTAACAGTACATTTGTTGTAATATTTGCATGTTTTTCTCTTCTGAGTGAGTTTCTAGCATTGTTCATTGCATAAGTTTGTAAATGGGTGCTTTTAAAGGCTTTGGTACATATCTGATCACCACTTTGTGTTATATGACACACAGGCTTTGCGTCAGCCCAGAAGGTGATTCAGTTGAGCTACTGCTCAATAGATGAACACAACCTCAGGATGGATTGCAAATATGCACTTCCCGCCGAGGCACCAGAGCCATATTGCAAGTATACAAATGGTGAGAGGCTCTTTGACACCACCGACCCAGATGAGGAGCAGCATGCCCCCTTCAAGAAACGCGCCAAAGCCCGCATGTTTCCAGGCAACATCTGTCGCCTGCTGTTTAAAAACCTGCCCAATGGCAAGTCCAACTTCACCTGCAACATCAAATATGCCGACTCAGTCACAGCGACCAAAACCTCAGTGGTTGAGAAAAGTAAGCTGCTTTGTACTCACGGTCATTGTTTACCACAGCTACGCACATCCTGTTATTTTACACGCAAAAAAAAAACATTTGAGTGACTGCCAAACAAAATGCTCCTCCTTTTGAACCTGCATTATTTTTCTTATTGCAGAGCTCCTCCTCCCCTGCTCAGCGTTGAGTGTCCTATTACAAAGCTGCAGTGGCCTACTGCTGACCTTGGTGACACTTCCCATGCTGCTGGAAATTAACTGGCTGTGAACAAGGCGCCAAACTGCCGCTTACGTTAACACTGCACCCATAATCATCTGGTGACTGCTATTGGACTCTCCTGAAGTTGTGTGTATGCACAAAGTGCAATGAGTTGAACTGAATGTACGTACAGTATTATATTTGGTATGTCACAGGCCTGCTTGCGCTGCATCTTGCACTCAATACTAAACACACACAGTACTACTGCATACACTTTATACTCTACAGTACTCTGACATATAAACAGTTGTGTGAAATGACAGTAGAAATCTGTTGGATCCATGTTGACGTCTGACAGACTTGCCTAACGTGGGGATGAGGAAAAAGCATGAATGTGACTTAGTCCTAAAACTGAAAGTCTATATTCTGTAATATCTAATGTGTACAATCAATAGTTTTAGTAATTTTATTTAATGTAATGGGAGATAATGAGTTTTAGCCTCTAGTCTTAATAACAAGATAGGAAGAACTATCTATGAGGATGACAAATGGAAGGGATTTTAAAGAGGGATGAAAACTGCTTTTGTTAAACTATCTACAGATTTTACCAGACAAAAGTGATGCAGTGTTGCACTCCGCAACGTGACATTATTGCTGAGTTTCATCACTTAAGGTAAGCAATCTATTTTCCCTGACTGAAATCTATCCCCAGTGTCTCTTCTTGGCTGCCAAATGATGAGGACAGATAGAGGCGACCTTGTGCCACACAGGTCCACTAGAGGAAGATTGTGTTGTCGATAAGATCTGGGTAGGGCAACAAAGATAGCTTTGGAAGGATTTAATCTAATCATAAGCAGAGAAACAAAAACTTTAAAACTGTTTTTAACTGACCACCTATGGTTGCATGAGCAATAATGTCTCTATTCTACTCTATTCTATTCTGAAGGGACAATGTATAAAGTCCCTCCACTATGGTGACAAAGAAAACCAAAAGACAAACTCAGTTTTCATTTTGCCTTTCACTTGTGCCTGAGACACATGATCCATGTTCAGCCGAGGCTTGTTGTCATAAATATACAGTAGTCTCTGAACGCTATACGTTTAGCCAGATCCACATTTATGGTTCTATTTATAGATTTACACTGAATATGCTTTATATGGTGCAATGTTTTCTCTGATAATGTAAAGGATTTTTACTTATGTACATAGTTGAGTAGGTGGTGTGTAGCTAAAGCACAATCATTTAATTGCACTAAAAAGCACTGCTGTAATAATGTACTGTATAATGACAATAAACTTAACTGAAACTTAACAGCATTAACAAACAAGAACAATGCTCCTTAAATTACTGCAAACCAAACAATTGAATGTGTTTATGCATGAACTCTAGCATGCATATGTGTATTATGCTGAAGGTGTTGGTGATGTCCTGTAGAGGGCAGCACTGGGTCAAACTGGACTATGCTTGAAAGAGAAAAAGGAAATGGTTGCAGGGGTTACAGTCATAGGGGAATACCACACTTTAAAAATATGCAAAGCAGAGTGTCTTGTTTGAGCAGGTACTTAAAGGATTAACAGCATGTTATTTCACCTTAAAATAAAAGGATATATAATATGATGGTTTGTCTGTGCAGAGCAAATGTTTTGTCTGTGTCTAAATAACAACGTAATTTACATCGAATTGATAAAGAGTGCTTAATCACTATTGCAAGTTGTTTTATTGCAAATTTTTACAAATGTGTTTACCAGACACCTTGGCACCCATAGATTCATCATATGTAGACAACCAAATAAAGTATGTAGATGCTTGAACAGTACAACCATTTGTAATTGTCTAACATCTCATTTTAAAACAGTGAGCTTTAATAAGCTGCTATACCAGCCGCAAAACTTCTAGGAAGGTCTTTGTCAACATTTAGGAACGTGGCTGCTGTTATTTATGAGGTAGAGCGGGATGTCCGCCCAATCAGAAGGTTGGTGGTTCGGTCCCTGCCTCCTCCTGCTTCATGTCCAAGTGTCCTTGAGCAAGAAACTGAACCCCAAATTGCTCTCAATGTTGTACCATTGGTGTGTGGATGAATTAGTTTCTGATTGTGATGAGCCTTTGCCATGAATGTGTGTAAATAAGTGAATGTGGCATGTAGTAGGCCTATAAAGCGCTTTGAGCGGTCGGGGGACTACAATGGCGCTATATGAGAGCAGTGCCTTTACATTTCATTCAGCCACAAGAACACTGGGGAGCTCAGGTGTTGATGTTGGGTGATAAGGCCTTAGTCAGAGTTTCAGTTCATCCAAAACCAAACCATTTCTATATGGACTTCTCTTTAGGAGGTATTTGGCCTTCCCAAAAATTGTTGCCACAAAGTTAGAAGCACACTCTTTTTTAAAATATGCTGTAGCATTATGATTTCCCTTAATTGGAAATAAGAAGCATAGGCCAAAAGCATGTAAAACAGTCCCAGACGAAAGTATCCTAAGTATGTGTCCACATACTTTCGGCCACATGGTGTAATCTTACATCTACAGACAGTTACAGGATGGAGAGTGGCAATATTTTGTCATGCTGATAGGAACAACTGTAAATGTGCCGGGTTAAACATTTATATTTCCACATTGTGCACTCAAGCTGGGTAAGTCATTATGTTGCCTCATCATCAGCACGCCCACTGTGCATCCAGGAGCACTTATGTAACACATAATAAAGAATTCCAGAGGGCTGCATCATGCACCTGACCTTACATTGAGGTCAGGTGGTGATGTGTTTACATTAACGGTGCTATTGTTTCAACTAAATTAATGCAATACACATAGCCCACTGGTGTATGACAAAACACTACAAAAGTGCCCTCCTGGATGCCCCTGTGGTAGATGAAACATGATACGGGTTGGGGCATTGTGGTTCTCTGTGTGATTGCAGTGCACTCTAGCGGTGCTTTTGTCAACGCCATAATATGCCTACGCCCATATGGCTGGTTCTCTAAATGGTTAAATGGTAAATAGTTCATATGTTCTAGTGTGTTTTTGTTACAGAAGTGTAATACTAAATACTACTAATACTAATGCTTCTAAATCTAAATCTTTACCAGGGTTTGGAACTGTTTCACCACAAAGAATTCAAAACTTTCTGTGTGTCCTTTTTATATTTTCCCCTCCTGCCCCTCAGACAGCCTTACCTACCTACCTACCTACTTTTCGAAGTTTATCGAGACGTTGATATGTGATGTTGTGTCTATGATCGCTGTTTCAAATACATGTATTATACATTTCCAGTGCGACTGCAATCATTTTTAACTTGGAAATTAAAATAGCTGCCCCATATCTCCAAATGAATGTGAATGTGGTAATATGATGGTTATATTATTAGGTCTTATATAACCTAGTTTAATAATAATAATAATAATAGTAATAATAATAATAATAATAATAATAGAACATGTTTTCCACTGATTAATTAACATTATAAAATCCCTTTAATATGCCTCAAGAATTGTGGCGCTCACAGTAATCATTATAGTGTATTAGTTATATGTTTCCACTATTATGGCTGAGTGAATATAGTCACATAGTTGTGCAAGACAGTTTCACTTCTGGATTTTTTTTGGTCTTGGATTTTGGTCTGGTCAAACCTGTTTTTCCACTCTGTCGTCACCCACGCACCTGAGACGATCCCTGGACCGGAAGTTACCGAGCTTGTTGTCACCTGGGTGGACCCAGCAGGTGAGAGCAGACTCCTAGCAGGAAGAAAAAAACGTCGACACAGTGAATAACAAGTTGGGGAAACGTAAACTCGTAGTAAACTGGTCGTTTATTCGACGCAAGGGCGGATTTTTGCTTATTTCCTGTTGGTTTTTCAGGAGTATTTGTTGAGAGGTGAAGCCGTCGTGTAACAGAAACGGACCCCGCTGGTCGACATGTTTGTCAACGGGCTGCTCTCGGTGGCTTTGTTCTTCCTCGCAGCTACAGGTGAGTCTTCTTTTCTTTTCTTTTTTAGTTTGAGGACAGTCAACGCTTAAAGTATTTCTTGCTGTACAGTTCCAACTCAACAAAAGTCGCAATAGTAGTGACCATTCGGCCCTTTAACTCCAAATGAAGTGTAACAGTTTTGTTTGTAAGTAAGTATCGTACATTGAACCTCGGGCCTGCTCCTGGAAACAAAATGTTGGCCTGTTCTCTCTCTGCGCTGCTGAGCTCAGGAGGTTGCTGGTGAGGGAAAGTGGATATAACAACATATGATAAAAAATAGGATTATCTTTTGTAGTTTACAAAAAAAACTAAACAAGGTGTGGAGATTAGTTCCTCCTATTCAGTTCAAATTGCCATTGTGTTTCCACATCCCTGTTCCTGTAGTGACCATAGGAGAGGAACACTGGAATCATATTAAACCAGAATGAGACCACAGTTAGATTAATAAAGAGCACAATTAAGGTCCCACAAGAGTTGCTTTACACTTAGTCAACTTTTAGTTGATTTCATGTGTGAACGGGATCAAGAAAGCAGCTCCATAAATTTGTATCCGAATTAAAATGTGTGAGATTGTCATGTTCACAAGGCCAGCTGCCACTCATCATGTGGTGAGGTATTTGAATTGGTCTGTGGGAGGGAGGACCATTATTTCCAGTAAGTAGCCGCAGCTGATCTCCTGGTTATTGACTCTGACCATGAAAATGACTGTTTGGCTGTCTAACCTGTGTGTGTTAGCAGCTCTTTACTCTGAAGGACATTTATCACCACAACCCTGAAACTCGCAAGTATGCAAACAAATGAGTCACGCCGTACTCTGGTTTCATTTTACACTGGAGGGTTATCTCCCCTACTAAACCAAAACTGTGACACAGACCTGGGCCTAAATATCTGCAGGGTGCCGAGGGAGTCTGAATGTCCTTTAAGAATCCACCATAATCATTTGAGTAAGGATATGTGTGTAATTGGTACACACATTGATTTAAAGTCTTGCTGTTCGTACATATATTTTAATCTTGTGACATTGGTGTTGTGTACAGTGACAGTTAATGATTAACCTGCTGCTGCTGTCTCCGTATTACACATCCTTGTTAAAGGTAGTAGTTTAAGTCCCAACACTTGCAGTAATGGCGATGGTTTAATGTCATGTAAAGTGGTGCCATAGATGCAAATGCGGTGCGACAAGCTCGTGACTGTATGCATAAATGATTCAGTCGGCGTGTTTCTGTTGTAGCAGCACTGCTGGGCCTGGAAAGACCTGGTTTCAGCCAGACTGTTGACAGTTTCACCGGAAGTTTTCTGGCTCAGCAGTCAGGAATTAGACACCTTTTTTTTTGTCCACACCTTGATTGAGTGTGAGCATGCGCTGACACGGGTGGGTGTTCTCAGCAGTTCTTTACAGTCTTTTTACTTCCGTGTGTCTGAGCTTTTGCACTTTCTAACTTATCATTCAGATTGCTTTTTTCTTTTCTTTTCATTCAGATATTCAGTTTACCATCACTGGGTTATGGAAACCCAGTAATATTAACATGTTAAGAGTATATTTTTGGAATTTAGCAAAAAAGTTACTAAATTAAATGATGACCTATTAGTGGATTAATCAACTATGTGTTTCAGCCCTGCTTGTTTGTTAAACCAAGTACTGAAAATATCTAAGTATGGAATTGTTCCTCTACATTTTGATGCCTGATCCATCACCTCTTTCTCATATCAGTCCCACCTAAACTTGCCTTCCTCACGGTTGATGAGTCTACATGACTCCTCTTTTTTCAAAGCAGACCAGCAGATTTCATGTATTATTATTAACTGATTGTAATCTTCACCAAGACGGAGCGGCCCCAGCCTTACTTCCAGCAGTCCTCCCGTCTGCTGCAGCTCCTTGTGCTCATCCTTATAAATGTTATAACACAGTGTGTTTATCTAGCTGTAATCTCATATGAGGGACATCAAAAATACAGGCCTCCAGCTCTGCAAGCCCACTTGAATATCATTTTGTTTAGATGGTTGATTTTGCACTGTAAGCGAGAGCCCATTCAATACAACACGACGGTGCCCAGTCTACTTTGAGTGAAGGATTATACTCAAAGGAAGTGAGAATTTAGACTCAGCACCTTTTTTAAATTGATGTGAGGACTGTCTGTCTCTTAGGTCTTTAGGGACATTATTTTGACATCCTAAGCAAACTCAAACACTGACTACAGGGGTCATCTAGTCACTAATATTTCAGTGTGTAAAATAAGTCATGCTGTGCTTATTATTCCTGTATATACTGTACATTGTGTTAGTGCTGGGCTGTGTAACGCATTGACCAGTATACTGGTCTTAATTTCCCATATCATATGAATTTCTCAAATACTGCCTTATGAGTGCATAGCTGAACCAACTGCTGTAACGCTTCAATATTGTTTCTGCTGTGAACAGCGCCATTGTCGGGGCAAACTGTGTGGCATGTATTGAGAGGGTAGCCTTACTAACGGATTAGAACAATTAATAAATTATCTCTCTTAAACAGGGTAAAACTACACGGCACACAACAATATGAGAAATATCTCTTTCAATATTACTATTTTAATATTTAGTTTGTAAAAGGAAGCAATGTTAAAGTTCTTGATATATATATATATATATATATATTTTTTTTTTTTCTAAGTTCCCTTTCGTTGACTGTCTCTATTATGTTTGTGTAATCTACTGGAATATCTGTTCATGTTATTTTTGTCTTTGTGTGTCCAGGTGTTAGTGGCTTTTCAGTCACTACTTCCAATGCAGATGTGCGCGTGAAAGAAAATGCAGGTGAGTCCTGAACATATAACATGATGGGAATGTAGAGGTAAAGCCTGGAAATAAATGAGTAGTTCAACGTAGTTTGCACGATCTTACTACTATTTCCAATAAAAAGGTGGAATTATTTTGTACCCAGGTCCTGCTATAAGTATAGGTCAGTGTCAGATTTCAGCCCTTGATGTGTTGTAAATTCTAATTATGTATCCCAAAATAATAGTTTCCATTCTTTTATTCTCTCTGTCCTGAAGAGCAGAGATGGGAAGGTTGGCTTTGTCTTGTTACCCAATAGGAGATTATTGCTGTTCAGTAATCCTGCTCACGCTCTTTTATTCTCTCTGACTGAGAGTTCACGGTCATTAGTTTTTCAGTAGAAATGACTTTGCTGGATGTGTGTAACTACAGAGGGGAATATACCTGAGGCTGTATGTTGTCTTCTTAATAACATTAACATGTAGTTGCTGTTTTGAGGAGGCGCACAGGCGCTGTTTCTGTTATGTTGTAGTGAGCGTTGAAACCCAAAAGCAGAACATGGACAATAGTTGGAGAAAACTTTGCAGTAGATTTATCTGATAATGATATTGTTGAGGCTGAGTAGATGAATGTAGAGTTTCACAGTGGGCAGGCAGAGAGCGCTAGGCTGACACCAAGCTCCAGAGAGAAATGAACCTGAAGCAAAGAAAAAGCACAGTGTCAGGCAGGAGATTCAAAGTGACACAGGGAATAATCGGGACTGGAGCCAGAGTTTGAACGTATGTACCAACATAAGTGAACTGAACAAACTGGCAAAGTCGAGGAGTGAAGAGCCGAGGTAGATATAGGGCTCCTGATTGGTGGATGAGTGTGCAAGGTGATTGCAGCATGAGGAAGACTGGAGCGCCACGCCCAGACAGAGAGAGAGAGACACACACA
>NW_023339763.1:15876215-15908388 GCF_004916995.1 Morone saxatilis | reverse complement strand
ACACACACACACAGAGAGAAAGATGACTGACAGGGGACCAGTGATGTCACTGATTCAGTGCATATTTTCCTTTAAAACCTCTGTGTATAAGTTGTCTCCTTTTATGGTCGTTTTAAGGTCAATTTGATTCCTAGTGCACTGACGTTGGATTTCCTCCAGTTTGTGGGGAGCTGGTTATACTGTATTGTCGTGGTATATCTGGTATCCACTAGTTTCCTGCATGCAGTCTTCTTTTTGCTCTGTTTTAATGTGAGGAAAACACTCTTGTGACAACTTCCCTGTGATCATTTTCTACGATTTTCCATGTTTGGTTTAAAATCTGCTCACTTGAATCAGTGTTGAGCAGTTTGTGGAGGACTTGATGCTGAAGGATGTGCAGCCACATAGCGGAGCAGTTTTTTTATGATTGTGTTTTAAGTTTGTAAAAGTTGTCTGGTCTTCATCAATGGCGTAAAAACTGCCTGTGATTTTGATTTCTGATGGAGTTTAATGAGAGGTTATAAGATCATGGAGCAAATGTATTCTTTTGCATAATTCCTTTTTAATTTCAGATTGCATAACTAAAGAAAACCTTTGCAGTAGTGTTCTTACAGGATTTATTGTCAACTCTCTTATTTCAGGGACTGACCTTACATGCTCGTATTCACCCGACTTTGGTTCAAATGCTAGAGTTGAGTGGAAATATATGGACCAGAAAGGCTCACAGGCGTATGTGATTTTTGATGGGAAGCCAACAAGTAAGTAGATTTTACCTCAAATGCTACTTTGAAAGATTTTAATTCAGTTTGGTGGAAAGTTGGATTAAGACATAACTGAGCAGGGTTAGCACTAACAGCAGCGTCACTGTTTATAACCCTTTTTACTTGCTTTTGCTTATAACTCCTAAGCTATGAGGTGTACAAGTAAACCAACACAGTATCTATCCATGTAGGCATTGCCCATGCACACATATCTTCTATTTACTATTTTAATTATTTCTTTTTAAAATGCTCTCACATATCTTAACCTTAAATCAACCTCAACCTTTTTTTAATTCCTTGCAATTTACCTACAAAAAGTAGGTGAGGCATGTTTATATCAGATCCAACTGCTCCTGCAAAATTCAAATTCAAAAATCACAAATTTTAAATGTCAGGTCACTTGATGACGATTGCCTCTCACCATGTGTTTTATGGTGTAGATTGAAACTTTCCAAGCATTTTCTATACATTTCTGTAATGTAATGCTGTCACTCTTCCACAGCGCCATATGCCGACCGAGTCACAATGTACGGTAGTAATCTGAGATTCACCAAAACAACCCGTAAAGATAATGGAGTGTACGACTGTGAGGTGTCTGGCAACGGCCAGCCAGGGGAGGTCAGAGTAAAGCTGACTGTTCTGGGTAAAGATCCTTTGTATTTACATTCTACAAACACATATTTTCATTTTTAATCCACCTGGACTCACATCACTACTATACAATGACTAATATTCTGATGTGAACTGTACATGTAGAGACCTGTAAAAAACCGAATGTTATGTCCCGCAGTGCCTCCGTCTCCGCCCTTGTGTAGGGTTCCCACCTCGGTGACAACGGGCAATACGGCCTTCTTGTCTTGCCATGACAGTGACGGCTCACCTCCGCCCCAATACAAGTGGTACAAAAATGGCGTCCTTTTGCCCCCTGAACCTTCCAAGATTGCTGGCTTCCAAAATGCCACCTACAGACTGAATACAAACAATGGCGACCTGGTCAGCTACTAGCTATTACTTTCAAATCTTTGTCTTTACTTTGACAGTTGTGGTCTTTAATGGCCTTTGAAATTAAAACTCCCCTGTCTGTCTCCTCAGGAGTTTCCCGCCGTAACCAAGATGGACTCAGCTCAGTACTACTGTGAGTCTTTCAACGAAGCCGGTCCTCCTCAGCGCTGTAAAGCTATGCAAATGGAAGTCCGTAAGTGCTCTTCTCTTCAATTTCTAAAACATGCTTTAGCCTGTGGTTAAATATTCAAGAGACGGTAATTGTTAAACTAGTTTCAGCCAGTGGAGTGTGCTACATGCCAACACTTCAAAGTAAAACTGGTTCGGCTGCATTGAAGGTGTTTATCTAAATAGAAACTGTAACTGCTCAATATTAAGATACAACCTTCATTTCCTTTCTTCAGTTGGCTGCTGCATTAATGAGTTTTACGTTTGTTGTTTTTATTCAAATGTACTAGTTTACCATATCATGATGTTTGACTGTAATTCAGCTAATAACTTAAAACTGTGATGTTTTCCTCAAGGTGACATCAACACTGGAGGAATAGTTGCTGGCGTAATCATTGTTCTGTTGCTTCTGGTCCTACTGGGAGTCGGCATTTGGTACGCCCACAAGAAAGGATACCTGCCCAGTGAGTCTTCCACATTATATTAAAATCATGGCATTATTCAGCGTTGACTTTACCAGAAACCTTTGACCTCCTGAATAGATAACACGGCATTAAAACAATTAAACTGAGAAACTAGTTGCTGGACATAGTTCAGACCCAGGCAGCAGTTAAGGTAACAGAGATAGCTAGTGATAGCAGGCAAGTGTTTTTCTTCTTTAACAATTAAAAAACAAATGTTGTCAACCGCCACACACGGTCAGCACAAAGTTAACCTCACTGTGAGACTGGTTGCTGCAATTATCAAAAAAGTAGTTGAGTCACAAACTTCATAATTACAATGAAAAAAAAAAAGGGCAATATTGTTCTGTTATTATCCGTCCAGTTTGCAAGATGTGGAGCTACTTAGAAAGGAGAAATTCATGCATTGTGTCTCTTACCAAAGTCACTTTAGGCTTTAATTTAAAATGTTAAGATAATCACACAACATTAGCACTAATGCACCACTAGACTGTTGAATATCAGTTGTATATATGTAATACTGTATGCACCAAATACTTCATCCTACTGACGTTGTTTCCATTCTTCCCTTTACAGAGAAGAGTGAAAGGTAAGAGGATTTTCTTTCTATATTGTAATATTGCATTCACTGGTTTGCTGCTCCAAACAGATTTTACTGTCTTTGCTCAGTGAAATCGAAGTTTCCTTCACATTACATGCATAACCAGGTCTCCTCTCTCTGTGAGAATGCTCAACATGTTTCTACTTCCCTCTGCAGCAAACCAAAGTCCAACGTGGTCTACCAGCCCCCATCATTAAACGGTGGTGACGATGAAGATGTAAGCATGAGCCTGCCTGTTTTCAGTATTATTATTATTTTTTATTATTATTATTATTTTCTATGTTTAACTGAGAGCAAAAGGAAAATGTTCTGATATTTGATGTGTTTGTTTTCAGGGGGATTTCAAACAGAAGTCATCATTCGTGGTATAGTCTGTAATAAACACCAGGTCACACCAGGACAACACCTCTGTTTTAAATGTCTCAGCGTGGGGTTTTCCTCAAGGTTTTAGTGACGCCTTTCTGTTGATGTGCTCCAAAGTTGCAGCTTTTAAGAGACCAGTGTGATTGTTTGAGTTGACCGGAACACTTTACCCTCTCAGATTCATCCACTTGTGGGTTTGAAGTATCAAGGTTTTGGGAATAATTTACTACCGACTGGCTTTCTTTTTACCGTAATGTTGCTCCCAGTGACCCATTTGTAGCCTGAGACATTTTCCCACTTATGTTTGGAGTGTATGTTTCTGTGCGTTTCTGATTGTTTTTGTGGTTCCAATTAACAGAACTATTTTTTGTTGTTTAAATGATGCATCTGTATGTAAACATGTGAAATGGTAGAGTAGACATCATGTCCTCTGCAACCGCAGTGTCTTGACTATTTTTACCATCTTATTTTTATTTTACTGACCATCACCTTAATGTCCTCCAGTCAGACTATCTTACCGTCAATGTCTCTGAGCTGAAATGTTGACAGCTCTAATATCAAAGCAAAATCATAGCTGAGTGTCTGTGTGATGTTTTATCTTTTTGAACAAACTACAAAACTGTAATGTACAATATTCCTTTTCTATTAAAGTTTATTAAGTGTATCTTTCTTGTAAATAACAAAACAGTTTTTACATCTTTAATTTAGATACAATTAAATCTTCCTGCTATTAACTACAAACTCTATTACTGCTTTTATGACATTAATATTTTAGGTGCACATTCTCTGGGGCTTATCATTTGTAGAAATAAGTTGAAGCAAACAGATGTATGAGATGATTTTAGAGAGAGTGTAAGTTAATGACCAAGTGTCAAACAATGTTTTAAATGACAATAATGTAATCTTATCATAGTGATTCATTATATAGACGTGATGGCCCTAAAGTGACTTTTCTCAGGTTGTGTTCAAGTTGTTTGATAAGTTTATAGAATTTATCAGGTACAATATTTAAATTCGTAACGTTTTCTACACTGCTTGACCTTCCCTTCATAGGAATTTTAGAATTGATGAATCAGCAGATGGTTGTATCTTTGCTTTACATATTGGTTAATAAAATGTTGTTGTTAAACTGCGTCTACTGTCATGTGTCAACAAAGTGAAATTCAGCTTTGCATAACCAGTTACGCTTCAATACAACTTACTTATCAGTGCTACTTCTGTTTTTATTTTCAATATCAGGAAAATAATACAAGCTGATCTTGATTGCTTAATGACCAAGGACTATTTTTTATTCAATTAATATTAATCTAAGGTCTTCTTTAACATTGCCCAGTTCAAATGAAACTAAATGTAGAAGTAAAGATTAGACTGTTTCCTTATATGATTAGATGATGACACATTAAAGCTACCAGTTATGGCCAATAAAAGTCTATTATCTCTCTCCAGACCAATTTCAAAATATGATGCACATTTAAATGTAGGAGTGGTGGTCCAAAGGTTGGAGAAACAAGTTGTTACCGTGCAGGATATATCTGTGTGGGGAAAGTTGGTAGTGACCCTTGAGCAAGGCCCTTAACCCCAGCTGGTCTACTCAGCAGCCAGCAGATCAGACAGTGGTTTGTGACAACTGTGTGAATGTGATCAGGTTGTTCCCTAAAAAAGTGAATAATCTGAATAAATAAAGGGGAAAACAATAATAATAATAATTACAAAACGGAAAAAAATGTATTAAGTTAGAAAAAAAAATGGTTTTTTTTTGTTTGTTTTTTTTGTGGGTTTTCCACCCGTAGCTATGCCAACCTGATGATGCGTGCCTGCTCTCCCTCCTGTACACTTGCGCACGGCGCGAGATGTCGACACCCCTTCAGGCAGACAGGAAGTGTTGACAAACTTTTTCCAGCATCCAGCCCTACCTCGACACCTTTTCGTCACACTTGCTCAGCTAAAATGGACTGATGTCAGTTCACAGAACAGGCAGCGCGTCTAACCGGAGAAAGTGGCGCGTTACTTTCCCAGGCTTTACACGCATGTTCCGCGGCAATTTCCTGTCCTCCACTCTCACAACTGTGTACTGTCCCTTTAACTGGAGGGGCTTGCTCAGTTTGAGCCACCCTTTTTAACAGGCCCTGAACCTCCCCGCTTCCAGCCTCCAGGACTCCATCATAAATAAAGACATCATCATGGAAACCGGCGCAAAGCTCATATAGTCAGCCATCCCTGAAGCTCTGCGTTCAGTGGACCCCGGATGCGAGCCGCGGAGCAAGGACGCAGACCATGTTCACCCGTCGGTCCGGGGGTTGTGAGTCGGGGGCAGAGGCCTTGGAGAGGCGCGGACCTGACCTTCCCATGGCCTGACCCCCCTGCTGATGTTTTGACTCCATGTGCGAGCCCGTCAGGAGGTAAGGCTGATTCCCAGCCTTCCAGAGTATTGCACGTCCCAACCGCAGAAAAATGGCTCGTTTCCTCGCACGGTTTGATGTTTCCTTACAGCTTCCCCGCTTAACCCAAGTAGGTCCGGTTTTGAATGAGTCTACCAGGCTTCCATCCCCTTCTCGCTCTTTTTTATTTTTATTTTTAATAAATGGAAAAACCCCAAGAGCGCAGCCGAGGAGCGCTGGGCTATACCCGGAATGGATGTAGCAGTGAGTTATGGCACTCAAAGAGGAACTGTATGCCAAAGTGAACCCCGCGAGGCAAGCCGAAACCAGACCCGGCCCCGAGCACCGTCAAAACACACATGGGTCGCACCCTGCTGGACGTGCTGCATGTCCATCGGGCCTTCCCCGAAGACCAGCGGCGTGAGTAGGGACAGCTGTACTGTCACCCACACACTACACCACCACACACACACACAACACCACACACACCACAACACTATTCATCAACGGGGTTAATTTCGCCAAGGCAAGCCATCCCCTCCACATCCACCCTCCTGAAGTTTCATGCCTTCTAAATGTCTCGTCAATGTTTTTCAGTGTCCAGCATCCAGACAGCCTCCATCATGAAGGCATGCTCTCAACCATGTTCGTACACCATGATGCCACCAGCCTCCTGCAGGGGTCACTGTCAAATGGCCGCATTTTAAACTCTAAGTTTTTTCCTCTTGCAACCCAACCCCCACCCATCATGCTTCGCACAGGCAGGGTAATGCATAGGATGTAATGTCACTAATACCTATACATCCATAATTTTTCTGTCCAAATACCACATATGCAACTTAATATACACCGGCAGGAAAGCATGCCAGGATCCAAATAAGCAATACAAGCAAATGCAGAATAGCACTTCCATGGTACCAAGTCCTCGCATTTCCAAACTTTTAGCTGAACTAACTAACTAAACAGTATGAGTCCAACCGGAGAATGTACAGTCAAAAGTAACCTCATGTTTAGCTAATATAGCAGGCAGTCGCCCTGTTTTTTTATTTTTTTACAGAATTATTATATTCATGTGATATAAATTAATAATAATATGTATCGATGCATGAACATGTAGGCAGCATTTTAATGTTGTAGACAGTGATGTTTGAGCTAATTTAACCTATTTTATATAGTCATGTTATTATATGTACTGTATAACAATGCTATCAAATTTTATGTTTATTCTGTGAAGTTACTAGTAGTTGGAAATAGTGTGTGTATAAAGCAGTATAAAAAAGTATTTAATAGTTAGTACTTAATACATTTGCTCGAGTATCGTTACTGTACTTTCGTACATCAGCATCACTTTTCTAGGTACACGATGTGTATAGAATAGAATAGGATCAACTTTATTGTCTCTGAGGGGAAATTTGTCTTGGCACAGTGCTACAATCTATTGCTTCACAAAAAAAAAACGTAACAAAATACAACGTCAACATCAGATTAGACACATTTGACTATATCGTCTTACACAGATCACAGCAGCTATAAAAAGAGAGACAAGAAACTATAGGAATTAAAGGTTTATTTATTGCACATTGCTCTTCAGCCTGTGTGGCTGTGTGTGTGTGCATACGTATCCATATGTTGTTTGGACATGTTTCCCACTACAAAAGAAACACACAAGAGATGCTCAGTGTTTTCTGAGTCATGCGTTTCACTCGCCAACTCTCTCCTTGGTTTTCAATGAAAGCCCGATCCTGTGGGCATTCCTGAGGGCTCCTCAGCACTTCTTTTCATTCATCCTTGAGAGGAGAAGTTGCCAGGAAACAAGGAGTGTTTGCTTGTGAATGCCATCTATGGATTATGTAATTACATAAAAACATTACAATGTGTCGTCTGGGCTCAGATACAGCACCGGTTTAACAGTTCATAATTGCTGAACATATGCTTAAGTGTTTGTTCTACACAGGACTACAATAGATTTTAATATTTAGAGAGAAGTTTCAATATTTGAGACTGTGAATCAACAAAAGCATTTCTCTATCAAAACCAGAAACCAGAGAAATGACACAGCTGTTAAATGTAGAGTTGCTGCATTGTCAGTGAATGGGAGAGTAACAATATCCTTTATAAAACCCACCTTAGCCTCTTTTACTCCAGGTTACTAAGCCTGTTAGCATTACCAAATATATGGTTTTAGAGTCAAAAATGCTATTGTAACCAGTATATTTTTAACACCAGCTTCAATCCTTTTCCACCTAAATACACCCTTATATGGTACGTGTGGACACTGAATAGGTGTCATATTTTAATTTAAATCCTGCCAGGCTCAGTTTTTATGCCTCAGCCTCCTCATTGTATGAACTCCTCCTAATTACATAATCTATAATCATAACGTCCCTTCTCATTGTTCGGGTAGTCAGCGATTCCCACATTATATATCAAGCCTGATGGTTTTGAACAGCCTCATCTTGCACAAAAGCCTTTCTGTATGTGCAGCGTGCCTCAAAGTTGTCCCTTGTAACAAAAGAAATCTGAAGTAGTTCTCTTTGAGTCTTTGTCAGCAGTGGCAGTAATCTCAGAGCACCGTGATTAACTCCCAGATCTATTACTTGTTTCGTTATCTGAATTGTAGGATATAAAACTGTCTGCCCATGTAACGCAAGAGACCATCATTTAGGAACGACTGTCGGCAGTTATCTGAGTTTTACTAAATAGGCCGAAAGTCTTTCTTATTTTACCTAGACTTATACAGTATCTCCAAAATGAAGCCTTTCTATCCTTTTGCAAAACTGGCTAAGGTCATCCAGGCTTTCATCATTCCAGACTGCAGCTCTCACTCCTCCTGCCTAATGAACCACTGCAGACAAAATGAGTCACTGGGTTTGGTTATATTTGCAGATTCACATTTATTATTGATGGCAGACTAATACACTTTGATTTGATCGAGGCTATAAATTTATAATGAAGCAGAATAATTTAGCCTCATTACCTTCGTCTGGTCTGATGTGAAGTGGAGACACAATAGCAATGATAATGCAGATAGTTATGAAATACACATATAATGTAAACAGCTCAGCTCTTCTCTCCAGAGTTTATGGCACAGTAGTTATTACAGAAGTAATATACAGTGACACAGTATGGGTAGGATTGGGTGTTGTTTGAAATGTAAGATTTTGACATCACTTTGAGGAACATAAACAGGTTATTTCTACAAAAGAAACCAAAGTTATTTTATGCTTAAAGCTTCCCTCGTGACATTTTTTTATATTAACAGCAGAAAAAATTTGATGGGTATGCGTAATGTTAAAGGGGTTGCTTGTAATAATAAAATAATCCACAGAGACGTATCTCTCGACTATAGTTCCCACCAACTCTAGAGAGCATTTGAGCTTCTTTCAGCTCATTGTTTTGGTTTTGCGGCTGACCACTTTTTTTGTTGTCGACACTTAAGCATCGGCCATGCTTGCAAGGTGACATTCGCTGACATTCTGTGACTGTGTGCTACTCGCTAATTTGCTAACTGGCCTGACTAGCGCTAGTCTGTCACAATAGCTCTTAAATCTTCTCTCTATTTAATCTCTGTTATTCTGTCATTCTACCAAAACAGAGCTAAAAGGAGAGTGGCTATTGTAGTTACACTCGCCAGGTGGAAAGAAACAGGACTCCAAGTGAATGCTAATGTTGCTTCGTATCTGATCGATATGTGAAGTGTTGTTGTGCTGCACCCAATAGATGGAGGTTTCATTTTGTCTGAACACAAGCAGCTGCGCAAGAACTTTGCCTAAATATAATACAGTCTGAAATTGGAAAAAATATTTAAACAAGACAGTGACTGATCAGTGAATAAGGAACGAAGTATGACTCTGACCAGATGTTCAACACCAGCTTTCAGTACTTGACAGTTTTTGATTCTTGCTTCTACAGACATATCTCGGTCGGTACCAAAAAACTTTTCAACACTCGGCACTGTATGGAGCACTTTTTACCGAAGGTGCTATTTCTGGAACATCTTCGCCTGTGCAGATTGTCACGTTCTGCTCTTCAGTTTTGAGAAGCCCTTCCCTAGACTTTGGTAGGAGAGGAAGAAGGAATAATAGAATAATTCAGTTATCAGTCATAGCTTGAGGGAACAAGGGCTTCATTGTGTTTAAGTATTTTTTTTTTTTTTCGGCCAATAGGGAGCATGAATCATGTACACACACACACACAAGCACAAACACACACACATACAAAAACAGCCCCACTGTTTTAATTGGGTGGATTTTCTGCTGAGTCATTCAAGAATTGAGTAGTGTGATCAGATAGGAGCTGGATGCACAGTGGTCTCTCTGGCTGTTCGGTTCGTGTCTGTTGGTTGGAAGCAGGTTTTGGAAACTTGCTGATAACGTGACAGACACGTATCGCTTCATCGTGGTATCTCTCAAGTTTGCTGCTCTTAGTTTTGGTTTTGGTAGCTATAGAGCGCTGGGAGTTGACAAAAGTAGAGTTTTTATATACTTTTTGGTTGGATTATGAGTTTCTTTGGTATTTTTCACCTTCCTCCATCCCCCCATTATCTGGTGTAACCAGGGCCGTAGCCATGAGTGTTTATGTTCCTCCCAACACCCTTCCCCAATCTACAAAGCAGTGTTTGTGCAAGTTTTATTTTAATTTAGTTTAGAAATAGTTAATTTAGAAATTTCGCTTGGACATTAACAATTGCTTAAAAACTCAAAAGAAACCATTGTCTCTACTTTCTCTATAATAAGTACCCAATTACATGGTTGTTTCCCAGCAAGCTTTTTAAAACTAATTTGGAAATTACAGACCCCTAAATAAAATAAAGCATTGCACTTTTATTTCTCAACAAACTGTAAAAATAAATTCTGTTGGAGAATGCTGATTCCTCCATGATTTGTTCATGTATTTTTGTTGGTCTTAACATAATCCAGTTCAGATACAGTTCAAAGATAGCCTGCTGTGTATATTGCCTATTCTTTTTTGGCAGGAATTGGCCTACACAAATACACACCATGTATCATTTTTAAATTGTAGAAGGTAAACTCTTCCCAAAGTTACAAAAATACTTTCCAGAAAAAATATTTAAGACATGACATCAGTGTCCTCGATGGCTTAACCTTTCTGTCTGCACCCTCTGTTAAGGTCAATTGAGCCATCTCCTGTTATGAGATCAACAGTTTTCCTCTGAGAATTAAGAAGACGGCCAGGCACTGTTGTGATGTTGTAGCTATGCTTGTAGTAGTGCCATTGACCGCTGGAAACCTGCTCCTGTTTAATGATTAGTAATCTATTTTTGCTCCAATGTGCAAACAACGTGTTCTCTGACATTTCTTTAATAGAACTTGTGTAAAAGGCACTTCCTCGTACCACTGTGACCACGGTTGAAGATTAATTTTTTAGTCATAGTTTATTTCCTCGGTGTTTTCCACGTTGTCCTTTTTATTGTGCTTGTGCAGTCGTACCAGTGTATTCATGGTCCCCAAAAGGTCCTCGCTTTGTAATTCCCTGTTTATCATGTTTAAGTCCTCCCTGCGCTCCCAAACAGTAGCTGTTTGTCTGTCTACTGTATACAGAACATACTGTGTGAAGTATATAGGGGTGGCGTATGTATAGAGGAATTATCTCTGTTATCAGCAGAGCCACTGGAAGGCAAAAGAGTGTGAAGTTTGGTTCAGGCTTTATACAGAAATGCATGATGGTGTGTGTGCAGTTTTAAATGTCACGCTTGTGGCCAAAATAAGTGCTCACACATCTGTGAATTAGGTAGAACTCCTCACGCCACTCACTCCGTGTTGGTTGGCTGAACACAGGAACCTGAATTACTGGCAGAATGGTGTTTTTTAAACAAAGTGGAGAGCTGAATTTAACCACAAAACAAATGAGGACCTAAGTGGTTTTGAGAAGCATGAGAAACTTAATAACACCAAAGCAAACAGAAGGCATGTCTGCGGTTCCTTCGTGTCAGCCATGCATGAAGCACAGACTTTCCTTAAAGCGGCTCTGTCTCTGTTTTGTTTAGTAGCACTGAGCAATAATGTGGCGATTGTGAGCAACAGGAAGCAGGAAGTTGATGACCAAACTGTAACAGAACATCGACTGCAGTGATGGAGACTGAGGAGGGAAATTAAAGATTTTGAAACCTTTTTTACTCCGACTAATAAGGTTCTAACCAGAGAAAGAGAAAGAAAAGCTTTTCATGTTGTAGACCAATCACAGATGTTCTCACGCTGACGCTGGCGTGTGGAAAATTCAACTATCACATTTTGGTCAGAGAGCCTGTGCTGGGTTTGGAGGTTGAAGCACATGTAGCGCTTCATTTTTTCCACCAAACCTCATAATAACCTGACAATAAGTCAGTTCTCAGAAGTCACATAAACATTCATGTGTGCAGGATTGACTGATCACCACTAATATACCCACCTAATTGTAGATGGTTTTATATATTTATATATGTGCCATTGAAAATTGAATATCGATGCATTTTGGACTGTTGGTTGGACAAAACAAGCAATTTGAAGGTGTCATCTTGGGCTTTTGAAAAGTGTGAAATTGCATTTTCATTGTTTACAGGCGAATTAGTCATTGTCTTTAAAATGTCAGAATATAATTAAAATGCAATTTCACAATGACACCTTCAAATTGCTTGGTTTTGTCCAAGCAAAATGCATAGATATTCAATTTACAAAAACTGAGAAAAGCAGCAAATTGTCACATTTGAGAAGCTGGATGAAGCAAATGTTTGGCTGGTTTGAGTCTTCTGTTGATTAGGTAATTGATTAATGGACAAATCTTTCAGCATTAGACTGATCCCATCATAAGGGCCCGTGGGACTTAATTACCCGATGACATTTAACATTTAACACAACCATGCGTGACAAATGTTTTTTCTACATATCTGTTTATAATTGTCAGTGTCATGTTAATTTCTTACAGATTTGAAGAGAATTGAAGTGCCTGAATCAATTCAAAGACATTTGCTGTATAGTGCTCTTCAATAGTAAATCAACTCTTGAGATTATACAGTGCTTATTTCATACAGATTTCAAACATGTTTATTGTCCATTTCATTGTGCTTCTGGAACTAAGACTTCAACTGTGGTAACACCTCTAGCTGAGAAAAGATTATGCGCGGTAAATTCATATCTCTTTTCACCCAATCACTCTGTGTAGCCTTTTGTCTGTTTAAGAGGAAGCTGGTGCGCATGCTGACTGTGTAAGACTGTTCACCAACCTACATGACTTTCATAACTCATTTCTCAACCATAACAACTATATGTGTAACCCCATTGTTACCTAACACAAAAAAGTTCCACAGGGAGCCATTTTAGTTTATACGAAGGCTCGGCACAATAATTACAACGTATAACTTACAAGCACATATGTGACACTTGCTGCCTGTGTGTGCAGCTTGCTAGAACAAACTCTAAGCTTGTATTCAAGACAGCCAAGAGGAAGTTGCCCATTTCCGGAAGAGGCTTGTGACCTTTACTGAGCGCTCTGTTGAGACGGTGGTTTGAGAGTGGCTGAAGCTGGGGATTCACATTTCACTCGCAGATAGGAAAAAGTTGGCTGTAGTGACTTTATTTCTCATTAAAAGACAGCCTGGAGATCTCAAACCTTGGTCCCAGTTACAGATTGGACAGAATAAATACTTTGACAGATGACTTTTCAGCTGGTCTGTTTGTTTAAAACGAGTTGGATTTGGATTTGGCCGTTAAAGTTCTTTTTATTTTTTTTTAAAGACAACATTTCTACCAACCATGGCTGCAACTCTCAAACCTATGCTGTTAGCTTTGTATGACACATCCTGGGACTTTAAAGGAGCGCTGTGTGATTCATCACAATGTTGGCACTGTGCTTCATGTATTCTTAGTGAAACATTTGCTTTGTGCACTTTGACTTGTTTCACTGACGTCAGGCGGTGCTAAAAATAACTCTCATGCTAAAACGGCATGTTTTGTTTGACAGGAGCATTGATAATCATTTGTTCAAACTAATAAGCTTGATGGACACAATAACCGAGTGAAGAATATTATTAACATCCTTTAGTCACACAAAGGCCCACACAGTTCATTTAATGGTGTCATCTCTGACTTGCTCTGTCTACCCTCGTGGACTTCTCAGCTCTCTTCTCCAGAAATAATGAAGTGAGAAGAGGAGAAGCAGTTCCAGACACCGGCTGTACACAGCCAGCTTTGTTAGAGACGTTAGAGACTGAAATGTTGCCTTGTCAGCTTGGAAGAAAAGCTTTATGAGTGTACGACATCAAGTGCTGGCCTTGTTAGTTAGACTTTGCTGACCCTAAACAAAATAATGTGGTGCCAAAACACACAGTTTTGTTCATGGAATAGTTAGACATTTTGTGAAATCCGCTCATTCACTTTCTTGCTGACAGTTAGGCCGCTTAGCAAGCAGTTAGCTCAGTGTAGCGCGAAGATGGGGAAACAGCTAGCCTGGCTCTGTGTGAAAAAAAAATGTGAAAAATTATGCTAACGCCTCTAATGCTATCTAATTAACAGGCTGGGTCTATGTGTCAGTTTACATGCTGTACAAGCGTAGACTCTAATAAGTCACTGTGCTGCTGCTAGCCAAAAACAGTGCACCTAACCCCCTGTAAAACCACAACTTGTCGTTTCTATATTCCAGTTTGTGTATGGATTAGACAAGCACTATGCAGTATGTTAAGTAGTGAGCTTTAGAGGTGATGGCAGGTTTAGTGTGAGCCTAGCTAGCTGTTTTCAGTCTTTATGTAAGCTCAGCTAATTGACTCCTGGCTCTAGCTAACATAACAGTGGTATACTATCAATCTTCTTTTCTAACTCTTGGCAAAAAAAGCAAAGCAAATACATGTATCTCCCAAACTATTCCTTTTTAAAACTGACACTATTCATTATCATTATGTGTCATTTCTTAATGGTGGCCTCAAGCAACAGCTCAAACAAATGATTAGAATATTGGTCGGTAAGTGGTATCGCTTCGCTGACATGTAAGCATCAGCCTTGTGTGTATAATATTACACCTTTGCCCCCTTTGTCTTTGACTGAACATATTTGTCGTAAACCGCAATGTATGTGCCATTATTGGTCAGTCATAAGCTTGACGCAAAGGCCGTAACGTCACCCCACCCGAGCAGAGTCGGGCAAACTAGACATAGGGAAGCACATTTCCTCTGCTGACGGAGCTCTCCTAAGGGTGAAGTGTGGTGTTGGGCAGCAGCAGGGCTCTCAGCGCTGCGATAAGTGGCTAGCGATGGAGCGTTCGCCGTCGGCTTGTAAACAGGAAATGTTGTTTCGCCCATAGAGCTGAGTCAGGGAGGGGCCCTTGGGAGTACGTAGCTACATGTGTAAGTATGTGTACACATTTGTGTGTGTTAAGACAGGGTGACATGGTTTACTTCACTTCTAGATGCTCCTTACTTTTGGCTTTAATTTATGATTTCCTTTTTCGTTCTTCACTGATATATAGCCATGAAAGGCCATGAAATCTATGTTGGTCGAGTTTTGTCACATAACTTCAAGCACTTTTTTCGAGGAAGTGATCCCACTCGTGAGATACTTTGAAAAGTGTGCAGATTGCCTGATATACAGAGATAACTCTCTCTAGCAGCCTGGAAGAGAGCCAAGTTTAGCGAAAAGGTCAGCTGTAATAAACAAAGAATGTTTATGTGTATGAAAAACAAACGACGCCGTTTAAACACGCAACAGGCTGCCAGAACATTTAATCCGTAATAGGGTTATATGTGGAAATGGGAACTGCAAAAACTTGCCTAATGTGCGTGAAATACTAAGACTGTTTCCAAATTCGGCTGATAAAAATGAAGCCCTCATCTGATAATGGTCACTGTCATTTATG
Source organism: Morone saxatilis (assembly GCF_004916995.1). Lineage (NCBI taxonomy): Eukaryota > Metazoa > Chordata > Actinopteri > Moronidae > Morone > Morone saxatilis. Next base: position 15,892,835 of record NW_023339763.1, on the reverse strand, counting down.
CAAACAATACTGCTGGTTTTGTTGCCACATCCAGAGCGAGTTCTCTGCCTCACACTCTCTAATCTTTTTTATCTTCCTCTAGCTGTGAACAGGAAATGCAGTTTATAAATAACTTGCTCAGTTCTTCCTAAGAGCAAAGGAGAGGCCTCCGGGTTAGATGCAGTTATTCAGGACAGTTTGCAGGCAACTGGTTTGACTATCGTGGAGCAGACAGAAAACAAATTCGGTCAAGTAGCAGATGCTATACACAGGGCTGTGGTGCGGGAGGTGCTGTCTTCCTTGTCGAAACATCGATCAGCTGGCCAATAGGAAAGAGGAAAATTTGGAAGTCAGCTCCGCCAACACTGCCCAGCTCTGCTACCTGTCGCACCTCTCTGCTCTGTGAGGGTGGTGCAGATGTAGGTATTTTTTTACTTTCTTTTGCCCGGAGAAGTGGAGAAACAAAGCAGGACTGTCACTGTATCATCCAAACACATTATTCTTTACATTCAGTGTGAAAGACTGGCAGGTACACACCCATGGTCACTCATGCAGTATAAAGACCAGCAGGGGCACTCAGTCTTTATCAGCTACGGTATTAGAATCACCACTAAATTGCTGTTATTTGCAGAATAAACAGTTTGTGTAGTAATTGTGGTGATGGTGGAGACGTTCCAGACAGTCTTTACAAAGTGAAGTCAATCTACCAAAAAAAGGCATTGGAGAATGCAAGTAATCTGAGGATAAACGACTGTAATGTGTGTATGTAAACTGAACCAATAGCTAGCTAACATTATAATAGTAAGCTTGTTGATAAATCAGTGGAGCTGAAATGATAAGTCAAGCAATTGGCCGACAGAAAACAGCTGATAATCGATTGATTGATGTAAATTCTCTGATTCCAGCTTCTAAAATGTGAATATTTGCTGCTTTTCTTGGTCGTCTATTATAGTATGTTAAATTTCTTTGGTTTGGATTGTTGGTTGGATAAAACAAGTCATTTTAAATATCTCAACTTGAGCTTTGGGAAAGTGGTGTAACAGGTTTTTTTTTCTTTTTTTTCTGACATTTAACCACCAAACTATGAATTGATTAACTGAGAAAATATTTAAAAGATGAATCGACAATGAAGATAATCTTTAGTTGCAGCGTTGCCTTCAGTGTCAGTAACAGCGACCCTGGAAGTGAAAGTGTCACACAGTGAAAGTGTGGATGAAATAAGTCGAGGTTTCAGATTGTGCAGACTGAAACACATACAATATCACAAATGGTTTGGATAATATTAAATGATTAAGCCACGGGTTGGGTATCGACTTTGTGCGTGCAAGACAGTGCACATGGCACTTTGTGAAAGTGCAAACTTCTTACTACGACTTCCTTCTGGTTTGTCACTTCAGTCTGAGCCAGGCCAGATGTCTTCCTGCTGTCTCGACTGCAGTCTGTTGGTTAAGAATGATATGCTTTTGGTTTTTTTAAAATTGTATACAAAAATTTAGACGTATACTGTCAGTGGTTCAAACAGACACAGCAGAACATGGCCTTAGTTTTTTTCTACACCGAGAACATATACAGAAAAATAATGGTGAATTCAACAAATCCAGAAAAAAAAGAATCAAACTAGCCAAATATGATTGATTTGCTAGAGATACATCTTAAATGACCACTAGTAATTCTGTTTTATTGCAACAAATTATTTTAACAGTTACAAAACTTTATACGTTTTCTACAATGCAGGTGCGTGTGCATAATTTGCCCAGAGATTATTGTCATGATCATCTCTATGGATTAAAACAAAGCAATCAATCAACGTGAGAGGCAGACGTAAAAAAGGAAATTGGCTGAACCAGAATAATCTGTTTTATGCGAGAGGATGCAGAGTGCAATGAGTTGCGGTGGGCAGACGGTCTGTGGGAGCCCAGAGTGCACTGGTGCCAGGTTGGCACTGCACTCCATCTCGCTGTTTCATCTCGAGTCTGACCTGTCTGATCAGTGCACGTCTTCAGTGGCACATGAGATGGCAGGTACTTTTAACTCCTAATGGACAGATTATGAGCCAGTGTTAAAGTTCTACTTTTATTTGTTGTCTGCACCTGGCTTTTAGTATTTTGTTGTAGTTGAAGAGAGAGTGTCTGACTTCCAGCCCTCCTCTCTGAGAAAGGTGACACTGACTTTCCATAAGATATTATACTGTATGGCGTCAGCTGGGAATGGCTCCAGCCCTCCGCGACCCTGCAGAGGATAAGCTGCTGTAGATAATGAATGGAAGGATTGATTAGGGTACTAAAAATAATACAGGAACCGATCAAAGGTAGTGTAGGTTATATTTTTCTCAAAGCAGAGCTATTCTGTCGTCGCACATTTGAAACAAATTTGAATCTATTTTTCATGAATCCTTCAAACAGGCACAACTGTAATAAGGCTTTGTGCAGCTCTGTTAGGGAAGATAACCAATATTGGATTAGACTCTAATTGGAAGACACTGAAGGATCAGGAGCAACTATCATCTTTTAATTTTATTTTGTGACAACTTTGTTGTCAGAGACAGTACAATGCAGGTTTTGACAAGCCACACCCACTGTACACTTGGAAGGGTAGGGTGAAGCATGATCTACTAAATCCTACACACTGGACCTTTTTAAAGCCTTCTGCATTACATTTTGAAAGGAGACTAAGGGATATTTTGTTTTAGACATTACTGTTATTATAATTTATACCTGGAACAGGGTTTATAGTCATTTAAGCAGCCTAAAAAAAGCTGATTAAATTCAAGCAAACCTTATATCCTCTCTGTAAGACCTTTTTCTATTATTTCATGTCACACAGGTTCACTCTTATAAAATACCACAGAGATAAGAAGCAAGCAATTCAATGTTCTAGCCCGGATTGGATTTTGTGGCGTCTCAGTCACATCTGCTTGTAATCCCATCATGCCTTCTGAGAGAAAATCCCCTTCTTTTCCTCCTCCACACAGCACCAGGTGCAATCTCTGAATAAGTCGACTGTAGCCAGCAAATGACTCTCTGTCTTAAGCCCTCTCTACGTGCAGATGTGGTTCTTACTGTTAAAGTGGATCAATTAGGTAAAATGTCATACAACTGTCATATAACAGCAGTTAGACCTGTTCAGGTGAATGAACAGAATCTCCCCTGTCTTTGTAGCTTGTATTTAATTCAAGTTCACCCTGCATATATTTCTCTATGTGTGTGTGTGTGTCTGTGTCGTAGTGGGTCTGCGCGAGCCATCTGTTACGATGCTGTAGCCTTGGCGTTCCCATCCTGCTTGCTGTGCTCTGTCAGGGCAGGCTGCCCCCAGGGTTCAGGGACTTTGCCGTATGTAGGACCCTCTCAGTGGGACAAATGTAAAAATAGCTCATTGAATTTGAACGCTAGAGTGGCACAACGCACGCTGTCAACGTCGTCCCACACAGAGGCGCGGCGACATGTCTGTATCTATATCAGTGGCTATGCGATGGTGCAGAAAACAACACTTCCTGCTTTCATATCAGTTACAGTTTGTTATTTTATGCTCATTAGAATGGCCATTCAGAGCGGTGACAAGCCGTGCCACCTTTAGGGACATGGCATCATTATAAGATAAGATTATGGAGGTTTTGTTTTTGTTTATCTAATGTAGTGAATGGCTGATTAATTCTCACTGACATGGGGCTGTGCTTTTTATTTTCACACAATGCACAAAGAGCAAGTGAAAAGAGATGGGACCGTGTGGCTTGTCGTTGAGTGTTAAAGGTGAGATGCCGTGGAGACGATGTACGGTCACTCAAAACGCATTTTCCTGTTGCTTAATAATGAAAGGAGCCGTGTACCCAGACATTGCTTACTCTAGTTATTTCAGGGATATATCAGGGATTCCATTCATATCACAAAAGCAGATAAACAAACATAAGCAATCAAAAGATGAGTCTTTGGCAAGTGTTGTACGGAGCTTTGTTAGAGCCGAGAGAAGCTTTAAAATGAATTCACAGACAACTCACTGTTTGGACCTCAGTTACATATACTTTCAGTAACTCTCATCTCACTAATTTAGGAATATTAAGTGGAACGCTTGTGCTAATGTGTGCCAAATCTTTGCAGACAAGGCTCTAAGAGTCCAGTTAATAAAAATAAAGTATGTTACTGATGTGTTGATTGACTGAAAGAGGAGCAGAGGCTGTGTTGTTACTGTGAACCGTCAGAATTAGAGTCACATCCAGAGGCTCTGTGTCAGTCCTCTCAGAGCTGATGAATCTCGGATCAGCGAATCCCTTCAGAGGCGGCCCGCAATACCAGAGGCTTTATAAAAAGACACTAATTAGATTTTGAGTACTCAAGAGTAATCATGCAATCAGCTCTCTCTTGTTTCAGAAAAAAAAGTTATGGTTTATGAAATGACACAGATAAATCATGTCGTAGGACGTGAACGCAGCCTTTTTTTCCCTTTTTAATGTCCATTACACTAAAACACAAGGAATTAATTATACTTTTCTCAACGCCACTGTCCTATACAGGGGGTCTTAATATTGTGACATTTGGCTGCTGTAGAACTAAATTGTTAACCAAGACTGTGAGCAGCCAAAGACCCTCTCCCCTATAACACAGGGGTCGTTATATAACCATTGACTGAATCAGAATCATGTTCAGATTCAGTTTCATGTGAAACCCAGTCTGCGCTGAATATGTGGATTTGCATCTACTGAGTGGTACTTTATTGATGATAGAACCAGATTTTTTAATACTTCATAGCAGAGAATACGGCTGTTCTGAAATCTGCATCAGTGCTCAGCCTCATGAACCTCTGGTATGAATAATGAACTCCTGTTATGAATTATTGTGAGCTTGTTGTTATTTTACTGCTCTCTGGGGATGTTTGGTCTTTGTTCATTGTCATGTGGAAGCGCAGCCATCTCCTCCTAATAAACACGGCCCGGAAGAGAAACTATTGATTTTGTGACTGTGCTTTGATCTCCCTTTCTCTTTTTCTTTGCAGCTTGAAAGCTCTGGTTTCGACAGGAGGGAAAAATGTCCAGGCAGCTTGTGACTGGTGAGAGCGGACGCATACTTTTATTCACATGCTCACCCATTGTTATTAAACTGCAATGTTCCTTGTAATAGTAAACACAAGATCCACTGACTTTACGTTACATTGACGTGTCACTGTGCTTTTACGACAGTGCTGCCCTCTGCTGGACATTGCTCGCCCTCTCTCCCAATTTTCACTCCCCACCTCTGGTTTTCTTTGTCTGTCACCCCCAGGCTCTTTTCCCACGTGGATGACCCCTTCTTGGATGACCCTCTGCCCAGAGAGTACGTGTTATATCTGCGACCCAGTGGGCCACTGCTCCAGCAGCTCTCGCACTTCTGGCAGCAGTCCCGCCTCTCCTGTGGGAAGAATAAGGCCCACAACATCTTCCCCCACATCACCCTCTGCCAGTTCTTCATGGTCAGTGTCAGTGCTCGTGTAGAGGGAGTCAGCTTATTTCTTTGAATGCATGTCACTGCCATTTATATCACAATACTGGCACATATGAACAAAACATTAACTCCATTTCCTGTTTTGTTGTCTCTGCTGTCAGTGTGCCGACGGGAAGGTGGAGGCTCTGTCCGACGCTCTCCAGGCCACCGTGGCCAAGTGGAAGGCTCGTATACCCATGCCCCTCCCATTGGAGCTCTATACCTCCTCAACTTTCATTGGCCTCTTTGTGGAGGAGCAGGTGGCGGAGGTGCTGAAGGGTTTCGCTGCCGATTTTGCCACTGAAGCAGAAGCTAAAGCAGGTTTGAGCTCCCTTTGTCTCTTTGATGGAAGCCACAGGATACATGAACGCTGTCTTGTAGGTCATGTAGACAGAGATCAGACAGATCAAGAATGATGTGAAGAAACTGTAATCAGTAAATCGCAGAGCAGTGTCACCAGGTGATGCATTTTTTTTGCGTATTTAAATGTTTCTGTCAGTGGAGAACCGCTATAGTTAAAAGAATGTAAACTGAACACTACATCATTGTCATGAGTATACGTGTATATAAACATCTGGTGTGCACATTTCTCTCTTTTCCCTCTGCCCAGATGTTCATGTCGAGCCCCATAAGAAACAACTTCATGTCACGTTGGCATACCACTTTCAAGTCAGTCACCTTCCAATTTTGGAGAAGTTGGCCAAAAGCGTGGACGTGGCTTCAGGCTGTGACTGGCTGGCTGTGCTCTTCTCCCGGGATATTCGGTTTGCCAATCACGAGGTAGATTTTTGACATTTAATGAAAGAATTGTTGCTAAAATCATAATAAATGTAAGGTGTTTACTCCTCAGTACCTTTGTCTAATAGCTGCTAACCATCTGCCCCCTGTAGACACTGCAAGTCATGTACCCGTATGTGCCTCAGAATGACGATGAGCTGGAGCTGGTGCCGGGAGACTTTATCTTCATGTCTCCAGTGGAGCAGACCAGTGCCAGTGAGGGCTGGGTGTACGGCACCTCTCTGGGCACGGGGCTGTCGGGCCTGCTGCCTGAGAACTATGTCAGCCGTGGTGATGAGTCTGATACCTGGGTGGTCCATGGGTAAGGAAGAAAAACCACGATATTCCACAAAGGATGAAGTCCAGCATCATGTGTTTTTTGTATTAAAGAAATTCCATGTAACATAAGGAGCCGGGCTGTGAGGCCAGAACAACGCGCACATACAATGCAATAACAGCACAGTCAGCAGTAGCAGATTTTCACCGATTGCCCTTTAAAGTCCTTTTTTGCAATCACTTCACAAATACATCAGTGGGTGTTATCTCAAACTGGCAATCCACAAATCCCCTCAGTGTGCTTTATTTTATTTTTTATTTTTTACAGCTTAAGCACAAATACACACAAATAAGGCGACGTTTCTTGACTGACTGCAGGGATTAAAGAGAAATACAATAAAATAAATAAACTAAAAATAAAATAAATAATCTTCTTAGTTTACTTCTTGACTAACTTCAACCCCACATTACTACACTCCTTGAACAGGTTATGTTTTACTGTCATACGGCTTTCTCAGTAGCTTCCTATGTTCCTCTAAGGTCATATGTTGTATGCTGTACACTGTATGTTGATTGCGTGTACATCTTCTTTTGTTGCTAGTGCTATATGAATAAAGTTGTATGTGTTTATCTGATCCTCAGGTCTCACTCTATTCTCAACTGTGCCTCTCCCTCTAACGCCAGCACCACTGTTGGTGGGTTATTGTTTGATGGACAGCTCAATGACAGTCTGCTTGACAGTTTTATGGATCCTCCCAGTCTCACTGGCCTCTGTCCTCCTATGCAGGTATGGCGTTCTTGTTTTATTTGACTCTTCCTATGGCGAAGAGAGGATGTATAATGAGGCCGTATGCAGAAGTGAAGAGACCATCTGTTGTGCAACGTGTCTCACGATTTAAAATGAATCTTTATCTCAGGTGTCGAGGCCGGCTTGTCAGTCCTCCCTGTCTAAGATGAGACTGTTTGTGTGTCGCCATGGGGAGAGGATGGATGTGGTGTTTGGGAAACACTGGGTCACACAGTGCTTTGACTCCAAAGGTTAGCATGCTAGAATAGATTAATGACACACTAATGATTTCAGTATTTCCATCATCTGTAAGTTCCTTATTGTGTTTTTGTAGGCCGATATATTCGCTCCAATCTCAACATGCCATCCAGCCTGCCAGCTAGAAGCGGAGGTCACCGGGACTATGATAAAGATTGTCCAATTACTGTGTTTGGCTCCACCCAGGCCCGTCTTGTAGGTCAGTACGTTTTATATACAGTTGATGTTGTTTACATCAATACATACGTGGATTTAGATAATCAAATACAGTAGATATTATGTTTACCATTCCTCTGTGTTTTGGTCCATCTCAGGTGAAGCCCTTTTGGAAAGCCACACGACAATAGACTTTGTTTACTGCTCTCCTTCTCTTCGCTGCGTCCAGACTGCTCACCACATTCTGCAGGGTAGGACCTCATCTTCATCACCCTCATCACTGTCACAGACAAGTTACACAGAATCTATTCAGGTTCTTCAGCTGGCACGTTATGATGCATTTCAAAAAGTTAACGCTGCGTGACAATGTTGGATTTTCAGTTTGAAGCCTTCAGTGTAGCTTGGATCTCAACAGGATTTGTTTGATTCTAAAAGGTACCTGGAGACATCATTAGGAGACAGAACAGATAAGAAAAGAAAAAGGTTTAACAGGAGCTCTAACTCTTTTTCTCATCCATTTATACATTCAGCTTACTGTCCTTGTTTTTTCCATTTTAGAAATATCTTCTTTGTCAAAACCTTTAAACTTCAAAGTCCTGTCATGTTATTGAGTTGGGGCACATGGGACCAACACAATTACTCTTATTGCACCTAGGCTTCGAGTTCATGGGAAGATGTATTATAGATTTTCGGTAAAAAAACAGCAAGAGAAAATTACCTGACAAAGTAGATTCACAGTGTGACCGTCAAAAACATATCTCCCGCTCTGACAGTCTGTTTCACTCTGTGTCAGGTCTCCAACAGGAGGGAAAGACAAAGATCCGCGTGGAACCCGGATTGTTTGAATGGACCAAGTGGGTTTCAGGCACATGTTTACCCAACTGGATCCCCCCAGCTGAGCTGGCCGCTGCTAACTTGAGTGTGGACACAACATACAGGTAGACCGCAACACCAACCAGCTGAAGCATCGATATGCCTTTACCTGTGATGCTGATGCAGTGTACTGTAACTTTCTCTATCTATCGTTTTGTCCCTAGACCTTATATTCCCATAAGTAAGTTGGCGGCGTCAGAGTCTTATGACACCTACATCAGCAGGAGCTTCCAAGTCACCCGAGAGATCCTGGCAGACTCCAAGAACATGGGTAAAGCGGCATTGAAAACATATATCCAGGGTTTAAACACGTATAAAAGATGTAGTTTTTGAGCTAAGTTATAAGCACTTTGTATTTTAGCTTATGGGTCAAAATGTTCCATTTGGATGTCTGTATAAAAGTTGATGTGTCAAAGAACATTTCAAGCTGCATATTAGCAACTACTGCGTGCCCATAAACAGTATAGAAAGCTAATGGTATCCGTGGAATGTGGTTCTCTGCTCTCTACCTCATTCACACAGGAAACACGGTCCTGATTGTGGCCCATGCTTCCTCCCTGGAGGCTTGCACTCGCCAGATACAAGGCCTCAGCCCCCAAAACTCCAAGGACTTTGTCCAAGTAGTCCGAAAGGTCAGTTCGCTGCTTAAGCTATGTCGCTCCTTTCATTTCTATCTATATTCTCCGCATTTTCTTTCTCTTGGATAACATGCAACATCTGTCTTCTCTTTGAGCAGATTCCTTACTTGGGGTTTTGTGCTTGTGAAGAAATGGGAGAGACCGGGGTGTGGCAGCTGGTCGACCCACCCATCTTGCCTCTGACACATGGACCCAATCACAGTTTCAACTGGAGGGAAATGCTAATGCATGACTGAATGACATGCTGTTTGGCTCTCTATCTTTTGGCAGCCCTGAACTGCTGTAAAAAAAAATATTTATTTTTAACCCACACTGCTATAAATCCAGCCCAACTACCAAAAAAATGACTAAACAAAAACAAACACGTCTGGCTTCCGTCAAAGACATCATGCAAAGAACAGAAGTGCATTCATTGAAGCAAAGGTATTCAGACACACTGCTCAGGAATGAGAAAATACAGTTTGTGTGGAGATCACAAAAAAAATGAGCTACAGTTTGGGCAGCAGTTTGTTGCATTTCCCTCAACGTTCCACTTCTTAGCCCAAAATGTGGAGGTGCTACGAGAGATCTGGATATTTCTTGATGGTTGCTGATAAATCAGGTTTTATGCCACGAGAAGGTGTCATGAAGCTCTGCGTGTGGCTTCTCCTCGGGCGGGGCGGTGAAGACTTTGAGTTCTGCTGCCTTCTCACACACTGTGACAAGAATTAGATGAGAGAGAAATATTTTTCCATGTGTCAAAATATTATTTAACTTGTAGCTACGAGCCGCCTGCGAATAAAGCACAAAAGAAATGTTGACAATCAGACAGGGGAGAACTGATCTTCATTGTTTCTGGTGTCGAGGCGGGTAGTTCATGATGCCTGTTTCATTCCTTTAAATGTCATATCATTAAGTGATTCTTCTAAGTTAACATTTATTTGCGCACATGAATCCTTTGACCTTCCTGTAATGCAGTTCTGATTACCACCACAGGAGCAACCAAGTCAATATGACTGAAGAAAATGAATATAATGGAACACAGACTGGTGTTGTGAATTCTGTCCAAGTGCATTGACTACAACGTCTGCTTGTTTATCATGACCCTGGCACTCTCTGTAAGCCTGATAACCACACTGCTTTTTAAACACATTTCATTTTTTTTCTTTTTTGGTTATGTGAGATGATTTAAGCGCTTACTGCCTATACCAATTATTTGTTGTATGACTCAGCAAAATCTATTGATACTCACAAAAATGAATAAAGCAAGGTTGTGGAGTTATGAAGGCTTATACATATCAGCCTGTGCTGTGTGTTGTGTAAAGTGAGAAAAACATTACTACTAAATATGTTTTATTGACTGTAACTTATTTATTGAGCACAAGTTGCTGTGACACAGTAATGTGGTACTGAAAAGGATTACAGACATATGAAAGAATATTATTTTTTTCACAGCAGACATTTTGACTTGTCCTAGCAGGAAAAGAGCAGGTTCAATTTGCTGGTATGCTGGTAACTGGAATAATAAGGGCAGGTACAATTATTATTCCAGTTAGCCAGGACCACCCTAAATGGTATTAAATATACCTGTGCTTTTTCCTGCAGGGTTTCTGCAGGTTTCAACTGATTAAATGTAAGAATTTTAAGAATATTACTTATTTCAGATCCATAGTGGCATAAAAATATGAAGGAAAATCTGTATTGATTCCATACTGGTTTTATTTTGTAGTGGTTACAGCAAAAATGAAACTTTACACATTTTTTATTTTATTTATACAAGAGACTTTAACTTCATTAATCTAATCAATGTGGATTAAAACATATTTAACCCTGTAAGCCCCAAATATAGAAAAACCTGCTATTTTGACTACCACACTCACCCAGTGCTGTAGAATTGCAACAAATATATAACAAGTTCTAAATGAAATTTGATGAATCTATTCCACAATAACTACACATGTACATGCTCTAGACATTGTCAACAACCCAAAAAAATGTAAAAGACATTTTACTTATAAACAAAGAGATGTTGTTTGAAGGAAACCTTGAGAAGTTGTGTGAGTTCATGGCCATAAGGGACCCAATGACTATGTAAATGTGCTAAAAAATAAGATAAACAGATTGTTTTTAGGATGGCTAAAGGTAACGTCATTTTACAACAAGGGGTGTTACAGGGTTAAGAAATTTTAAGGACGAAAATTTAGAAACCAGACTTTTTAAGACCCTACAGACAACCATGGCAACATGTCTGAAGGTCCATTAACACATGATATGTATAAATGTTCACAGTATTTATACTTTATCCCTTCAAGAAGCACTGTTTGGACAGTTTGGACCCTGATGTGGAATCACTGCTGCTTCAGTAAGCTTGAAATGTTTCGAGGAATATAGAAATGAGTTATGAATACTGTATAAAGCGTTAACCATCGCGACAAACTAACAGATAGACAAAGCTAACAATGAGACTCTTTAGCTAACGAGCTAACATCACCGTCATCCTGCTAACTCAGGTGAGGTATTTGTTGTTTGTTGTTTGTTCTTAATGTGGTTGTAGTCTGCGGAAAACGTTAACTTCATCATTTTATCTGTGGAAGCGTCAACAAGCAAGTGATGTTAATGTTAATGACAGGCAGAGAGTTGTCCTTTCCAGATATCAGAGGTAAGTTAAATTAAATGATATGTTGGTAAAGTGTTAGCATTATGGGCACACAGTGGAGCATTTTAAAGCTTATGTGCAGCAGGAGATGAATACAAGAAGTTATCTAAGCCACATCAGTATCAACACAGTGTCAAAGCATCTGCTCATGATGTTCATTGTGTAATTTATGCAAACAGTTTCCACAGTATCTAATTGGAAGTCCCACTTAGTTTATCCTTAAATTGCTTAAATTTCGTTCAAGTTGTTGGGTCCTCTTGGATCATTGTAAGCTAAAGCTCTTGATACTCATACTTTACATAGGTGATGTTATTAGTGTCTGTATTTTAATATGTATGTATCCAGCTGCTGGCCTCTGCAACCTTAAAGTGTCCAAACGTGGATTTCAGCCTTCAAAGTCAGTTTAATATATATTATAATATATTATTTTGTTATGCTTGAATGTGATAATAGTGCTTAATTTGTTGTACTTATTAATTGGTATTTTTGCAGAATGGTAACAGCCTATAACTTAACCACACTTCTTCACTTGATCAAAATTGGTCATTTTCTAATTTAACAGCTTAGACTATGTTATCTTTATGTTGCACTCCCTTTAGATTTACTTGATTCAAAAGATGAAAAAGTTGATCAGTATTCTGTTGAGGATGTCTGAAGCATCACTATAATTAATTCAGACATTATTATGAAAGAAATCAACTCAATACAGTAGCCTGCATAAAATGGTAAAACAGTGGTGTCTGGTATTTTAGATAATTTAATTTACTAATTTGGTAAGCGGGGTCTTTAACAGGCTATACACAATGAAAGTCTGCTCAGGATATTTTTTCATCCTATGTATTAACATCAACTGTATTAGGGCACTTGTTTGTAAAATACTATACAAATAAATAAAGAATACATAATGATTAGAGCTAATAATCCCCTACATAAATTGAGTTCCTCTCAAGTTACAAGATTTCTCTCCTGCACATACGGTACAATGCATGCAGTGATCACACACAGACTAATTTTGAGACAAACACTAGATGGTGCTATGTGATGACCAATACCAGTTGCAGTCCTTTATAGTACTCGACAAACAGGCCAACTTGAACTGTGAGTCTGCAGTTTCTGAACTTAAAATGAGGGCTATGTGCAATAAAGTCTAGAGGTTCTTAATTTTATTCCCCCTAATTTTGAGGGTTAAATATTTTATTGTAATGCAGAGTTTCAGAGTTTCTGTATTCTTTTAGTGCTTCTTCACCCAACCTGATCGAGGGATTTTGAGACTACTTTGGTTGGTTTTAAAAAAACAAAAAAAAAACACCAAATGGTAGGTACAGCATGTTTAAAGATAAAAGCATCTGAAAGTTATTACTATAACTATAAAATATTTTTTTTATGCTAATGATATAAACTCAAAGCTAGTGTGGATGATTCTTTTGAGATTTGTCCCTCAACAACCTGCTTGTAGAGCCAAATGACTGATTGCTGCTGACTAATCCCACTGAAACAGCTGATACATAAACATGTCTTGTAAAACAACCTGGAAATTTAGAGACTCGTTTTACAGTCATGGAAACACATGGAATTTGATCAAAAATAATTTATGATGTCCTGGAAAACTTCAATTGTATTTTAGCTCCTCACTCACATCCCCGAATGTTCTATAAGACAAAATAAATTCTACTTGATTAGAACTGTTTCTTCTGGGCTGTGGCCATAACGTTATGGTGAGAGGAAAACTGTAGTAAACTGTAATGAGTTCGCAAGAGACTGCAGAGGAAAAATTGGCTGTGGTGACAGCCACAAAAGCGATCTAATGCTGACCACCTACACTTCATCATGGACCCTGCATCGTTAAAGAAGTCAATACTAGGCCTGCTGGAGAATTATATGAAAACATTTCCTGGAAAAAGATTCCTTAAAAAGAGTGGGTGGTATATGGTATATGTAGTCCTCTTAAAATAGTATAAGTAAAACAAGCTTGGCGCTTACTGGTTATATTGGTTTACAATTCATCCAGGCATTTCCCTGCAGTGGTCAGAGGGCAGTGGCAGTGGAGACCATGATCCCTGCAGGCAGCAGGTAGGTGTTCACTGAGACACTCATCCGTCTACATAGTTTTTCGTTCTTGTCGCTGTTTCCACTGTTCTTCAGAAACCACAAAATTTACATATTGCATTTTTGTATGGTATATGGTGTAAGTGGGATCAAAATTGTCCCTCATATATACTAATGATACCATCAGTTTATTAATTGCGTAATTCAATATGTTTTAATATTCTGGCATTGAATAGATAAATTCATTCACAAGATACTTTTTCAATTTTTGCCCAAAATTTCCATCATACTCTGTATTTTCTGTTTACAGTTTGCCATTCGTCCACGCTAAAAATGCAAGAGTCTGTATTCCTACTTGAGAATATGTTGTTGACCCACGAATATGATTTATTTTCTAAATCTGGCTTCTTACTTTGTTTTAGATATGTCACTGCAGTGCAGTTTGATCTAGATAATAACCAATGTCTGTCAGCTGTGTTCTGGCAGGGAACAAAAGCTGAGAGCAAATGTTTGGTATTTTCACTTACACCTGCATCAGGCCACTTGGGGGCACTGCAACAAGCTGTAAACACATTGACATATTATCACTGTATAAAGTTGAGGGTGATTTTAATTGCAAACAGTTGCCTATTTACACATCCAGCTGACACAGAACAACATTATTTATTAATTTAAAGTCATGTCTCTGGCCATCGGATGGATTTAAGTACAATATTTACTCTCCTTTTAGCCCTTTCTGATATTTACCATCTCCTGTGGGAAATATCTGACTCTAGGTTCTAGATGCCAAGTGTCTGTTGTTGGGCAGGTAACATACAGAACATTAATCAGAGCGTTTTGGCTGAAAACTCCTGTATGCTGCTGCTGAAAATAAGGTTGACGAGAGCGGAGAGAGTTACTCAGTACAGTTGACTTGAAGGCTGTAAAACCAAGACAATGAACTGAAAGATGCTAAAACCCAGCTTGTTAATGTGGATAGCTGAAAGCTTTGTTTGGCCAATTATGAAATCATAAAATGAAATATTTAATCTGTAATGATCTGTCCATATTAAACATTCACAGTATTTAAGTACAAGGCTGCACTGTTACAGGGCACCCCCAGTAGCTCACCTGGAAGAGCGTGTATCACATATCAAGTATCAAGGCTGAGTCCTTATCTCAGCGGCCTGGGCTTGAGTCTGTTCCCGACTCTTCGCTGCATGTCATCCCCTTTCTCTTCCCCGTCTCTTTGTACTGTCACTGTCAAGTAAAGCAAAAATCTCCCCTCCATATAAAAGAAACAAGCAAACTAGGCTATTGCTTTTCTCTTTGTTAGTGCAAGAACGAAGGAAACTACCGAGCTTTGCTTAACCAGTGCTTTCATGACAATGCATCTGAGACGCAACACCAAAAATATAAAAATCAAGGATGAACATAAGGCTGTTTGCAAACTTACAAAAATGCAACTGCTTTATGGTGTGTCTACAGAGAAAGTGTTTCAGCCACAGTTTAACCTAACCCTAACCCTTTCACACGCGTCTGACTAAACAGAAACACTTCTATTTTAATCAATGCAGCAGTCTACACAGTCTGCATAACAGCTTGTGTTTACGCTGGTGCAGCACGCAAACATTTTACGCACGTAACTGCAGTGATTCTGTGTTGAGCTCTGAGCACTGCCAAAACACGGGTGACCTACACCCAATACTGCGCCTGAAAGCAGTGCGCTACTGTGGTCTACGCAGGAGGTGGCGCACTGAAGCTGCTACTAGATCTGCAAATAACAATTATTTTCATTATTGTTATTCTAGATCATGAATATTGATAATGAAAATAATCAATTAATTATTTGGTCTATGAAATGTCTGTTCCTTTTTCTCAAAGTCTAAGGTGATATCTTTAAATGTCTTGTTTTCTCAGTCCAGCACCCAAAGATATTCAGTTTAATATGAAACAAAGAAAAGCAGGAAATCTCCATATTTGAGGCTGAAAACAAAATTTTCTGCCATTTCGCCTGAAAAAATACTTGAATGATTAATTCATTATCAAAATAGTATAGATGAGTGTTTTTCTGTCGAGTGACTATTATTAGTTTGTCTAATCATTGCGGCTTAAGCTTCGATGTTCTCATTAGTGTATAATGACCTGAATATGGAAATGTTTTTGTTGCCTTAGAAGGAGCCTTTTATGTCTACATATGTCATGGGTCGCCATGTTGAACCGCCATGTTTCTACAGAAGCCCATAGGGGACAAACCAAACACTGGCACTAGATGAGGCCCCTGTAGTCTCTCTGTTGTGCTTGGAAGGGGAGGGTGAAGAGACGGAGTTGTGATCTGCAATTACACGGCTAGATGCCACTAAATCCTACACACTGGACCTTTAAAAAATGAATCCATTGCAAAAACAGTTGCCTATTATTTTTCTTTGTAGGATAGTGTAGAATACATTGGTTTTATAGTGATGGTTCTCATTTGTTCAGAGATGATCTTTTGAAAGAATGACAGGCCTATTTAGCAGAGCTTTCCATAAGTGTTGGGTGCCTAACAGCTGTCTAATTAAGTCCTGCTGGCTGTTTTATTATGTTAATTACATTTTGTATTCTAATGAAATTGTTTTTTAATTAACATGTTGTGGTTCACTATGCATATAGATTTTATGACCACTAACCTACGCTTCAAAACAATGCGAGCATTATAATATAGAAATGTGCCTTTGTGTGTGTGTGAGAGGTTGTGTGCTTGTGAGAGTCATCTTCAGTGTTTGACAA
>NW_023339763.1:15876009-15876185 GCF_004916995.1 Morone saxatilis | reverse complement strand
GGAAAACACTGGTGGCAGCAACTTTACGATTACGCAGTAAGCATTAAAAAGTCCACAGAAAGCAAAGTGCTGCTTTTCACATTTTTACAGGCAAGCCATCTCTGTTTTTAATTGTGAAGCTTTCATGCATGTTGCAGCCATCGTCTACTCTCTCTGCCTCTCCACTCTGCTGAGCT
>NW_023339763.1:15870915-15875938 GCF_004916995.1 Morone saxatilis | reverse complement strand
AGAGACAGCGGTAGAGAGCCGACGCAGCCACACTCAACGCGCCACCACAAGTGCAACCAAAGTAAACAAAACAAGTAATTATTGGAAATAATGAAAATATACTTAACAGAATACGCTACAGCAACAAACACTGAAGAGAGAAACTCTGTTCAGGCAGAAACAAAAAGGTTACAGAGAGAGCTTGTTATTTTAAAATGTATTTAATAAACATGAAGTAACAGTTGATTGAGATATTTAAACAAGCATATTCATTGGATTGATGGTAATAACTTTAATGTACCTAAGTGTGCAATGTGCACCTGTATTATTTTGAAAAATTGGATTAGATTGGGACATCCCTAATTAAAAGCTATTCTTCTTTACAAAAATGCACTACATGTTCCCAATCTGGTAGGTACACTCATTAAAACATGTAGTCATTAAGATAAGTGTATATGATGGAATAGTGGCATTCAAATGTGCCAGAGGCCACCACATTTGGGCTTTTACGGCCATTTTACCCCATAGCTGCTACTTTCCTCACTGGTTGGCTACATATCCTTGTGGAAGCCCTGTTAATAGCAATGAAATATAAATATATCTAGAGTTGGCTCAAATAATTTCATATTGAAGGGGTTTTTGTGATTTCAGATGTAGCCGTTTGCCTTTGAACAACAGAGCTAGTCATCCTGACCACTAATAGGGTTTGACACAGCTGTCACGAGTCTGTGAGGCCACTTCATATTCTCAAGATGGGCTGAACTGGCTTCAGAGTACAAGAACAGGGGGATGTGAATATATTGCAGCAAATACACCATAGTGGCCAGCTACTCAGGTACATAGACAGAGATGCAATAGTAGTATAATTTACCTAATAACACTGTTGACTTTTAACAGTTTAATAACACATTTATTTGACTCTTTCTGAATGGATTTTTATTCAAAAACATTCAACTGTGGAAGTGGTAACAACTAAGAGATTTACTTGTTTGATAGTGGAAAACATTTAAGTTCTGCTTTGACCCCTGTAAACTCTACTCAGTCTTTTAATTAGTTAAGTGAGAGCTGGCACGGGCTGTTTGAGCCCAGCTTTCCCCCTATGGAGGCATTGAGTGATTTTTCCAAAAGCCTTTATGAGCCCTTCCCCTTACCTCTCTTTATAAAACTGAACACCATCGTCATAGGAATTTTTGCTTGCTCTGCTGGGTTCACATTATACTAACCACTAAAGCACTGTTACTGTGGGTTGTTTTGAAACTTCTTATGTTAAAATAATGCGTTCTTTATAACACTGCCACTGTTTGTCAGTTATATGAAAGATATGACCTTTACTTGCACAGAACTACATTTTGCATTTCAGGGTATCTTTGTGATGATTCGACAAACTGTATAGGTTTGACTCAATTAATCAGAAGGAGAATATAAATGATTAACTTAAAGATAAACATGTAAAACATTAGTGGTTTCATCTCCCTTCTAGCCTCTGTACCACTGGTCTCTATAACAGTATTGGTAAGGAATGGCTGACAGGGTTTCTTATCACTATAACGGTTGAAAATATTAACTTAGTGCCGATTCTTCTGGTCATTCTGTCAAGAAAACACGTTTTCTCTTTTTATATACTGTGGATGAGAAAAACAATTCACACTGTTGCTCCACTTGAACTTTCTTGTAGAAGTTGCTGTTCTGTGAATTATGCAAGCAAAAAGAAAAGGGTTCTGTATTATACCTACAACTGAAAGAAGAAAAAGTTTAAGAAAGAGCAACTTCTGAGTCCTTTTCTCCTCTGTCTTGGAGCTGTTTGGTAGAGAGGGAGGGGAGGAGGTGCAGGGAGGAGGGAGGGAGGTGGAGTAAGGTTGGAGTCCCACATAACCACTGGCAAAGGAGCCGTTTCATACTGTGCTGTTCTGAGCTGTCTATGCCTCTCTCTGTTTGTATTCGCTGGGAGTCAGCATGCACCTGTGGTCTCTCTCATTTCAACTGGTTGTTTATCAATGCTGTCACGTTAGCAGCTCGTGCAGCAGTCAGCAGGAGAGAAGTAGAACTGGACCTGGTAGATTCAAAATACCAAAAACTCAGAGCAAAGGAATTGTGTTTGGGGAGTTTCTGCCTCCATCTTGAGACGAAAGAAATCTGAGGAACAAACTTGCCTGGCTGGAATGAAGGACTGACAGCAAGCAGACTTGTGTGGAAAAGGGTAAGTTACTCACAAACCGCTGAAGTTACTCTAGTTTGTTTGGTTTCAACCAGGATAAATATAGATGTTTTTACCTTCTTGTACAATACCCGTAATACCCTTCAGTAAACTGTACGATACTGTAGCAATCATAAAATGTGTCTTTACATAAGTTGTTATTTATCTCCTTGTTGTACGTGTGTTTGTGTGCACACACATGTGGGGGTGTGTGTTGTGTTTGTTGAATTTTATGATGTGTTGGCTGGTCTGTGGTTCATCTTTGGATTAGACTCAGCTGCTCTGGTTCTCTCAGGGTATGTCTTGTTTTCTCTTGTTCATTTGTTCAGACATCTCACGTGTCCAGAAATAAACACACACACACACACACACACAGGAAGCAACAGGACAGTGTCATGTCTTCACTTCAGAGCAGACAGGACTTACTCCTGCTGGTTCAAATAGCAGTCTACTTGTAAACCAATCTCCTGTAGTACCCTTACTGCCATTAGAATAACATTATAAAAAACTCATTCAGTCTGGAGTGTTGGTGGTAGATTACCTCCGATTCTGGATTGGTTAACATTGTGGGCGGGTTGTCTTTGAGAAAACGTACACCTGGCACTGTAACCAAAAAATACTATTCTTTCCAGCAATGTTTTTTACATTCAATGTATTTACGTTCAGTAAAATCATTGCTTTATGTTGTTTTTCATTGTTTGTGCTCAGAGCTGCTTTTCAATGGACACATTCAAATATGTGTAAGCATGAACAGAGCCTAAAGCCTGCATTGTGCTGTGCATGATTAACGCAATAGGGACGATTTTGTGGTAAACAGCTAGATTGCTAACTGCTAAAATAGTGTGGCCGCTTGGTTTAGGGCAGCAGTGTTAAACATTGTTGGCAGCTTAAATGATGTTTGTGACAAGGCCAGAATTGATGTGGTAATGACCCGATGACAGTCAGACCAGTTAGGCTGAAATTGCCCTGAAGATTATTACCTTCAAACTAAAATGAGGGCCACCTGAACAGACTGAAACACTAAAAAAACTACTAGGCCCCAAGTGGATCTGTGAAGACCTCTCCTCTATTTTACAACTAGACAACAAAATGTCCTTTAACTCATAATTAGTTTTTTTTAGTCATAATAGCCTTCTGTTCATCATTTGGGTTCAATAACCTTAAAGCTCCATTAAACCATTTTTAGTTACTAGTGGGCTGAAAACCCCAAAACAAGTTAATGACATGGTGCAACATTGATTTGGAGTCACGAGTCTCGCTGTGTGTAACTCTTCACGGCAATATTCACTGTCTTTTTTAGTCGTGTTGTTGTCTCAGTAACTCCTGAGAACAGTATCTGGGTCTTTAACTGACTACATGTTTGATTTTCTGCAAATTTTTTTTCTTAATCACTAACTTCTGCTGCATAGATTTAACAGACTGATTAAAGTCCCCCTCCAGTCAAAAATATGTTTTTCTTCTTTATCGTACTGTTGGATGTCTGAGCCTCATTGTGCAGAATGATGTACATGCAGAGTTTGACACTAAAAGGATGTTTTCACATTCATCTGCTGAAAGAAGTGGAAAGTTTCTTTGTGCTCATTTAAGATCTTATTTTTAAGGGGTTGGGCCTACGAGCATTGGCAGGCAGGACAGGCAGGCAAAACACATCAGACACACATTTTATATACTGTGTAAGTAAAAATAGCTGCTGAAAAACAGCATTTCAAAAGTTTATTTTTCAGAAGGAAAAAGAAAATTTATCTCAAATGATAACTAAATGAATAAATCATTCTGCATCTTTAAAATAAAGCCGTAAGGTTAGGCACACTGCTTCGGCCTCACCATCAACTCCAGTTAACATTTGTTATGAGTTAGGAGTTTGAAAGTCTACATGCTGTCCAAGGATATCCTGCAGGGAAACAGATTAAAATAGCTCTCCTATTTTTTCACAGGTCTCTCCGATGATTACTGCTCTTGGAAATACTGACCAACGTCATTATGGCACCATATTTAGTGATTGTGCTCACAATGCCTTGGGCTACAAACCTAGGAAAGTGTGGGACAGGCCCAGAAGCAGATAAGAAAAGGACATATGGGATGATGGAGTTACTTTAGAGTATGCTTTGAACTGTATATTTATTTTAAACAAACAGAAATGGTGGTACTGTATTGGAGAAGTGGCAAAAATTATTTACAAAAAAAAGTGGTGGGGGTTGTTGGGAAGAGAAAGGCATGATTCAGGCTCTGCATGCTTCACATTCTTAGCTGCTGACCTCTATGGATGATAACAACAGCCGGGCTTGAAGGTCACACTGCTGTGGCCAGTGGCTGAGGCTGAATCTTTACTGGTACCAAACTAGATGTTTGTAAGGCTGGTACTGTTCTCTAATTATATAACTATTATTATATACTATATAAGCTATTGGGGATTACTGTTTGCTAGCAAACAAAATAAAAAAAATATAAATATGAAAATATGAAAAAAATTAAAGGACTGAGTTGACTGTCATATGCCAAAGTTAAGCTTAGGCAGTGGATGTGACAGAAAAAACGGTTTCCATGTGGTAACTTGCATGAGGCTTAGGGCTGAAAAGACAGTATCATTACAGTGGTCACACACCATTTCACTAAACGGTTTAGAATAATCCCAAAACAAACCAAAGGCCAAAGCATTAGTGGCAATGAAATCCTGTGCTTGTCTGTGATTGCATATTAAAGAAATATCTTGTAATAAAAATAACCCTGTTCTTCTTTGATGGGATGATTAGGCACCCATGTCATATGATATAGTACTGGGTATAACTGGGGAGCAGACATTTGAAAGTTAATGCTTCATGTTGTAAACATTTAAGCTCAAATGAAATATTT
>NW_023339763.1:15870600-15870896 GCF_004916995.1 Morone saxatilis | reverse complement strand
TTTATGAGTATTATGAGTTGATATTTGCAGTTATTGTAGACATTTTATTACTTGATTGTTGTTTCTATCTGCATCAAAACACAGGGATTATTAACAAGTTTTGTTTTACTTTTCCTCAGAATCATGTTCTTAAGTCTGAGTGAGAGGAATTAGTCTAATGTTATCTAAATTGTGCAGCTCTGTCATTAATCTCTTAAACTCCACTAGGACTCCTACTTCCTTGGCAGACATTACTGTCTTGGTTCCAACCATCGAAGTATAAAAAATGTACGTTGCATCTCCACTTCCTCCCACTG
>NW_023339763.1:15823665-15870523 GCF_004916995.1 Morone saxatilis | reverse complement strand
CCGCACTATCGAAGTCCTGCCCATACACCCAACCGACTCAACTGCAAGCAGGGCTCAGCTGTCAATCATGACATTAAACCCCCTTTTCATAGCTTCAAATAACTAATTATAACTGATCAGAAAAATGAACACTTGAATATACATCAGCATGATAAGAACTACCTAAAATTTTGGTGGGGGGAGAACTGGCAGATCCTTTGACCTCTCACCTCAAGATGTCTGAATGAAAACAGTTTGGGTACCCGCAAGTCTCCCCTTTACAGACGTGCCCAATTTATGCTAATCCCATGCAGGTTTTATTATTTGGGCAACAACTATGCCTTACCTGTTTTTTACATGCAGTATAAATGTGTTATTTTCACCTATTCTAAAAATCCCTATATTGTGAGCTCTGGGCATCACAGCATGATGAGACTTTACAGCTACAACGTTAAAAACCTAGGGCATTCAGAGGATGTGTGGCTTTCCTAGGTATATTGATAATAAGGGGGTTTCTGAGCAATTTCCAGAACTCACCATCCAACCACTGAAAAATACAAAAATTACTTTTTACTTCTTTTTTTGATACAAAATCACTGCATGATTTTTATTATGATCTTCCTCAAGGTCTCTTAATATGGTATATTGGAGGGATTTAAACCATTTTGCACCAGGTCTGTGTAACAAATGGTATCAACACAGAAATTGCTATAACAACTTATGAGACACAATTGTCTGTCATAATGGTCTAAGCCCTTATACGCTTTAAACTTTAAAAATTGGAATATGCACCTAACAAAAAAACACAATGCTATTACAGATTTATGGCTAGGAAAACCTGACGCACAGCACTGAATCTCCAGGTTCCCAACTTTTAGATGATGTATACTACTTCTATGTGGCATATACTGGCTATCTAACATTAAAAATCCCCTGCCCCCTCCTAACAAATACAAAAATGGGTCTGTGGTAGGGAGAGGTGGAGTGGAAGAGGTTAAACCAACGTAATTTAAAACTTTACTGAAGGATAATTTTGTTATTATGATCGTACAGTCCATTATATAAGTGAATTCAGTCATTTCCTACAAATAGGCTTAGATAAACAGTACACTGCCAGTCCAGTGTGACAGTATGAGATTACAAAAAATCTTATAAAAGGTTTTTATCCAACTGTTGTATATAATTGAGCCTTGAACTGTAAATAAAAAAGCTCACAAGAATAATCACATGGAATAGAAAGTGCTAAGATCTCTTAAGAACTTCAGAACTGTCTTCAGAACTGCTTTAATTTGATGTAATGTGGAGATAAATTGTAGACTCATTAACACATTAGAGACACATTGGTGCCGATTGCTACTTCATATGTAGTGATTTTGCGTTCAGATGTGCCTGAGACCTGACACCTCACATACAGGTGTCAGGCAGCCTTTTACTGTATGTGCATTAAGTGCCGCTGTGTACAAGTGAGTCTGTGGTTACATATGGATTGGTTATATGAAGAAGGAATCAGTATAGTACTTTATGGAGCCATAACCTTCTTTAAAGACAGTGGGTAAAGAGGACTGGTCTGAACCTGCTCATTTTTTTTTAGGTTGGACAGCCACTCGTAAAAGAAACGACTAACAAACGAACTCCTGGTGTGCCTGCCAGACTACACGCTTGCTGTCAGCTGTAAAATACGACCATGCTGCTTCCCTTTTTCTCCCTTTACTCTCTGCCCTTTTGACCCCTTCTCATTTCTTTTTTTCTCTCTCCTTTCCCTTATCTTTTGCTCCATTCTTCCTTTTCTGTCTGTTTCTTTAGGCTTCTCTCAGCTTTTTGTACTCTAGGCTTCGCTTTCTTTTCTTTGTCTGATTTCTGCATCAGTCTAAACCCTGGCTGAATCCTTAACAAAATCTAATCTGACAGTACTACGCCCCTGCAGTAATGTCTCTAATAATATATTTATTATATTCCGTTTATTCAGTCAAACTAGTGGCTAATAGCAATGGAGGGGGTGCCTTTTCACTCTAATCTGTCATTATACATGGCGTCACCAATTGTGTAGCAAAGTTGAAAGCCCTCCACTACCAACATAGTTAAATGATTAAAAGGGGAAAAACTACAGTGTGAGTGTAACAAAATCAGATTTTATTTCAGATCTCCAGAATGACCTTTGGTGCTCTCTCCATCTCTGCCCTGCTTCAGAGAAAACTGTTGCCTTTTTCAATACACTTGTATTCATGCTATAAAAGCTGGTTCAGAGTTGGGATGAATTATATTTCTAATCTTTAAAGTTACAGTCCTTGTAACACCTGTAGTTACTGCTGGTAACAGCAATTGCGGTTTAGTGCTAGTCACAGGATTCTGGGGGCAGCAAAACAAACTATTGTTGTTTTAATAAACAATTCAGGCAATAATTGTCCCTTTTCCATCATTCTGTGAGCAACCATAATCTGATTTGTTTATGCTGCACACGGCACAAGCCTGCGAACAGTAGGGCACAGTGAAAGGAGTTGGATATCTTGCTGATAAGTTGGAAGTGTGCAGCCTGTCATCTGCAACAGCTCACTTCGTACTTGTTTCATTACTCGCTGCAATATTTCAAACTGATCTGCTGTCAAAAAATGAGGCAAATGACGGTTGGCATCTCCTTGTTTCGTAGACGCATTTTTGATAAATGATAGTGGTCAGTGTCAGTCTTATTGACAAACACATTGCACTGCCCCTTGACTACTTCATAATAAAAGTTTGGCAGTTTAATGCTTTTAATGTGAAGTAAATGCAGTAACTTAATACAACAGTTTTTCCTGGAATGTCGCCAAAGACACCCAGTTCATGCACATATTGCAATACTTTCATCAGTGGGCCATAGACTCAATCACCATTGTGTTATCTCATTTGGCGATAGGTAGTGACTTAAGAGACATTTATTTAAATTAAAATCTTCAAGATTGTTAGTTTAGGAAACTTCTTGTGAGGTCCAGATGTGGATTACAAGACAAATGGATATGGTGGGATGTTGTACTAAGCTTAATTGCTTTTCCTAGAATGCAAACAAAGCAGCTGAATTGCCAGCTCATTATGTTACATATAGCAGACATAAATTGCCTGGGTGATTAGAGTGGATGTTATCTTTTTACAGGAAAGATAGCTGTGCTCACTGTACTTGAGGAGGGCTTCTACTGTATATCAGCCAGAGCTCTTCTTTTCAGGGTCTCACCATGTCAATCCCAGTAACCTGGTCGTTGCTTCTAAGAACTGGCTATTGACCAGAGAACAGGACCAAAATAAACAACATACTGTGAGGGGATTAAGAGTGTTGGAGAGCTTCTAAAATTACAACCCTCAGAACATATCCAGATGTTGCCTTCCTAAACCTTCTCAGGTAACACACGTGACAGAGCTGTATGTGTGCAGAGGAGCAAAGAGTGGCAAGAGTGTAGATAACCCCTCGGAGCACATTTTTTGGTGTCCTGGACTCCAGCTGGTGTGATCAACCTGCTAGAAAGACTGAGGGTCTCACAGTATGGGGGTACTGTAAAGAAAGGTTATTACCTGTAACTTGCCCACTTGTTCATCTTCAGACATTATTTAATCGACAAAGTCATTCTGCGTGGTGCATAGGGTAGCAGCTCTATCGGGTGAGCTAGTGCGGTGCCCTGAATTTTTTTTTTACTAGTACATAATACTGGAAAAAATGTACTAGTAATAGTAGATATAGAGCAGATATACATGTATCTAACTGTACAATAAATTAATGCATCAGTCTGCCTAGTACAGTGGGAGACAGAGGTATGAGAAACTCTATTCCTAACAATACCCTGCTGTGTTCTGCCTCCAAAAAGTTCAACCAATCAGCTTGTTATTTTTCGGTTTAGGTTACAGATGGGCAGTGTTAGTGATAGTCTTTATTTTTTTCACTTCCTAACTGAGTGAAATAACCCAGAAGTATTTTAGTGGCAGCCATGATAAGAGCTGTTCAAATTCTCTAAATGCAAAAGGAAAGGTACTTCACTGCTTCCTTTCTTATCTCTTTTAGCTTAGGATACATGGGACCATCCTTTATCGAAGAAAAAGAGACATACTGTCCCACAATTCCATGCTCCAGTAACGTTTTACCAAATTTCGCGAATTTTCTGTACTGTATAAAAGTGAATGTCAGAGAACTTTATACACCTATACCTTATATCTATTTTGTTCTTAAGTCCTATGAGTAATTGATGGTTAAATGTAATCTATGTATAATATATAAAACACCCTTTCTATGGAGATGTGATTCTGTTTTGGACAGGAAACCATGCTTAAATTGTATAGCACTTGACTTTGTCACTGTACTAATCTTCAATGTGTTCTGAATAAAGTTTGTTCTATAAAAACAGCTTAGTGTAAGTGCAGTCAGATTTTCATAGCACCGCGGTTTTCCTTAAGAGTCTCCTTAACATCTTTCCATGACCTCATGACGTTTTCCACAGAGGTCAAGAAAAAGTGTTTAGAAAGTGACATAGGACATATTTGTTTGACTATTTAAGTGCAGCCATGGTTAATGTTAGGGTTTGGGTTATGGTTGGAGTTTGGGTGAACTAATCCTAGAGGGAGGTGGGATTTATGCAGTTTTAGAGAACATGTTCCTTTAGTGGACTGACTCATGGCAACAACTCCCTTGGTTAGCAAAGAGGTTTGGCTAAGAAAGATTTCCATTGGTTTCTGTACATTCAAAACCCTGTGAGGTGGCTAAAAGATAGCAATTAAAAATGTAATTCATCTGAATTAAGCACAGAAACCAGCTTATAAACTGTCCATCATGAGTTATAGAAGTGAAATGCTAAATTGGTGCTCTTTTAATGTTAGAGCACATAGAGATTCAATAACTGCTGTTTTGACTATAGACCTTTTTCACAGCAGACATTTCGTTGTAGGAAAAGCACATGTGCTTCTAATAACGTTAATGTTCGCTCTGTTGTGTTCAAGTGTCCCAGTAAGCCATCACAGTGTGGCAGTGCCGTCTTACATGTCCCGCAAAAAAACACAGCAGCAGGACAATGTGAGTCTTGCCAGTGTTTGAATGCAGTTCCAAGATCCACAGGCATTTTAGCTCTGCCCCCAGTTTTGTTTTGTGTCTCTCTCCCGGTCTCTTCAGCTCACTCGATATTGAACTCTCTCAACCAGCTTCGTGTGCTTTTTGGATTTTCTGTAATTTCAGGCTCAAGAGGCTGCCTACGGTTTCAGGGTTAGCAAATACAACATAATGAGCATGGATTCTTCAGATTGGGCTCCTGATTGACAGTGGGATCAGTACTACTTTGTCACTTTATAGGGGGTCATTTAATTTGGTGTTCCTATGAAAAAGCTTTTTGTGGGTATTACACAAGTACATCATTTTCAAACATCCTTTTACCGCAATATAATTTTTACATGTTATCAACTACAGAAATTAATGTTTATAATTTTGATTATTGATGATTTTGATCTCGTGATCTGGTTGTGTACTGTTTTACCATCAATACTGGATTACCAATATTGATATCAACCAATGTACAGAGGAGGACATTTTGCAGCTGATAAACAAACTTGTCACTCTGGTGTACAAACTATGTAATCAAACATATCTTAGGCACTGTACTGCAGTTTCTTGTTTCTTGTTGGCTGACATATACACCAATACAATATATCAGCAATAAGCTAAAATCAGCCGATATACTGGCCCGCCAATTTATTGGTGTAACTCTATCCTGTAACTTGCGGCTGCATAAAAATGTACAATATGGAAACAGTTATATGAGCGCATGAGGGATGACCATATGTGAGTACAAAAGTAAACACTGGGTTCTGGTAAACCCTGCATTTCCCCTCGCTCTCCATCATCCCGTAAGGATGGCTGCATTCAATTATCCCTTCTACCACAACAATCAGTCATTCCTTCTTTGTGCTTTTCACTTGTACTTGCATGTGGTTTTAACACTGACTCCAGCAGTTACAGTCAGGTTAATAAAGGTGAAAAAAAGATGGCAAAATATCTATTATTTAAATGGCAGTGTCAGTCTCAAGAGTATGACGGTTCCTGTACCTAGGACAATCCTTGTTGTAAAGGAGACTGGGACTGGCTAATGTATATTATTCAAGTAACCATCAATCACCTGGAGCAAGTTTAAAATTGGTATAATCTCTGTAAAACATTAATGTCCCTAGGTGTTCATCTTGCCATGAACTTCATACTTTAGTGCTCTAGGTTATGAAATGAGATTTTTCCTCTCGCCTTTTTTCCCTTACTGCCAAAAGTACCCAACATCCTCCTTCTTATCCTGCTACCCGTTCCTCATAGTAAACCTCTGCATTGTGGGCTGAATCAGCAGCATGAGTGGAAATACAGACCCTTGGGCCAGAACAAAAAAAGCATTATATCTGCTTCCAGTATGTGGGATATCCTTGCTGAGTGTGCATTTTCTTTGGAGGCCAAAAGGCATAAGTATACATTTCCAAAGTTTCTCCTAATCTTGGATAACAAACATGGAAATTGCCTCTCAAATGCCTCATTTCTTAAAATTGTTGCTTGGTAGATTAGTTACTCATTATAAGAATCAGTGAGTAAAAAGAAATTGTGAACAATTACTACTGTTAATTTGTTTTGTTTGGTGATGATGATGATGATTAGCCCAAACATGATATCTGAACATCACACCTACAGAATATAAATTAAACCGATTCAAAGTCACATTCAACCCATGTCAGGCACATGGAAGTTCTGTCACAGGTTAATTTCAGGTTATCACCGTTATCAGAGACTCCAGTCTGCAGTGTATTTACTGTTGCAATACACTACACGGTTTAAATAAGTTCAGTTTGACTTGACTCACTATGCTAACAAGTTTCATCAGTCCCTATTTATTGTGGTAATGAACATCGGCAAATTATAGGGCTATATGCCTAGAAATATAGCATAATAACCATTTTCAAGTATATACATATGTAAAATATATAATATTGTGCGCTTTACAAGTTCAGTGAGGCTTAGTTTGTTAGTTTGTAATTACAAATAGCTAAGGAACATTTAATTTAGGCAACAGAATTTTGTAAAACTATGACATGGTTTCATCAAGATATAATTCCACTGAAAGTCAATAAACAACAATGGAATATCAACCACCAGTTGTAAATATCTCTACCTGTACAGACTGTGCAAAGCCAACCTTGCTATTTGGCCATGAACTAAACATGATCCTGCAGTATTTTTGTTGTTTTAAGGAAAGGTCTTTTGGGCATGTTTGCCCTTACAGGACAGGTGATGGACAGACAGGAAATGGTAAGAGAGTGTACCATACAGTCTAGGACATCAGGATGTCCTAGATTCTGTTATAATAACCTGTGTTTCCTCATGCATACAAAAGCTGTGCAATGTCAAACCTGCATGAAACCCAGGTTGACTGCAGGGTCACAAACTGAGGTCAGTTAACCTAATTACACCAATGGCAAACAGGTATTTGGACAGAAAGGGGTGTTTGTGTGGTTACCACATATGTGAGAACACTTTGCCATAAAATCAGTGAGGCCTCTGATGAAGTAGACCTTGTCATTGCTCTTGGGTTTCTATGCTTGGCTGAATATTGGTGCATAAAGGTGTACAGCTGCCACAAGGCATTTAGTTGAGCAGCCAACACCCAACTCTGACATTTTGTAATGAATGTGTAGATGTCACTGCAGGGGTAGTAATGCGATTAACACATTTTGCTTCACAGCCCAAAAGTGATTCAAGCTTTCTAACGAGGGGAAGATAGGTATACTAGATTGGCCACTGAGTTTTATTTTAAGCAGAGAAATTAGTAATCATATTAATAAGTTAAGTAAGTCCTTATTATGGTACCTTACTCAAGCAAGCTGAAACTAAAAACAAAAGGTGCTGTCAAAACGATTGAGGGGAGTTCAAATATTATATACATGTTAGTTAGGATTGTAGATTTTATTTCCCAGAAAACAATATTTGACTGCTCAGAAAAAAAACTATATAGGCCAACAAATAGCTCTTTGTCTTTATCCTCTCTGGAATTTTACAAGCCTTTGTTTTTTCTCTCGGGTTTTCAGATGCTGTGGATCCCCTAGTTTGCCATTAAATCAGATACTTAGATATGTAATATTCAGACATTTAGAAAGTTGTAGCTTCGGTTTGTAACAACTAAAATTACACTACATTTTATACCAGTCTTAAAAAGATGCAAACTAAAGAAAAATCCTGGAGAAATT
Source organism: Morone saxatilis (assembly GCF_004916995.1). Lineage (NCBI taxonomy): Eukaryota > Metazoa > Chordata > Actinopteri > Moronidae > Morone > Morone saxatilis. The sequence continues at coordinate 15,862,330 of NW_023339763.1, read as the reverse complement.
CTCAAATACTCAAATGCTTTCTACAGTTTCGGCCTCAGGGCAATGATCCATAAATATCAACTGAAAACCACATACTGTATGTTCCCTATCCTGAAGAGCATATTTTTTACTTCCACTTTGTCCTGATTTACCAGAACTTTACCAGAAGATATACAGTATATACACATATATATATATATACATAGAAACATCATATATGGTACTATTCTACTTGTCTTACCGCTTTAGTTATTAGTTACTTTTCCGATTACAGTTTTTCATGATTTTTTGATGATGATAAACTGAAGGATTAAGTGTCCCTTTATCCCACTTCTTAATATAAGATATTTAAAACTCCCCTTGGATTAGCTGGAAAATGTGTCATAAAGCTGAAAACAGGCTGTTTTCAGGAGCTGGAAGTTGACTTTTTAGACATATGTGATTCAGTAGTGACCCTGTATGTGTATGATGATCTTATATAGTGCTGGGCAATATACTGGATGAACCAGTATACCGGTATTCATTTCCTGTATGATAAAAATATTTCTTATACCACCATAGCTAAATATATATTAATATAATATATATATATATATATATATATTTGAATACTTAAATACTTTCATGTCAGTTTATAGTGTTTATACAGCTATTATTTTGAAAAGGAAGCAGTGTTAAAGTTGTTATTGTTATTTTCAGTTTTTTTCTATGTTGCAGTTTGCACAATTAAAACTGTTCAGTTTGCACATACACAATGGCATTTTTGTATTCTATATACTCCTGACAGTAAAATAAGCCATTGTAAACATACATACAGGCCTTGTCATGCAAAACAAAAAACAAAAAATGGTATACTGTGAAACCATCAGATACGTAACCACATGTCACTCAAAGCAGCCATGCCCTTGCTTTAGACATTTTCAAAGACATACATTTCAGTCCATTGTGACTTCACAATTGGATGTGTTCAGTCCATTTTGGCATCATTTGTGTTTCTATACGGCAAACAATAACAAAATATAGCTATTATTCCTAGCGAGGCTCCTTACATGCTTTCTAATAACCTATTAGAAGAGTTAAGTGTTGGCGCTGTTTTGAAGGCCTAACTAAAATCCATAAAAAGAAGTCTGGCATAGTTTCCGGGGGTGTCCAGGTGTTGTAGCAGACAGTGCAGGAGAGAGGCCACTGCATCATCTGTGCCTCTCCTTTGCTAAATGCAAATTGGATGGGATCCAAGAAAGTATGATCATTTCATTATAACAGTGGTTAGAGCTACAGGCCTGTAGTGGTTTAGCTCTGATGGGTGTGTTTTTTTAGGTACAGGTATGACAAATGTCTTTAATGTAACAGCGATTGTTGAAGTACAGAGTGATTTGAGGACCTGGGATACCAGATGAAGAGACTGTGATATCAAATTGGGTGTAGAAATTCTTGAGATTATTGGCAAAGATGATGGGGTCAGATGCACAAGTGGTCTGCTTGGTGGCTTATCCAGTCTCCAGAGTCCTGACTGAAAGACTGGTTTGGTGTTCATTCAGATACAACCGTCTAAAATTGCCAACTAGTCCAGAAGTAGGTGGAACACTTATTATGTTATTAGTTGTTTTTCCAGAGTTGCGTTTTCTGAATCTCTGCTACGGGGTCGGCTATTGCAAAATTGTTATGATGTGTAGTCACAATGGCAGGTTGAAGAATACCAGAATTTCTATTTAACAGTGCCACATTGTGCCTGATCATTTACCTTGCACTATTTGCATTTAATTGGCTGCAACCCTTCCGCTCTCCGAAGAAAATAGGTACCTCTCATTGTGTGCTGTTTGGATAAAAAATATCAGTTTATGTTTCCATGTACATCTTATAGACTGTGTATCTGCATTCTGCCTTTTTTCCCTCAAATGTAAACAAACACTCGAGCACACACATGCTCATGCAAACTGTACCTAACAAGCAGTAAATGGAACAGAGAAGGGCCACCTGGTTCCTGTGTGTTTCAGAGAGCTTTACTCTTAGGCCGAGCCTTGCTACTTAGTTAAACAAAAGGGCCTCCGTGTTGGTCCTCTAGATAAACACACTTTCCTGAGAAAACACGGACACAGTTACACTTTAACCTGCCCAGGGAGGCCACAGCTACATACTCCCGGACAGTTTAGGTCAGACTGGGCTATAGTTCAGACCCGCAGCGAGAATCATGCGCTGCACGTGAAACCATGCTGGCCTGTCAAACAATGGAGCCTTTGACAGCCATACCCCCCTCCCTAGTCCACAGTACAGTCAGAGCACTGTCTCTCTAGGGCTTGGGTGTCACTCCCCATCTCTGCTGTGCTCCCCTGGAGCTGACCAGCTGGCTTCTAGGCTCTGGGATGTGAGAGCAGCAGCACAGAGGAGCTACAGTCAAAGTTCAGCCCAGATTAGCCCAGCAGAGAGGCCAGCAGCAACTCAACCCTGTCAAGTCCAAGCTATTCCTGCATAAATAACCTGATAAGCTTGGCCACTTGAGAGGAGGTTGAACTGGTTCTCTTTAGTCTGACCCACCCCAGATAATCTCAGCTCTGGTCTAGCCCCTTGGTCCTGCTCAGGGATAGTTTTGACTTTGATTTTGGCTGCACTGTCAGAGCTGGAATTAGTGTGTTTTTACATGCAGTACACACATAGTAACATATGAAATCCATGTAGAGACAAAATGCCTAAGTTGGTGTCTGATCCTCACTATGACAAGGATGTGAATTATAGTAATTATATTATTAACAATGAACTTACAATCAAGGCTGGATAATTGAGTAAATGTAAGTGTCCCTTAAGCAAGTTATGTTAATATACTTATGTTTGATTGGCAAATCAGATGTTTTGTTTGGCGAAGAGTGAAGCATTATTTTTTCTGTACTGTACTGTATTTGTGAATCCCTGTTTGAGTTTATTTTTTATAGTTCATAAGAATTCGATTTTTAATGTCCCGGATGATAGTTCGAATTGTAGCAAATTCCTCTGGCTAAAGACACGTTTATTCCTTTGAAAATATATCTGATTTGTGGGGTGATCCAGGGTTTTGAGTCTGGGTATTTTCCTTACTGGTATCAAAGTGTTCATACAGAATTTGATGTAGTCTATGACGAACAAGATCTGCTCATTCAAGAGCGAAGGGAAACATTTTTTTTTTGGTATTTTGCATATACTTATTAAGGTAAAACACCAGAATGGCTTTAAAATTACAGTTACATTTGGCTCGTTCATTGCGATAACAGTGTTGTCTACTGGTTCACATATGGACAAGTGTTGACCTGAAAGGTGAGGCATACAAATTGTGTGCATTACAGGTGCTGTCAGCTATGTTTAGATTGGAGTTCATACAGTCACATGTTTCCTCAGTATCTCGTGCATGTAAAACACAAAGGTGAAAGGAGGAAGCATACAATATATCACTATGCCTATATTACTGCCTGGATACAAAGATGTTGACTGAATACACACAGAAGGAAAAGTCATATTTCTTTGGTTAAGTCTACTGCAACGCTGTTGTTACTGTTCTATGTACAGTGAGAATGTAAGAGTTAAACGAAGTAAAACGCATGAACAGTTTTCAGCATTTGAAACAATGAATAAAGGATTCTTATCTCCCTGGTAGATGATGAACATAAATACAAGCAATGAGTGTTATCTGATGGTGTAGTTATGCAGAGCTGCCACCTCCCCCCGGCACAGCAGCAGTCGTGTAAACAGACAGCGCTCTGGAGGAATGCTGGACTCTGTGACCTCCCGCCCCGAGTGCTGTTACAGTGCACTGAGTTCAGCTGAAACAGCCCGCCCCATGCTGCGCCTCCCCAAAGCTCCGCCTCATCCTATCCCAGCCTGAGGCCCCACAGGGTGGAAAAAAACACACCTCTCACCCAACACCACGGCCTCTTCACGTACACGCACATACGCAAACATGAACAGACAGACAGACACACACACACACACGCATACAGATAGACAGACAAGTGCTCAAGTGCTCCCTTTCTTTACCACCCCAGCTGTCAGAGCAGCAAGTTCTTTTAGTTTCAACAGCTTCTCGCCACTCTCATTTGAAGATCTCTTGCAAATCAATTTAATGTACTCAGCCCTTCCTCATTCATCACATCGTGTTGAGTGAAAATTATGCAAATTGGAGTTGAAAATATAATGTTTTGAGCTTTAAATATTTTTCGGTGAAAACAGAATTTCAGTCTATCGTAATTACTCTTGTGTCTGGCACTTAGAAGCCCCTCTACTCTTACTCATTCTTTTCTCTTGTTAGTCACTGATATTTCCTAAACTCTTGAGGTGCTGATGAACTGTGCTTTATTGTGGGTAGAAAATTAAAGTGTTTTTATCAGAAAAAAAGGACAAGGTCAGTACATGTTTTCTCAGAAATTAAGCCCTGTCACTGCTTAAAAACAAATATACAGTGGATGTAGTTTGGGAGAGCTATAGTATAGTGTCAAGCTGACACTGCCCTCTGCTGGAGTGCAAACAGAGGAGAAAGGGCAGGTCAACAGGGATGGATGCCCCTAAGACTGGGTCTGTGAAGTCACACACATTTTACAGAGTACACAGGCAAAGCTGAGACACTGAAATCTGGGATTGACAGAAATTGAACATACTTATATGCGTATATATACATATAGTTGCATGCCAGCTGTAATCCCATTCACATCTCATGAATAAATCAAACAAGTCATCAGGTGGAAGATTTAAAACACTGACTGACTGCAGTGGAGGCACAGTAAACCAAACACTGCTGATTATCACTTTGCTGCACGTTAACACCTTAAACGCAAGTGGCCTTACACATGTGTGCGTTGCTCGTGCACACAATTAGACATGAGGATGCATACACACACGCACTTGCACAGACACACAGACACACAATCGCAGTTAGCCGTTGTCTCAGGAAACGAGGAGCTGTCTGGTGCCATAGCAACCAATGCGGATATCCCACCCTTCTAGAGCAAGAGAGAGAAAAAAAAAACAGAAGTGGCAATGACAGATTGACAAGACCCTAATGAGATGCGAGACACAGGGATGAACTGAGATTTATCTATCTATCTATCTATCTATCTATCTATCATATCTATCATCTATCTATCTATCTGTCTGTCTGTCTGTCTGGCAGTTTGTCACAGTGAGACTGAAGGAGGAAGTGGAAGCATCAAAGTGTAGCAATGGCGACATCAGGGAATTTGAGAAAACAAAATATAAGAAATAGAAGAGCGGCGCGTGGGTGAGGAAAAGGGGAAAACACAAACTGATGGGGTAGGAGAAATGAAACGAGGCAAGAAAAAAAAAAAGACTTAGACTGCTCTCTGGGGCATGTCTGTCTGTTATGAGCACCGAGCCACAGCCTGAAAACACTGCCGCAGTCTGCATCAGCCTGCCTTTCACCACCGTGACTCCTGTTTGAACTGCAATCTCATATGTAATACTATTATTCTGGCCCATATACCAAGTTACATAACACTCTGAGCCAAATCCTGACCTCAATCTGTAAAACAGTCAGTCTTGCTCTGATAAAAAATATTAGACTTCATAGCAGCACTGAAGTATATGGAGCACCAGAACGGGGGAAAAAAAGTAACGCACGACAGCAATCGTTGTTAGGCAGTGTTTGGTGATTTGGTCAGCTACCGGAGGCGCATGTGATCTATTCATCCTTCTTTTTCTCTTCCTTAGGTGGCTGTATGAACTTCTGCAGTGGACAGAAAGCAGTAACCAAGTTCCCTCTGGTAAGTCGAGTCTTTACCGAGCCTCACTTCCTGGGCTGGCCTGCAGGTGGAAGTCACACCCACTGCTGTGTGCTCTACGCCATGTACAATACCAGCACCAGCACCACTGTTGGAAAAAAAACAAAATCTCCACTCCCATTTCACCATTTCTGTGTTCCAAGTTTGGTTCGATGTGGCAAAGCGACAGTTTGTTGATGGCCACTTCACCTTAGTGCCACGCTGTGTGAGTGAGAATCTATGTGTTTTTGTTTTGTCTGTGTGCTATTTATGTCAATGGTGTAAGGCAGAGGACCACATGAAGTGACTCACAGCACTAGTGTGACCTAATTTTTTTTTTTACCAGTGTCATTGTGAGATCTATGCAATGCCAGCCAGCGTCGCCAATACTGTTGAGCTTTGATGTGCTGCCCTGAAGTGAGCTTGGAGCCTGTCAGTGAGTCTGTACAGTCAGAGAGGGTTGAGGCAGACTTGAGAGAGGCCATGGATTTGACTTATCTGAAAAAAGTAGATTCTAAACTAAATGAACATGTCTCTTGTCCTATTATGAAGTGGTACAACCTCTTGTTGGTGGTTATAAAAAGGCGAATAACCGAAGTGTAAGCCCAAAAGGAACAGCTTTTTTGAATATTTGTTTCCTAAAGTATTTTATCCTCATATGACCTAGTTTTACCATTTTGATGCTACTTGCTAGGATGATTTGAATTTATCTCTCTGGGTAAATACGGCCCTGCAGAAACTAGCACTGGTGCATTAGCCCTCCACTGCATCCCTACGCTCGCCCCTCTGTGATTGAAAATATACCAAGGGTAGTGAAAGGCATCCAGTTGCTCCACTGTCCCCATTCTGTTGCTCTGTTACCTGGCATGGCCCCGAGTGCCTCCTCCTCCTCCTCCTCCTCCTCCTCCTCCTCCTCCTCTTCAGGAGTGCAGCCCCACCTGATGCACACATCTGCTTGCCCACTCATCTACGCCACGGCTTTGGGAGGTGGGCGGTTGGCGGGGATGGAGTGGTGTTGGAGCACCAGCCAATAACACTCCTTATCCTGACAGCATTGAAGTGACTTGACACATGTATTCAACCAATCACAGAGCACTGCAGCAAAGAAAGCAGCAGTAGTAAGAAAAAAAAGAAAAAAAAGAAGAGTAAATACAGTGAGAATTTATTCAAAGGGGGGATCTTTGCTGTGCCGTACTTCTGCACTGTAATTCAGAGTATTCTGTATATGACAGAGATGCCAGAATTACAATATAGTAACAACTCAAGTGAGACCATGTTTTGCTTGATTATTAGATGGGATACAATTATTTATGGTTACCATATTTTGAATTTAGTACCTGCAGATGTTCAAATCCTGCGTTATGGCTCCTATACAAAATCTCAGTACGAGCACAATTGAGCAACATCTCCCCATCACCTTCTGATCACACTGTTGGGATGGCTGACCCTGTTGCCTTGAAATGAAACTGTTGAGAGACGACAAAAGAGTACATACGAAAGGGAATGTTTGGTCTTCGTCTGGGTAGCAGTTATTTTATCCCTCACTCATTCACTTCCTAATTTCCATCTCCTTTGAATTTCCACTTTGATTGCCTATCAGCTCACATTGATCTGAAACAGAATCCTATGATTGTCTGGCGTAATAAATATGGATGGTATCCATTCATTCATACAAGGTCAATATAACGACAATCAGTGGCTTTTATTGAGGAGAGGGAGAATAGAGTTTTGTCAGGGCATTGTGAGAGGGGGTAGATCTCTTCCTGCTATAGAATGGAGCCATAAACCTCCATATATCCCATTAGGGAAATATACTTGGGTGCCTTGTTGTTACTGTTCTGCACTCAAAACTCTGCCTCTGTCAATTCTCAAAGATATCAACCCGGGATGCAGCTTGTCAGCTTCAGTGTCTGTAAAGTCATTCACAGCAAAAAAAAAAAAAAAAAAGCCTATTACCACGTCTGACACAGCGTGGCAGTACTGTATTAACGGCTGCACACACATGCAGACAGCAGTGGCCTGCTAGAGGAGAGCCTCTCTATCACTGTGCACTTTACTGTACATGTCACTATTCCTTCAGTGCTGGTATTCCTGTGTAATGAGCCAATGAGGGGAGAATATTCCTTGTGAGTTCAGGTGGGTGTTGGTTGTCTTAAAGTTTTACCCTGAACTGCTGGTTAATGGTTGTTTGGTTTGGTTAATGGTTGTTTGAGGGATTTCTTTCATAGTGTGTGATGTACCAGATGGATACAGGTTTATGTTTTGCTAACACTGTGCATGGTATGTACCTTTTTGGCTTATCTACCAGTGGCAGGTAAACTGAGAAAACCTGTTAAAAAAAAAAAAACAGCCATAAAACTGTATCATGTGTTGTGACTAAAAATAATGACCTCAAGTATCGAGCCTCTCTCAACCTTTTGAGCTGCATATTTTAGCTTGGATCTTGGGCTCCTGCGTTGTTCAGACGCCACCTCTAGCAAAAAACCATGACTCTTCTCTTCGTCTTCGTTTTCTTTTTGGTGGCTTAACCCCGGGAATGTGGCGGTACATCTCTAATAACGTGTAACACAGATGTTTCATACAGCAAAAACATAGACAGACATTGTGTAGAAAGTGCCAAATAGTAGTGAGCTGCTGTGATTTGATTAGCTGACGTCATGAAGGACACTGGACAAGGAGGATCACATTGGTCTCAGCCGGTAAACTAAAAAGCACAGCCATGTACACCTGGCCCTACGCCGTGTTTCCTAATTATTAACAGGCCTTCTTTACCTTCATTTTGCTTTTTTCAGAATTTTGGACCCAGAGTGTTGCTATCTGTCTTTCTGTCTGTCTGTCTGTCTGTCTGTAGGTAGACACATTATTGTAATAATTCATTAAAAAATTAATGGTAAATACATCATATTTACACCACAGGTTTCCTGCATAGAGTACATTTTTGAGACTGGAGCTATTGGGTCTATCTGAGAAATATACTAATGAATGACAAAATAAAGCCACTCAAAGTTTTAAAATTGATTGCTACTACAATCATGTGAGAGGAAAACAAGTATTTTACATAGAAATAGTAAGCACAAATAATGAGCTCATTAGGTGTTACCTCCAACATGGAGGTTATATTTTTGGCCGTAATAGTTGTCAGCAGCATATTTTCAAATTTTGGTCAAAGTTTTTGACTCTGAGGTAATTAGTTTTTGGTGTGGATCTGGATCAGGTTGCAGGTCAATGGAGTTTTAAATGGACTTTTCATGAACTGCTAAGCTTGATGAAAAAAGTCTGGCAGATGTAGCCCATCATTTTTTAAGTTTGATGCAGATCCTCATCCACAGGCAGATTAAACATTATGTCTTACTGTTTTATTTTATTTTTGTTTGTTCCTCTGAGAACTTTCTATTATTTACAGTACACTGATTATGTCAAGCAGCTTAAACAAATTTTAATCTATAGAAAAACAATGTTCCAGCTTGTACTGTAAGATGGCAAAATATAATATAGGACTGCTCATTGAAAGGCTTAATGGCCTTTTTGAAGATTCTGTCCTTAGTTCAGAACAGAACAGTTACTTGGATTACCTTGAATGACTCCAGCTTTACTTTACCTCAACTTCTCACTTATTATATATTTCTTCAATTGAAGTGCACTTAAAGATTTTTACAGTGCTGGACTTATGGACAATATAACTGAAAAACTAAACCATTCATTCATGTTGGTAGAAGTTAGAAGGAAAATAAAATTGATTACATTCCCACATTATGTCTGGGCTTTGTAATGCCAAGACAAAGCTGAAGGTGCAAGTAATACCTTAGAGAATATAATATAGTATCTGCAGTCCTCTTAGTCTATTGTTAAGGGAAACAACAGATCAATTGATTTACATTGTAGAGTCCATATCTTACTGTAAAGATTTTTACTTCTGTCTCTGGCAAGCAACATTCTACATTGTTCTGAATGTTTGCTTAACCACATCCTAGATGATCTGTACAGAACAACAATACTTTATTTAGAAGATTCACTAAAATTAAGTTTCAGTAACAGTAACAATAATTTAACTCATATTTTTGTATGCCTTGGCATCAAGGATTGTTTCTTTTTATTTCAGTAAAAACTAGACTACACATGTGTAATGGCCTCATAATTGTTGGCTTTTATGTGCTTTATTTAAAAAAACAAAACATAATTCTATGCTTTTACAAAACAGTAATGCCATTCTCTGTTCTTCTGTGCATTCGTTCTTAACTGGTTTCCGTCTGGGTTTGATTCAGTAATATTACATTTACATTCTCATATAATTGTTATCGTTATTAAGTGTTGTTCAAACTGCCACTGGGATGGCAGCCACATTACTGAGATTCCTACAGTTTTTTACTGGAAACAACAGGAATGTCCTTGAATTCCCGTCTCACCACCTCATCTCATGAGCATCTTAAAGAGACAAAGAAGGAAACCAACCACATGTTTCCTCTCACCAAGTTTGAACTGAGAGGTCACTGTCACGTTACGTTTCACTTCACAAACTGAATCATTGAAATGATTGGAGCTGTGGGCAGAGATTCAGGCGTCTGGAATAAGGCTAACTTCAAATCCATCATATTGATATTACTATTAGGATATAAACTGTATTGAACTGATCTGTATTATTCTGACTTGAATTATGATTAGCCCTAAATCACGTATTTTTTGGTCTTAAAGGTCCAGTATGTAACATTTAGGAGGATCTATTGGCAGTAATGGAATTAAGTATTTATAGGTTTTCATTAGTTTATTATCATCTGAAAAAAGAATTGTTGTGTTTTTCGTTACCTTAGAATGAGCCGAGTGAGTCCTCTTCCATGGAGTCCGCCATGTTGAACCGCCGTGTTTCTACAGTAGCCCAGAATGTACAAAGCAAACAGTGGCTCTAGATGGGCGTTTTTTGCAAGTTTTGTGGTCACCATAGTTTTTCCTACATGCTTGGAGCAATCTGCAACTTCACCACTAAATCCTTCACACAGGTCCTTTAAAGGTTGTATTGCAGTTCAATGAATTTTTTTGAATTTTTCATTTTCCTAGAAAATCATTTTATCACCTATCTTTGTTAAAACTCTTTATCAATATTGAGGTAAAATTCAGATGATGGATTTTTTAAAAACTACTGCTTGCTGAGGCTGAGTCTGATAGTCCATGCCGTGATTATGCGGTTTGGGGTGTAATGTGGGTTTTTAGGATTGATTGGTAAGATGCACTTGTGTTGGAGGTTGCATTGAGGAAAGACACACCCCCCCCACCCCCCTGCACTGGTCTGTACTGTCCCTCCCTCCCTCCCTCCCTCCCCCCACCCTCACTCCCTCCACCCTCACAGCTACAGTTCATGACTCACAAGGTGATGTGTCTGTGTGTGTGGGGTGTGTTTTCTGTGTTGCGTGTGCTTGTGTGTGTGTCTGCACACAATGGAAAGGCTGAGGAGCAGAACAGTGTAGACTTGGGTGGATCTGTGCCTCACGCCCTCACCACCGCACAAGACTATGACAAAGCGATATGTGCTTGATTGTTCTCGATTGTGAAGGTACGTGTGTGGGTGTGTGTGTGTGTGTCTGCGCACGCGTGTGTGCTCGAGGAAATGATTCAGGCTCAGAGTTTTGTTTGTGGAAATGTGGTTGAATGACCAGTTTGTTTCATGTTCTCACCACAAGTGAAAGTTCAACTGAGTCATCAGACAAACACAGACACAATAGTGCAGGAAACCACACTGGTGTCTACACACCCTAGTGCCGTAAGTGCACGCACACACACACACACACACACACGCACACACACTTAAGTTACTTGATTGCTGAAACTGAGGATTTTTGCTTCCTCATAATGGTTTTTCAGTGTTCTGAATCATGTCTCAATGCTATTGGAAAGACACACCCAACAACATGTGATCTATTGCGTTTGGAAACAAAAGCAGTGATTCTATAGAGAGACACAGACAGTGTGAGCCACTCATCTGAACTACTGACCTACAATTGAAGAGTACAGTGACACCAATTGTGCTCCTACTGTAGTGTAACTATGAATGATTACATGCATGCAATGTTGTGAATTATTTGGTTTAAATAACTAAATAATTAAACTCATGTTGGTTAGATTAAAAAGTGAGGAAAAGAAGAGGAATGTTAAAAACATACTATTTACACTATTACAGTGTATCCAATAATACAATTTAGATTTAACAGTAAATATGTGAGTTAAATATGTTAATCTGTTAATGGGAATTGATTTATTATTACTGCAGACCATGTTAACAGGAAATGCTTTTATTTTGAAGTGAAAGGAAGTAACAAGCAGTGTATTTGTTGCTAGCTTCAGTGTCGGCATGAAGACACCAGACGAAAGAGGAAAAAGTCAGTTTAGCTGATGTTCGTCTAGTCCATTTTCTTTGTAATGCTGCAGCATATTGATCAGCTCTGAGTGAACTACATCCCCTTTGGTCATCATTTGAAGCTTCCAGTGCACAACGTGCAAAGAAAATGATTCCAGTAGAATATGATGAATTTGTAATATATGTACATGTTGTATGTGAGACCGCCTGAATTAAAATAGCAGTCACTTGCCATAATCAGTTTTTCTCTGTTTCTGTGTTTAGTACAAACTGTTAAAAAAAACCATAAAGCCTTAATTAAACATTAATATAAAACACCCAATGGACAGACATTCTTTCTGTTTTTTATATTAATAGCCGCCAGTAGCCAGGGCTTTATTGAGCCCAAATATACGGTACCGGGGGCACAAAATGATCACATCCAGAATGACAGACATTAAACATTAAAGGCAGAATATGTGGCCATAATAAGTTGTAATTCATTTTGACTGTTTTCTCAGTATTTTGTTATTACTCGTAATTGAGAGGGGGTGATATTGATTTTCTCATAAAACAGACTTTCAGAAGCTTGCATCTGAGGGGATGGATGAGCACTGTAACATATTAGCAGCTTTATAATTAATTAATAAATGAGGGTATGTACATGTAGGTATTTAATAGAATTATAACATTTATTTATGTTTTCTACATACTGTCTTTGTTCTATGGTTTTCATTTTTAATTTCAGTGATGAAGGTGAAGGAGCCTTTGGACTTTCTCTTTAGACTAGACACAGCCTCTAGAGGCTGGCCATCTCTGTGTCTAGTCCTCATAGGATAATTGCTAAAAAACACAGCCATTATGTACGTACAAGCTGTACTTTTACCCGTTCTGTAAAAGCTCTTCTTTTTACAGAAACACATGCGTAACCTTGGTGACATACAGTGCAAACCTTTCCACCAAGTCAGTTGTTAATGCCATGTATGTCTTGTCACAGTGAGTAGTCTTTTTTGTAGTCAGAAACTGTCACAGGCTAGCAGAAACAAACTGCAGATGCGCAGTGTGTAACTAATTGTTGTGGAATGTTACAGTCTACTTTGAGCCAAACATAATTGTCTCCTTAGCTTTGTTAAACCAATTATAAATACCCAGTCTTTGCAATCATTACAAAAGCAAATGAACCACAGAACTATATTATAACTGATGTAAAACTCCATAATTTCCCCACACAGCAAAGAGAACAGCTTGTCAAACTTACCACAAATCACAATAGGAAGAATAAGAGACCCCAGCTCATGTTATGCCCTGTGTAGAGGTGGCAATATTAAAAAAATGAAGGAGCTGTGGTCAAGGCCAACATAACAAACAAAACAAATGCAACTGGAAAGGTAACAAATATTCCCTAACAAATTCAAAGAGAAAATCAAAGAAAACAAATTACTTAACATTCCTAACTAAAACAAAATAACAAAAGAAACTAAATTAAAATAAACTCACATTAGGCACCTACAGACTCCAGAAAGACAGTGCCATCAGCATGGAAGAGAGTACACCGTACAGATTACAGGTAGAAAGCGAAACAAGTGTGGCTGGTTGGAAAGAGAGAATGCCATCTTTGCTCGGTATATAGTTCACTGTCATCGCGGGAGCCGTCATCAGGCTGACCAATCGCCTCTGCTGTCTGTGGGAGATGCTTTTGCAGACTATGTCTTGTCAGCTGAAGTCTGTATATTAGGCCAGCCTTTCTTTACACACAAGGTCACACTCGCACGCATAAGTGCGCTTGTCACACGTCGTTCCAATTCATTTACACTGACAGACTGAACAGATTTTATATGGAGTACACAACAAAATATGACCTCTGTCACAACAGTGCAGGCCTTTTATGCCATGCAGTCTAAATGATGTAAGAAGATGTTAATAAATCTTCTTCTCGTCTGATTCACTTTCTACATCTCCTTGATGATGGGTATAGATTCAGGGGATAATGACCTTAACTGCACCTCAACAAGAATCAGAGATTTATAATTAAAAACAAAAAAAGCAAACAGCATTAATCACTAAATGAACAAAGCCAGTAATAGATCATTTAGAGTCTGCTCTTGTTATGATACAAGGTAGCTCCAGTCACATCCTTGCTTCGCTTTCACTCAGTGAACTGTTACTGCCTGGGAAAGGCTCATTGCAAAAGTTAATTGCCACTTGTTTGTTGACTCTGACTCTCATTCTCTCAGACTAATTACTGCCATCTCATAGATTCAGATCATTGGCTGTCCTATCCCTCCTCTACAGCAGACATGTGTAACAGTCTGGCAATGTCTGTGTAATGTTTGGCATTTTCAAAACCAGAGTGCTCCGCTAGTTGTTTATTAAAATGACACGGTGACGCAGCTTCCACAGAGTGATGTCCAAAATGAAAAAGAGTAACTTGTCTGAGGTAGAAAGGCGTGACCACAGACTGCAGACACTACAAGGATGCAGTGTCTGTGACATCACCCACTCGTGTCTGAAGGGATGTTTTCAAGCCTGGATTTGGGTTGGGCAAAGAGGAGGCAGCCTGGTGTGACAAGCAAGAGACAACTACTACAACTGACTGAGAGAGGCTCAGAGGCCTGTCAGTCAAGAGTCTCTAAAACTAGGGATGCCCTGTTCAGATCCCCCCCAGCCTACAGTAACAGCATTTTAAATATGTGTAGCAGCTCAACAGCTCTGCATTTGAAAATATAACCTGCATCACTCCTTTCCTTTTATTGTTTCCTATAATGTAGTGGGTGGCGCTAACAGTGCAATTTACTGTATAATATTTGTGGAGAGAGTTTCTGTGCATTTGTTGTACTGGGATTGTTTAGGCAGGATTCATACAACCTGTTCTTATCCAGCAAAAATGAACATGGTTTCTTCGATTTCTTGGAGCAGCATTGAGTGACCATTTGAAAAATTGCATTTTAATGCTCTACATTGTTTTCACCACTCAGCAGAGTTGGTTGTTGCTTGGGCTTTTTACCTGTTACCATGTTCTAATTCATAATTTTCATTTTCAACCTAGTATTATGTGACTGCAACAAATCACGCTGTTAATTGTTGCAGTCACACAATACTAGGTTGCAACATCCAAATGAAAGCTACAGTCAATAATTCTGGTGTTGAATGTAGCTTTTTTCTTCTCTTTTGCCCTTAATCAATAGTCAGCCTTAGAGTGTCAAGGGGAAGAGAGAGAGGGGATGACACACAGCAAGGACTCAGCCTTGGTACATGGGGCGCCAGGTGAGCTGTGGAGCTGCCCCATCTTTGCCATTTTTTTTGTTTTGATTTGTTTCATTATTATTATGTCTTGTAGTTGTCCAAATTGCCCTTAATTGTTTGCTGCTCAGTTGCACAAGTTTATTGGTTCATCCACTGAGACGTTTATGCAAATTAAGTTATGGCACAAATATGCCCCCCAAAATAGTACTTGAACAGACCAATCCAAATTCAATCACAGTTGAAGCATACTTTGCTCACAGATGGAAGGGCCTCTCCCCCACATGCTTGGCTTGTTGGCTGCTTTGCCTGCAGAGGTCCTGGAGCAATAATCACAGCCAAATGGAGCAAACTGCACAGTCTTTGACCTGCACCTTTAAAAAAAAAAATCTTTCTTGTGCTTCAATAAATTCCAATTGAATATATTGCATTGCATTAGATACATGCAGGTGCACAGTGTCATTATGTTGTTGCAGTCTATACTCAAACTACGAGACTTGGATTAATTGATGGCAAAAGCACATTAAACAATAAACTAAATCTAATTTTATTTTTTTGTTTTCTGGGATACGATTTAATCAATCACATTTCAGAATTCAGATTAATAAGATTTAAAGACAAACAAAAGATCAAAGGTCATCTTTTAAGATACTTTTTTAGACTATGTCTTGTTAGTTGAAGTCTATATTAGGCCAACCTTTCTGTAAAGCTGGCATGAGTCTTGCAGCTAAGCACACCATTAACTGGGGAATTAGAAACCCTGAGAAGTTGTTAATCACCACAGTCATTCACATTCCACATAGACTCTACTCTGCTCAGGACCTCTATGTGCTGGGGATGGGGCATGGTCTGGGGGAAGCTGGGCCAATGCTATTGGACCCAATGGTCTTTAATTAGAGGGAGAGCTTGGCAGGGACTGATGGAGGAGAAAGGCTCTCAGGATGTGAGTCCAGGGTGAGAGGGTTCACACACAAAACACTGGCTTTTCATCACCGCATGACTCACTGAGTTTGTGTGTAAAGTGTGGTGTATGTGTGGATGTGTGTGCGCATGTGTAAGGCAGAGAAAGTGAGAAAATGTGTGTGTGTGTGTGTGTGTGTGTTCGTACTGTATGCTTGTGTGTGTGCGCACATGACAGCGCGTGCGTGTGTTTCTTACCTCACTGCTCAGGCATTCCAGTAGAGAAAGTGGTGTGAAGAGAAAGAGCGGCTCTCACAGTGTGGGTATTCATGGATCTGGCCCCCGTGGGCCGGTCCGGGCTCCAGTGTTCACAGACAAAGCCTCTCCAGCAGGACCCAGACACACTCACACAGAAAGGAGAGCAACAGAAGGAGAGGAACACAGGAGAGGGGGAGACAAGGTAACAAGGGGAGAGAAAATGGAGAAGGGGCAGGAGGGGGCAATGGGAGAAGGTCTGTGTGGCAACTCCCATTCGCCCAAGAATGCAGGTGTGATGGGTTGTCATCTAAAACTGGACCGATGCAAACCTCCTCTGCTTTGAGCCACAATCTGGAGGGTTTGTTTTGAAGTCATTGAATGAGACCTTTACTTTCTGAAGATTTTGTCCTAAATTCCAGCCTTGTTGTTTAAAACAGAGACGCTTTACAGTGCCTCTCATCTGTACTGCAACTTTACTTCAGGAAACTGCCACATTGGAAGACACTTGCACACCCTGCATTCACCACCACCTTTATTCTTTTTTTCTCCTTGCTGCCGGCGGAGTCCATAAATCTATCTGAGTCTCCGAAGAGGCTCCTCCCTCTCTTTTTACATCAGCCAATCCCGTCTCTCTCTTCCAGCGCTCTCTACTCTCTCTAGCTTTAAGCCAGCAGCTTGAGCTCTTAGGATTCCATGAGAGTTTCTTCCACTTGGCCGTACCGTCACTGTTCCCCCTGCCTGGCCCCTTCCCTAGATCGGGTAGCCTGGTTCACTGTGTCCTTAAACAACCCGTGTGCATGTACAGGAAAGGGGCCCCAAAGTGGGGAGGCCCATCTCTAACCCTTAGTTTTTGGAGAGGCAGACTCGCACTGGAAAATCTCTATACTGACTCTCCTTTATTGATGAACTCCAAGATGTAATTTCCACAGTCGTCATTAACAATAAGATAAGTGTTATCTATTAAATAATACAGACATATATAGTGCACGTACATACTGTATATAAACTATGCATAAAGCATACAGCATGTATAGTATTCACCATATGTGAAAAAATAAACAGGAAGAATTAAAAATGATAACTTGCATATTCTAAAGATTTGCATATTTTCATGTTATCATTTGGGATATATTGACAAACAGCTCTGGTGATTTTGGCAATATATATAATAATCTCATCTTTCATCACATGAGTGCTTTCACTCACTGACATGGACCGTGAGTTATGCAGGTTATCAAATTCTTTGGTGTTTGAATAGTGGCAGCTCAATAAAGAGACGAGCTCCTGCCGATTTAGTGCATCCAGCAGTCTTCATAGTTATGCAGATGCTTTTGATAATGTCATTCTTTGATAGTGGGGGATTTGGCAGAATGCAGTTTGTATGAGAATTTTTCCTTTTTGCACAGAGGAGATTGGAGTACAGAATTCTGAAATCTTTGTCTAATTAAAAACCGTTTGTGCTACTTTATAAAAAAAAAAAAATATCTTTATAATAACTGTGGAAAAATTGTAAAAGTAAAGGTTCTGGTGCTGCAGTAGATACGTTGCTAGGGCACATAAGTGGGTTAATGTGCTCGTATTTTGTACAAAAAAGGATAACAATTTTTAGAGGAAATGATGGATTCACTGTAATGCTCAATTGTAGAAATATCTTTATATATTAATATCTTTTATCTGTTTTTGGCACATGCACTAAAGTAAATAGTAGCACTATTAATTTAGACACATTTCTAAGCTATAGAACTTGCCCCTCTCATCCCTCTCTCTATACATTCTGTGTTCCTGGACATTGTGCGCCTGTCTGTTTTCAGATGGGTGGGTGGGTGGATGGATGAATGGGTGGCACCTGCTAGGATGAAATTGATGACCTTGTCCTGAAGGTGCAGAGTCACAAGGCATATGAGTGTGCAGCAGCCAAAAAATGGACAGCAGACAGATGACATCCTTTCTGATGTGTAGTTTGAGTAATCCATCATTGTTTAAAAGCACAGTTACCACAGACACAACTGACTTAATTTACTTAAACATATATCTGTTTTTTGATGGTTTCTTGCAGTTTATTCTCTATACACTGTATGATTATCATTAATAATAATACATTAGTAAACACAACACCTTCCCCCCAATGCACTGCCAGCAACAGTCCAGGTGCTGGTACGATCGCAGGACCATGTGGTAAAAAATAATAATTAACCACCGGACACTGGAATGACTTCACTGTGATTTATCTGGGAGTGAACAATGTGTTTCGCCTGCAGCGAACCTGAGCAAGCTGCAGGTTAATTATGATTTTTTAATAATAAATTCCAATTTAATGGTTAAGAAATTAGCCTTTTATACAATTTATTCCATGTGGCTTTAGAATGGTCTGGTCTTTCCAACTAAAGCTGTGAAAGTAGAGGACCTTGTAAGACCTGGTCCAAATAAGCGGAGGCACATATTTTAAACAGAAATGCACCTCCACCCATTTTCATGCAAGTTTTGTCTCTGTGAGCCATGAAATTACCAAACTGTTGCAGGCAGGAATAAACACATTTTTACCAAGGTCACTGTACTGGTACAAAATGAAGGCTTTACAATCGTATGTTAAAGTAGTTGCAGCTGCTCCTTTCATACTCATTGGCTCCACACATACAAACATAAGTGTTACAATATAGATTTTAGGTAAGGAAATAACTGATTAGATTTAGCTAACTATTTGGTTAGTAATGCAAGCATAAGTGAAGCTGGATAGTGTCAAGATGGCAGCATAGCTATTTAAGAAGGTGCATATTCAATAAAAATGTAAATATTATCTTCTTTTTATCTTCTATTTGAATTAGAATCCCAGTATATTTGTGCTTCGTTGACCTGAATAATCTGGGAATGAAGACCATAGACTTAACATAATGATAGAACATAGACTGTATTTAGGCTCTGACCTACACACTGAACTAAGCAAAAGGGGGGAATGGGGGAGAACTTAACTCAGAGCCTACAGCTGGATGCTGGGGGTGGAGATGGGACTTATGAAATCCTATATTGAGCAGCTACAGTAATAGCAGCAGTGGTATGAATCGAGCATAGGGTGTGTTAGAAATGCCTTGCAGTGAGTAGTGAGAGATATTCTCTGCAGGAAATGGCCCGCATGGCTACACCCATAGGGTTGCATTGTATGAAATCAGAAAAACCTGAAACCGCAAATCACTCATCTGTCATTGTTGCAGGTCTTGAGAACAATATCTTCACAATGCAAAAAACGGCCGTGTTTTTTTTTTACCTTTTACACTATTAACCGGGAACATGAACATGAATGGCTGGTTGATTGTAGGGATATTGAAGGCACAGTAGACACACTGTCATATGGCTTTATGATCCCTCTGACTCCTGATCCCCTCAAATCCCCAGTGACCTAGAGGCCACGACCCTGGCATCTGCCAGCAGCGGCAGAGAGGCAAGCTATGACTGTCTGAGTCACACCTAGACAGATGCTCTCTAAGATGAAGTCTCAGTAGTGAACCCGCCCCTACGCTCACTGCCACTGACTGAGAGTCTCGTAGGGCAAGATGAGTCATTAGACATCGATCCTGACTTATTTGGCCCTATAAGGATTCTGTTTGGTCTAAAACTGCTACAGTATGAAATGTGTGTCTCAGTGTAAAATATGAAAGTTTGAGGCTAAGCCAAACTTCTGAATTGTATGTGTGTGGTCAATGTAGCCTAATAAGGGATGCCATTTAGAAGTCGGTAACAACAGTATGGGCTGTTGTTGTTGTGAGAACTTACACAAGTGTCAAAGTTCTGTCCCTCAGACAAAACAAAAGCTAAGAGACACCTCAAGGGAACATGGTCACTTACTCTTTTTGGCTTCTCAACACACCACTCTGATTGTACAATTGCTTACTGTTAGTGCCGACATTAAATTTTAGTAAAACTTTACTGTAATTGATCCTGTATGTGTCACAGGTGTACGTAGTCTACCAAAATAAGCATCGCACTCATACTTAGTACTTAAAATCGTGAAGACTGGAAGTTGCAGCGTGCAAAATTGCAGTGGTGTGTGTTACAGTAAACCCAAATCCAGGCCTCAAAAGATCCCTTCAGGAATCATCTGGTGACATCGCAGGCGCTATGTCCATGTTTTACGGCCTATAAGTCTATCTTGTTGTGACAAGTTGGGCTTTGTAATAACCAAAAAATGTCTCGGACAAAACCCAAAAAGCTAGCCTTTTTTCGTTTTGCATACTTGAAGAATGAAATGGCAGAAATATCCCAGTTGCTATTATTGGTTCTTGTAAAGGCAGTGCTGCAATTCAACCATCTCAATGTGTTAGTAAGAAATAGAGTTTCCTCACACATTTAAACATTTTTGAGCATAATTGACCTCCATGTATTGTTAAGTAAAAAAAAATAATTTGTCTTCAATGGTGACAATGTTCATTTTATTCAAAATAGTTTGATTTCTACCCATTCTACCAATTCTACCAATTTATATCTTTATCCTTGAGAAACACATTTGTCCACTAAAAGTCTTTTCAGGAAAATTCACAATTCAATTAGGAATCTTAATATGATCTAAATTTATTGTCCAGACACATGGCTTTGATTAATAGTAGTTAACAATAGGTATAGAATTATGATCGTTGGAATGTTTAGCTTCTTTTCTTTTGTTTGTCTTTACTGTTTAATACAATTCTGCTGTTGCAGCTACATGGACTTATACACTGTATGGGGGCTAGTGTTATACTGAAAGTGTGATTAAATACAGTACACGTGTTTACTCTTGAACAAAGCTTTCCATGTACATTCATGTGAGTGAGTATCGGATTTATTTGTTTGTGCTCTTAATGTGTGCAGCGGTGCATGGATGCGAGCTGAGTTTGATGTATGTAAGTGAAGCTGTTTGCCTCTTTCCTTCCTGTGTGTTCTGAAATCTCCTTTGCTGCAGACAGTCAGGGGTGCAGAGATGGTGGATGGTGTGGGGTGTGGGGGAGGTAGGCAGCGGACGTGGCGGCAGGCCAGAATCAATTGGCAGTGTAATGAGATGGCCTGGTGCCAGGTAACCATGGAGCTACCCTCTTTGCCTGTCTACCAGTGCAGAGTTCAAAATTAAACTGAATGAATGAGAGAGAGAGAGGAGGGAGGGGAAATAAGGGTCTGAAATGGCAGGAGTGGAGGGTGATAGAAAGAAAGAAATGGCAGGAGAGGAGGGTGGCTGATGAGGCACTGTGGGCTATTTCTAAGCACTGTTGGAAAATTTAACTTGAGCCCTTATTTCAGAGAAGGGAGATGGAGGGAGTAAACTCACAATACACCCAGGATTTTTTATACTCTGGAATATCTGGAAACACTGTTTCTATCCGTCTGCATTTTGCTACCTTGCACTGCCAGCATTTAAGTAAAGAACAAGTGCTCTTCACAAAGAAAGAAAAAAAAGTGACCTCCCTGAGTTTTCTTTCTTGACGTCCACGTTGAGCTGCTTCTTTTGCAAGTCTGATGGCATTAGCCGCTTTAATTTGCCCGTAAATCTCATTTCTTCGTCCCCTCCTAGAGCCACACTCTTCCTCCTGTCATGGAAGATGTGTTAATATTGAGAATTTGGCTGCATTCTTAAAGTGATTAGTACAAGCCAGTGGATCCTGCAGATGAATAGAAATTAAGTAATTAATACAGTAATTAGATCTTTTTCTCCTTCCTACAGCCTTACCCCTGCTATTTCATTGTGCTCGCTCCTTTTTCAACTCCATCTGCAAAGCATCTTAAGATGCAGTGTGTCACCCATAATGGATAGTTTTACTTTGTACTTTGTCTCTGTCTGATGAATACAATACTGGTATGTTGTCAAACACTGCAGTTCAGTCCAACCATAAATAGTAATAAGTAGCAATACTTTATTATATGATTATAATCACATTGAGAGAGAAAATGTAACATTTCAAGTTATGAAAAGTTTGTAATTTAATTAATTTACATAAAATAAAGTGTGTCATAGGGAAACTAAAGTAAGTGTTTATTTATGTGGTTTAAGTGAGATTAATAGATGTGGAGTTTGCAACTTGTAAACCTATAATCAGCAATGAAATCCAAAATATAAATGAAAATCTCTCTTTTGATGAAAATGAAACCAGCCATTTTTTCTTTTACTTTTTTTCCCAAAAGATAATCTGTACTTATGAAAAACTTATCAAGTAATCCGAGCATGCTCAGGATAAAGTTTTATCTCCAAAGATTTAGTTGTTTTCTGACTCAAAGCCAGCATCTTCACTGTCTTTAGAAACTGGCCAAACCTGGCTCAAACAGGGCAAAGTCAGCCACATATCACAGGCTGGCCAAACCCGGCTGAAGCAAGCCATCGGTTTGTTGTGTGATGTTTTTCCTGAGTGGTGTCAGCGTGGCTGAACATACAGGTTACATACTCTGCGTGTGTTGTGTGAATAAGGTTTGGAGTGCTGCTTATCCTGATTTGACCTTTTCTTTGACTACGATGGCGTCTTATGTTTCCTAATCAGTGGTATTTAGTGGGAGGGAGAGCGTGATATACTACCAGTCTGTCTTTACAGTAAAAAACATGTTTCAGCAGTGGGCCTCATGGCCTGTGAAAAATGCTCAGGCCACTCTCCACCGAAATGGCCCAGACTTTGAGAGTTTTGAGTGCACGTTGAGAGAGAGACGAGACAGTGGGCCAAGATGTCTGTGGTGTGGATTAATGGGGAGGACTGGAGAAAGGGTGCCGCAGTTGTGCGTGAGCAGAATATTTGATGGGGGATGCGAGAGGAGGGAATAGTGAGGGACAAGCAACTGCAAGAGATGGGTGAGATGAAAGGGGGGAAAAGATAAAAATGGACTGAAACATCAAGAAGCAAAGATGTGTGAGCGTGAATGAAAATGTACAGTAATAAATACTACTGTTGTCTTGCGTCTTCCACTGGTGCTTTATCCTGCCCTCTTGTCTGATTGCACTCACTTCACACGTTCATTCTGTTGCACTGAGCTGAACATGGGTATAAAATCTACAAAAAAAGGCCGTCACAGACAACCTGAAATACACGCCATCGATTCATTTCTCTGAATACAACACATAGGTAACAAAACAAAGGAGAGAATGAACAAAACCAAGTTAGTGTTTTTGTGAGTGCACACTGGTTAATCAGGTTTGCTTTATCAAGTATGCAAGGCCTTTGGTTACGTTTACAACTAATTTAAACTTACTTACATGACTTTAAGTCCCTGTGAGACATACTGTATGCCGACCATGATAAAATCACTTACTTTATGATCTACATGCTTCTTCTCTTTTTGTTTCTCTGGCAAAGTCTCTGGCAGACAGATGGATAATTCTAATATCCTTATGTCTGCTTTTGGTTGTAATGAGCAGCATAGTAGACACATTTTAATGCAATCCGATGGCTTTACATACACACTAATACTTTCATCTCAATACTTTCATGATCGTGAATGTATGTAATTTAGAGTTGTGATTAATCAGAGTGCGGTGATATTGTAGGCCCATTATTGAGGGGATTATTGAGGGGACCGACATCCAGCCTCTGTGTTTAGGAAATCTCAGTACTTTCAGAGTAGATTTAGGTTACTTGTACAAGTTCTTCAGATAGTACAGCAGACAGGCAGGACTGTGGGTGGTTATCCATGTTTTGACTACTGTATCCAAACAGTTAAAATCAGCCATTTGAAGTTCCTGGCCCCTGGGATGCTAAATGTTGCTTGTACTCAGAAAAGGATTGTGATTTTCTTTAAAATGCCAATAGACAAGAACAATGTATGAAAGAGGAACATATTTGGCTTGTACTTGGATACTCGGTAAAGCACCAGCTGCCCAGAAGTTACTTGTTTGTAATGACTAGCCTGAATGACATTCATTGATTTTTGTAGAAACTTCCTGCAACACAGACACAACTTTGACTCAACTGTGAATCGCATCCTTAACACAGAGAATTACCAAAGAATTTGTAAAAAAAGCTGACAAGATCTGTGTAGTAAATACACTTTGATTGATTACACAGAAGGAAGGAATTTTAAGTTATTTTATGGGATTTATACTGTACAGTAGTCTGGTGACGAGATTAAACTCCTGCAGTGTCAGTTTAAAGGATAGCACAGACCCTCATAGGGGCATGCAGTAAAACCAAAAAAAAGGAAGGCCTTACAGAGAAACAACGGAGGTAAAAAATTCTTGGATGTGCTGAAGTGACACCCCCATTAATAATGTTGAACAATGTTTTAAGACCAAGACGAAATACAGAAATGTTGTATATCATCTAACGTTGCTTTAAAAGGTCACCCTGTAGCAATAAAGGACTATTCCTAGCATGTCACTTGCACATTCCTCAGATGAAAAGGCGTTGAGGGGATTTCTTAAGTCGTCCTTTATTAAAGATAGCTCTCAGATGCGAAATTTAGGGCAAAATTGAAGCAGAGATTTTCACCACACTGATGGGAGGAGTTAACATCTCATTTCTCTGCCAGCAACTGCGCCGGTGACACTGCAGTAATAAATCTTTCACTTGAACACTAGTAAATCACTAAGTAAATTATTAGTTAGATCTTAAAGAGGATACGCCTTCCCAGTATTTTGTTTGTGGTGATAAGCCAGTCCTAAGTTTCAATGTTAAACTCCGGATGAACACCCAAAGTCTTAAAAGGTAGCACACACAGATTTCCAGGACAAAGTTGACTAATCTCAATTTCATCTTTTTATTTTGTGTATGTCAGATAAACATGCTAAAGTTTCATCAGAGCATACATTATTAGTTAATGTCCTGTTCACAGGAATTTACACAGACATTTTGAGAGAGGGGAAAGGAGAGGAATAATCAGTTTTTAAAGTTGGGGAGATGTCACTGTGAAACTGTGGCTGCAGCTTGTACAGGCCAAAGATGGACAGTAATGAGGACAAATAGAGTGAGAAGATATTAAACAACTCACAAAAACTAACTAAAGCAATCACATACAATGTTAATCTATATTACGCAAGCCTGAATTCTTCTGCTCGATTGTCACCGATTTTTCTAACGTTATGTTAAAAAATGTGTTAATGATTTTTTCCCACTATTAGCAGCCCACTTTCTCTTCCTCACTTTCCCAGGCTCTGAGAGTGGCTTTAAGGGGTTACCTTGTTAGAGGTTTGGGGATATGCCCATGTCGGCCGCTCTGTTTTCTTCAACCTTCTGTTTTGGAGAGGCCCTTTTCTGTGTCGGCACTGTGACAGGGTTCTTGGCAATATCCTGAAAGTCAAATCTGTTCATTTAGATTCAAGTGGTGACCATGGAGCAGACAGCAGCCCATTGGCATGCTGTGGCAAAACTAGTATTCAGGGCACTTAATATCCTGAACTCAACATTTGTCCTTTTTCATAACACTAGCAAGCTGATGGGTGAGTCTGTGTGTTAAAGCGGTTCTTGTATTTAAATAAGATAAATAATATAAATGTGCAATTTGTTACTGCTTATAAATTGCTGATTAACTTTTTATTCTTCCAGAAGTCGCAAGTCTGGGCCAGTTAGGGCAGCACCCTGATGGGGGTTAACATGTCTTGCTTAAGGGCACTTTAGTAGGTGGAGCTGCTTACTGGTATTGGGCTAACGTGAATATAGTCTAAAGCTGGGCTGAGGACTACAGGAGTTTAACCCATTTAAAAATCGGGTTGCATGCATTACGCACAAAAAGAATAACTTCACAGATTTTCTAATCTCAAACATGCATTCACAACAAGATGTGAAAATAATGGTGCATCACACAGTACATGATATTATTAAGATAATCGTGCCATAGGGAGCAATGCACCTCCGCATGTGATCTCCTGGGGTAGCAGATATAAACAGACTAATGTAGCGGAACACCTTGCTGTAGTAACGTTAGTGCTTAGGAATAACAAAAGCAGAAGGCTAAATGAGCCTGGATGAGAAAATGCTTAAGGAAATGCGGTCAGCACAGGTTGTCTATTCTTCAGCAAGAACTAGAGGTGAGAGTGTCAGTTTTAATATCTGTCAACAGTAGTATGCTAGCTAATGTTAGCCTCACGGGATACGTTGTTTACCACTGGTTGGCCACACCTCTCATTCACTTCCCTACCAACGTAATCATCCAGATTTTAACTCCTGAATAGCAAACACGTTTGAAAATTATCGGGGCACTCCTGATGAGTCGGCAAGCAGCTCAGGAGGTTTAAGAACGGATCCTGTAAACCCCTCACATTATAGGATAATCTGGGCCGGACCAGATTTCTTCTCCAATCGTAGGGAGGTTAATCGGCCCAAAACTCCTGTAGTATGCGAGTGTAGAACTTCAAAATCAAAAGTGCCAAAAAAGTGCCTCCAATGTTAGTGCAGCTTACCTCACCAGTGGGTTAATTTTCTCAGATGTAGGATGGAAATATTTTGTAAATGAGTAGTGTTTCGTGTGAAAGCAGTGGACACCCACATTATATATTCTTCACGAAACAAGCACTGCACTGTTTAAAACAGAAAGCCTATTGCTGTAAAGGAAGAACAACAAGATCAAGTGTATGGAAATGGTTTTTCCCCACACTTGGGATTTCTTATGGGAAAAACTGGGCTCACATAAAATAATCTTATTCAGTTGCATCATTTCTTTATTTAATAGGAAATTTAGAAAATGAAATCCTTTGTGAAGTATAATAATGCCAGTTGTTACTTTTTGTTGTTGAATTAATGTAGTAGCATGAGAGCTGAAGCACCACATAGTTCTAATAATCAATGATGTGTCAACGTAGCAATAGCACATATTCTGAGCTCAATTTCATTTTTTTCACAAGCTTACATTTTCAGTTACATGCAGTCTTTGGCCTTTTCTTGAATCTGCAGAGCTTTTCAGGGACACGCAGATGCAAAGAGACAATGAACAGAATCGGGCTGTGGATAGAGCCTTGAGATACTCCACTAGAAATGCGCTGATGAGAATGTAGTACTATTGACTGCAGCACTCTGGGCATACATACTGTACTGTCGTGATGCCAAAAGTAGTGCAGAGGTTAAGTACTGTAAAAAAGACAAGAAGAGTCCACTAGTCCAAGTAAATCAGTGTTCATGTTAAGCATTTTTGAATGATTTAAACGCAGTAGTTTTATATATAAACTACTGTCAAAATCATTATTGAGGACTATACTGCTATGCAAGGGGAGGACATTATGTACTGTAAAAACAAGACACAGAGTGAAGAAATGGTCAGTAGAAAATTTGGAATTAGGATGTTGGCATGCAATTCTAAAAAATAATAACCACAACCACACAAAGATAAAATAGTAATCCTACAATCCTGTTTTTTTTTCCCCTTTTATAAACAGAAAATATACAGTGATTAAACATGAGTCACGTGCCCTGTTAGGCATTCAGGAGACATTAAAAAAGGACATGAATCATCAGAAGGGAGACACAGTAACACGGACAACAGTGTGTAGCATCAGGATGTGGGCATGTGGGAGACACACAATAAGCCATATCAGCCTTACTCGTTTACAGTCGTAGCCTTCCCCTGCATGGTGGGCCAAGTAGAGTTTCTCATGGACTGACAACACAGCTGTACACCATTCGTCCGGTCTGAAAGACGGCTAATGGGACAAAGGGCATGAGTGAGGAGAGGGAAACGAGGGAGAGATGCTCGCTGAATCGCCCAGCCCTCCCCTGAGCAGGACGGGGAGCACCACTCTTCCTCTCTGCTCATAGCTGCTTTCCCCCGGCCCTCAGCCATTTTGGAGAGAGGAAAAAGTGGCTGCTTTCTCTCTCCCTCTCTCACTACGTGGCATAGCTTTGGAAAGGCTTCGGCTGCTGTGTTGTAGCAGCAGAGAAGAAACATTTTGCAGCTCGCACTTTGGAGATAATATGTTTGCAGAGAAAAAAAATTCAGACGCGAAAGAGCCTTCTTCCATCTTGACTTTTTTTTTAATGAATTTTTGTTTCCCTTGCATTCAGCTGCTAAGCCTCTCTCCTCTTTGCTGTGCACTTTCACTCATGCTGTGTCCTTTTCTTTAATAACTTGCGCTGCAGTTTTGTTGGCTGGTCCTTTCCCCTTGTCTCTTTTAAGTTATATCTTTTCTCATCTCTCAATTTGATTTTATGCAACAGAGTGTAAGACAAAGGGATATGTCCAAATTTTGGCACCACTAAGAAGAGACAGAGCTGCAGCCAAGGATCCTGCTGGGATCCAAAAAAGCCAAGCAGAATGAAGCACCAAAAAAAAAAAAAAAAACAACACCACCCTTTCCTTTGCTTGGTCACAAATTCCACTTTTTCTGTAGCCAGCCCTGCGCTTCGACTCCTCCTCGTCCACATCTTACCGCATTCAACCTTTTGCCATTTCTCTCTTGCCGTACCTTTTTTTTAAGGCGATTTGAGGTTTTTGTACCCCGGAAAATGGGCACTGGACAACGGGTTAGGAGGGCGTAACAGGGAGAGAACGAGGGGATGTTATCTTCTTACTTTTCCTTGTTATTTTCCGTTGTTTTTTTTTTTACTGTTACTGTTATTGAATTGTTGTTGTAGTACTTGTAGTTTTTTATCTTTTATGTGTTTTAAGGGTGTGCTTGGACTACCACGTGTTTGTAAGTGTGTGTTTTTAGGAATTTGTGTGCATGAGGATCTTATCTGTTAACGTTAGACTTTCAGTTCTGTTCACAGTCTGTGTCTGATGATTTGTATATCTGTTTTTATAGGTTTTTTGATTTATACTGAAACATTGGCCTACACTACTCCTCAAGCCTGACTCCATCTGATTCCAGAGGATTCGTGTGCCCTACCGGTATGTTGGCGATTTATAATACTTATAGTTTTCTCTCTGTTAGCTTGGTTCAGTTTAGTTTGTAACCCGCACCATATGATGCATAGCTGATGATTTGTTTTTTGATGTTGTTTATGGCAGACAGTAAGGTCATGGAAATGCATAGTTTATCAGACAAATGCAGGTATTTATAAACTACCGGTTTTCTTTTCAAAATGAAAACGGGTTATAATATTTTGTGTTCTGTTCAGGTGCGATTTAATATGATTTCACAATCTTATTTATTCTCACTTAATATTTACATAGAGGATGTTGTCTGTTGACTATTGTAGTCATACTTGGAATGAAGAATACAAATGCTCTCGTAATGTTCTTCTGACATTTTATTCATGTTGTGGTATTTCATAAAAAACTCAGCACTGTACAGGAGAATTTTATTTTCACATCTAGCTGGCATTTCATGTTTTTATGTCCACATATAAAAGAACACAACAGTATTATTCTGTTTGACATTTCAAAAATAAATGTTGACCTCAGAAGAATGTGATCAGTAGGTTACACAAACACCACGTCCATCTCACAGTCATGTGCTCTGGCCTGTTCATTGTACCATGGCTTAATTTCAAAGCTGTACTCTATAGATACACAAACAGAAAATATCTTTTATTGCCACACTGAAAAGGTCTAATCAAATATGAATGAAAAATACATAAAAGAAACAGTGTACTGCCATGAACAGTTTTTTTCCGCACTATCAAAAAAGGATTTATTCTGCAAATATTATAAGGTAAAAGTTAAAATAGACTGAACTTCTAAATCTTCTAACATATAATGGAAGATATACGATGTAGATGTATAGATGTTGTATGAGTGCAGTTTACAGGTTCAGATAGCGGATTGACTTGCTGATTCCATGTTTTCTGAGTTTCGTCTTCCTTATTTGCTCTTGAAGTGGTAATGCCAGCTGCCACAAACCCGTAGATCCGAACTTGTGGTGACTGGCTGCACAAGCTCGTATCTATAGGTATGTGTCTTCCTGGCAAATACGGCACCTGACCTAAGAAAAACCACTAGTTTAATGTAATTATCTTTAAAGCAGGTTTTGACAAGATAGCTAAAAAGATGGGGCTTGTCCGACTCCATTACAGCCTCATCTGTACAGTAAGTCATTTATAACACCGAGCTCTCTTAACCTGTGTTTACACGACTGAACAACGCCGACTTTGTCAGACACTCTCTGCCAAACTTATCCCACGTGTCCCGTCTTTACGCAGTGACCCCACCCAAAGTAGGAGGGTTGGACTATGACATTATAAAAATCCCTTTAATATTTCGGGCTGAATTAGGCCATTGGGTCAGTGCTGCAGGACTGCTTCATAGCAATATTGGTTTTACAGAATGTTTGCATAAAAGTGATTTTGCCAAGTATTTGATGAATTAGCAGGAAACAGACATTCCCATCTGGTTATTTTGTCTACGGAGTGTTTCTTAAATTTTCTTTAAAAATTCCAGATGTCGTAAAAGCCGTGTATGTCATGATCTAGTTTGATATCACAGAATGCTATAAAACTACATTTACCCTGACAGATTTCACTCCTACAAAGCAGCCATCCTGCAGTTTCCTCCAGTGTTCCGCAGGTTGAGGTAGTAGGTTGTATAGTTCAGAGTGACACCACAGGAGATAACTGTACAGCCTCCTAGCTTTCCCTGAGGAAACACCACACACTCTGGACACTGATGGATTATTTTACCAAACACTAACTTTTGTGCAATATTAGACTGGGCACTGGGTTTATCAGTTGGTTGTAAATACATTGTCTTTTTATCAGGTGGTTTCGTACCTGGCCCTAACATATTGATTTTGAATTTTCACAATTTTCTTTCCTTTGTTTGACATTTTATTTATAGGGCATGTGAAGATGTAAAAATATGTGCTGAACAAATTAACATGAACATGGCAGAAATTGCCTCTCATGACATTATTATGGCAGGAAGACAAAATTAAAACAATCATAGAGCAGAAGACAACGAGGAGGAAAACGTTTGAGAGTTTGGGGAACAGCACCAGCATGCTGCTACAGCAGCAAGGTCTATGGGCCGCTCTAATGAAAGAGATGCCACTGAAGGGAAACACCATACAGCCGCAGGGGGAAGAACATGGACTTGGCAGCCAATTATGTACAAAGTTCAGTTTCACTTAACCAAAACGTTATATTTCCTCTGCGCAACTATGTGGTAAAGACAGTGCTGTGATCAAAACAGCTAGAAACAACTTTAACTGCTTCAAACCAAGAAAACCACAGACCCCTGAAGTCATCTAGGTCCCTGACAGCAATGTAAAATACGCAGTTTTATTGCTTTATTTGAGGAATATTCAACTGAATAACTTGTGCTTTTTCACAAATCATGTGAGTTCTAGCTGCACTTCACAGTCATATTTTAGCTGAACAGTTTTGATCTCTGTTGGAGACTACATTTTCTGAACTCCCAGTTTAACG
The DNA here is from genome assembly GCF_004916995.1 of Morone saxatilis. Lineage (NCBI taxonomy): Eukaryota > Metazoa > Chordata > Actinopteri > Moronidae > Morone > Morone saxatilis. Next base: position 15,830,669 of record NW_023339763.1, on the reverse strand, counting down.
TGCTGGAATTTCAGTTATGGGCTTCTGTCAATAGACACTGAATACAAATACAAAATGACATACAAATAAAATCAATGTTACGCAAATGCGGCTTTAAAAAATCTCTATGAGCAATTTGCTGTAACTTTTTTCTGTCGTAGGTTTTGTGAACATTAATTAATCCTGCTACATCTTGTACTTTTACTGCCATGAAATTATGTTCCTAATCTAAAAAATAAAACCTGACAGTGGATGCAGTCTTGTTACGGAGTGCAGTGTGCTGCTATGTGCAGATATGTAGAGCATGGGGTGGTATGATGATGAAAGACTGTTTCCACTTAAACTCTTCGCTCTCTGTCCAAGGCCACCCGGTTCGAAGTAAGGAGCTCCGTGGGTCAGAATAAAGCGGGGGGCCCTGGTACGGGGCAGCTTCTGCAGTACGAGCAGTCAGTTACAGTAGATACAACATGACACTATTGTGTGTGGTTTTTTTCTCAGTGCATAATAACCCCTCTTAGTCTGTTTTTTTCCTGGAATGAGCAAAGTGTTTTTCATTTGCATCCCTGTCTGTGTGAGATGTTTTGTTGTGGACATGGGGTAGTGTGTTACAGTATACAGCAGGAGGCATACAGGAGCTTTCCCTAGTGACCCCCTCCAGCACACACACCCCGCCCTCCTTGTGGAATGTAAGTGTAGGTTTTTGCCTTCATTGAAAATTTCTATAAATAGTCCCGTTTAGCTGTTTTAATGTTAGTTCTGTGTGTGGCCGACTCGAAACGTCAGCGTCGCTGGAGAGGAAGTGGAGGCACTATGTAAAAGTGAGATTACATGAACGCCCCTTTTACTGCTCTGAGGTGCATGTGATGTGTTGAGACACCACAGCATGTGATGTCTGTGACCCAGAGAGATGCATTTACTTTTAATGAAAAAGGTATATGGAGTGAGAACTTTGTTTGTTTTTTAATTGCCCTTGAAATGAGAGATAATACCCTCTCAAAGAAATCCATTTAAACCAGTAGAGGCAAAGAGGGCGGTAGTGTGGGACCACACCGGCCATTTTTCTGCTGTCACTGATCTGAGCCCATTGTGTGTTGTCCGTCAGAGGAACCCTTTTCTGGTAATTCCCCTACCTCCCCATTTGTCTCGCTTTCTTACCATCTTGTCACCCGTCCTTTTTCACAAGTCTTTTCTGCTGCTTTACAGCAGCTAATACTGATAAAATATAAGACTACCACACCACCAGGCTTCCAGTTACATTTCCTTTTACCGCTCCCTGAACTTGTGCGTCTTCTCTTCGTTGCACCCTCCTTTTCTCTTTCAGTCTTGTTCCCACCCTTTTCTCCATGAAACGCACGCTGTAATACCCAGTCACTCTCGCAGACACAGAGGGAGAGAGAGACAGGAACAGAATACCGGACTTGCCGACTGAAGAGGGATTTTTTTTCTTTTCTTTTCTTAAATGAAAAGGAGCTTAAAAAGAGACATTGTAAGACAAAATGTGATTGCCTATCTTTGCCTTCTTTCTTTCTCTCTGCTACTGTATGCTTGTTCTCTTTACCACTTTTTCCCTCCCTCTCTACCATTCCTTATCTCTCCTTCTCTGTACATAGCAGGCCTTTAGAGTCTGTGATTTCAGCTGTGAGGGGAAATTAATGGATGATATTTATTTCTCTTTCACCGCTCTGCTACTGCTGTTCCGGTGCTGTATGTAACAGGCAGAGGGGCAAGCCGAGACTCTACAGTTTCTCTGCCCTGGGGACCTGAGCCTGCAATCCATGAAGCATGCAAGGCAGAGGAGGGAAAGAAAATACAGAGGCACAGACAGAGAGGTGTGATACAGTGAGACTAAAGCGCCGACCAAGAGCAGAAAGAAAATGTGACAGAGATCGAGCCAGTAGACAAACAAACAGGGCAAGAATAAGATGGGTAGTAGTGTCACATGGAGAAAGATGGGTGAGTAGCAGCGGGTAGAGGCACTACAGCAACAGGCGTTACACATTTTTTCCTATTATTCACTACTGTGGCTGTTTTGGCGCTCTCTGTCTGAGCTTATTTCCATAGCTATTAAGCATATCTGCAAAATGCAGACGATAACAAGAGCATCCGTTTGTTTTTTGTTGTTTTTTCTGATGTTAAACTGTGCTTATATGGAAAATGTAGGGAATGCTGAGATGCTGGGCACATGTCGACTTTATTGGATCGTATGTGGTATGCATGTGTGTCCTGGTCATTTGCATTGGCTTTCTTTTTATTCAAGTAATCAGTTACGTATCTTACCTTAACTTACCTTATCTTATCTCTTCCCCTCTTTCATTCCTGTCTTCTTTTTTCATTCTGTTTCTCATTTGTTCTCGCTCTCCTGTACTAGTAAGCGTGTAGCAATACAGGCCCATTGATCTGCTCCTTTTTTCTCCCCTTGCGTGTGCTATTCTCTGTTGCTAATTTATATAGAGGCTTCTTTCTCCATAGTTTTTAAATGTACTGTAGTCAGTCATTCTTACTACTTTTCTTTTTAAATGAATCTCAGCTATATTTCTTATTCACCTACTTTAACACTTTAACCCCACACCTGCCCTCCCTTTCATCTCTCTCTCTTTCTCTCTCTCTCTCTCTGTATCCTTCTCTCTCTCTCTCTCTCTCTCTCTCTCTGGCTGCACATGGTATAGTCTTGCATGTCTGAGCAGCAGACGGCTAGACAGCAGCAATCTGCTACAGCAGCCTCATGTACTAGTCCGAGTAATCCATTCAACAAAGCCTGAGGTAGCAGCACTAAAATCTCTTCCTCTACTTCTCCCTCCAGCTTTCTTTTTTTCTCACAGATCTCTCTCTTTCCATTTTGTCTGGCCACATCCTCCCCCCCTCTGTTCCTCAGCTAGGCTGACCGGCGCAGACACACAGAGAGGACTGCGGCAGCCTCGCAACCACAGTCAGCTGGGTGAGTTTTCTTTCCCTCCTCTGATCTCTCTCCTTCCTCGCATCTCGTCTCATCACCCTCCCAACGTTCCTATTCCTCCCTTTCTCTTCATCTCTTCATCTCTTTCGGGCAGTCAGATCTCATTCCGTCTACCTGACGAATGAGCTTTCCTTCCATAAAGTCAGAGCCGCACGATTGACAGGTGCGGTCTAAGAGGACTGACAAGCCTGGCGTGTCTGAAAATTGGATATCTCATAGGGAGAATGGAAGTGGTAAGGAGCTTTGATTTTTTTGTAATGGGGAGTGATTTTTTTCTGAGTGAGAACCTGGCAGTATATTTTCGATCTCTGCTGCTGTCCTCGTTGTCTGACTGGTGCTGCTGCGCATGTGCACGGTGCAGGATTTTGGTATTTAAGTGAAAAATCAAAGATTATCATAACATGGTTCGGCTGAGCCAGGCTGTGGCAGCGACAGGGAGGCCAAAATATGCTGAGGCAGAGCCATTCTTATGAACATCATGTGATAATAAAGTGCTGTCTGTCTGGGTGTGTATGGCCATTCACTGGTGAATATAGTACAAGTGCGTACAGTATGCGTGTGTTCACTTGCAGTAAGATGATATGTTGTGGTTTGTATTACAGCCTTTATGTATGATTTGCTTGTGATTTACAGGGTGTATCGGTATTTGACTCATGCGCAAAATACCACGATACTTATTGTCTTACAGTATAAAAGTGTTGGATGGATGAACTGATGCATGTGCTGTGGTTTCGTGCGGATGCCGACTTATAGAGACCACACTGGACTTAGTGTCAAAACTGAGACTCAGGGTACAGCACAGCACAAAGCCAGGGAGAGAGGAAGCTGCCATTGTCTGCTCCAGCCTCAGCCATAGCGCTCTCGCAGCAGATGATCTACTGTATGTCGCCTAGGAAAGGCCAGACAAAAAGCAATCTGTACCTCTCTCATTCCCTGAGACCCTAACTTGTGACGTTTTGCTGTGATGTGCACGGGTTGGGTTCTTGGGAGCTGCGAGGGGCACTCACACATCTCTGTAACCTAAACCAAAAAAAAAGGAAAAGACAAACATGGCGGAAAGACACAAAGCGCAGCAAAAAAGGGACGGCTTCACTTTTTTAGCTAGGCACGGTGACAGGGAATGTTCATTTGATCCACCCACACAGCGAAAATAGAGATAGAGGGGAACTAAAAGGAAGAACATTGGAATTCTTTCAGAATATGGAGGGGTTTAGACCCAGAAGCAGGCACAGCATGTGGGGCGTTGGGTGGGGGACAGGGGGAGATGGATAGAGGAATGTGGGTATGAAGGACATGTGACTGGGATGGAGGGATGTCAAGACAAGGTGGGGTGATATGGCGAAATGCTGTCACATTTACGGTATTCTCGTTTTTTAGGGCAGGTACAATGAATGAATGAGGAATTTGTGACTAGGGTTACACCCACAGTGACTAATGTTACACATGCTAATATAGACGAACAGCACAAGGACCTCACTCATTCTGTAGTTGTAGACACACTGTCCCGTGTATACTGCATAGACACTCAGTCATACATTTACAGAAACACACTCACAATAGAATTTTTTTCATTTATATGCAGCAGAAAAACATTAAGCACATAATATCACTAGGGCTACACAGCACTTTAATTTACTATATATCATATAACGAAGGTCACAAATTCATCATGACTTCTTTTTTCCACTTCTCAAGCTGTCTATGGGCTCTTCATGCCTTATCTTGAGAGCAGCACAAAGTACTGGTGAGAGCGTGGCACTAAAAGCTCAGTACACTTGTGCTTGACCTCATGAAAATTATCATCTTTCTTTTACTATACCCGTTGCACCTTTTCATCTTTGTTTGTTACATGTGAATTGAAGATACTAAATAGGGGAACTTAATGCATGGCTGGTTGAGAATGGTAGGATACTTGTACTTGTATGCAGCAGGGTGCCACCCACATGGGTGCCAAGTCATTAAACTATGGATGAAAGCAGGATTGTAGTGAGATGCGAAATTGCAGTAAAAAGCCGTTATAGTGTATATTGTGTTTTTATAGATGGTATTGGAGGTGGAATGAGTGAGACCGTATTCGGTCCAGGTTTTTGATACAGTACTCCGTGTGAGTCTCAGTGCTAACAGTTCTCCAAAAACTACCGTTCAGTGTGTTGAAATGTGTCTGGAGGCAAATGTCTGTTTCTATAATTGGTTGGTGATCTGTGATCACAGTAACAGCTTCATTTCCAGCTCTCCCCTCCCTTTATCCACACCTACAGTATGTAACCCTTTACATGTCTCCTTCTTCGTCAGCCACTCTGAAGTCGCTTCGTCTTTTTTAGGGAGCTTCAGCAGCATTTGAACAGCGATACTGTTTGATGTTTTGTCCTCATTCTTTCATTAGTTTGGATGGGATGTGATGCAGCGATTATGTGGCTGTCGCACAGGTAGCTTTGTGCTCTGATTATATTTTCAGCTTTGATTTGAAGGCATTTTTAACCATATCAGATTGAACGGTTGAAGAAACAGCTGCCATTTTTGGTACAATCCCTCCATGCTTAAGGAATTTTGGGATTCATTAAATAGGCATTTTTACTATGTGGTCAAATGCTTCTAATGAGCAATGACTTCTGTGAATCTGCAGCTCATTCGCATTGTCACGCACTTCATATCTTATTGGGAGTTTTGCTCCCCGGCCTGGTTTCAGTTTACTATGTGAAAGGATGCAGCTGTAAGAAAGGTTTCCTCAGAATGACTCCAACAGCATGTAATGCAGGTTAGGCAAATTTCTATACAAGTAAACCAGCATATATATTACTGTAACTCTAACTCTAATCCTGCAGCAGAGCTTAACAATAGACAAATAACTATTCTGTACGGTAATTTCTGTAGGATGTCTGACATTTTTTCACGCCTTGATCCATCATTGCTATGATCAGAAATACTTGGCTGCTGCTGCTCGCTAGCTCCATGCGATCCATATTGCGATGTTTTAGCTGTAGGAGTTAGATGTCTGTTACTGTATTACCGTCTTTGAGGTATGCATCCTAAAGAGAATCAGTTAAAGCATTTCTCATCTGCCTTGTGACTTCATACAAAGTGCAAAATGTCTTGTTTTTTTTTTACATTCCAGTATTTGGTGGTACAATGTAAATGTAGTCATGTGATGTCGTCTCAGTTCAGCAGGGTTTCCTACTTGAAGCAGCGAGTCTGCACCAGTAGGTCATGGTGTCAGTGTTTGCCTTGTTCAGCAAAAACATGCAGTGAAACATACAGTACATCCAGACAGACAGCAAGGAAGAGGAAAGGAACAAGAAACATAGTGAATATTTGTAGAGTGGCTGCAGATATGATTTCTGTTTGGTTTCGAAATGTCATCCTCCACTCTAACAAAAAAAGTTAATGACTGTGAGTAAAATAAAAGCAGTTAACTTCCATGTGTGCAGCTCAAGCATTCACACTGTACTTCCATCACTGTGTGTGTACATGTGCCACATTATTGAGACCTCCTACCGCAGCCTTGCCCCTCAGCCTCTGCTAGATTTTTTTTAAACAACTTGTAAAATGGCCGACCATTGAGAGGACTACAGATCTCTCACTGACAACTTGCTTGATGTTAATGTTTTTCTCTTACAGTTTTAAACTATGCAGGCAGTTATAGTGTACACAGCTGGACCTACACTGGTGGAAACTAATTGACAACGAAAAAAGCTAATATTGGTACAAGTGACTGACAGTAAGCAATGATGAGATCAATGATCTCTCGAGTATAAATAAAGGTTGCAAGCAAACAGATGTTATGCTTCCATTTTTAGGGATTTATTACACAATTCTTATTATGTTTGCCTACAGTATATGTTATCTTAGATACATTTACTGCTGAGCAGTGTATGTGCAGTTCTTTATGGCTATCAGTCAGTTGAAGACTCACCGATTAATGACGTAATGTGAGTAATGTTGTAGCTGCAATATTTTAAGTCTGTTTAAAATTTGATGAGAAAGCTTGATACTGCAACAGCAGGTAACATGGCCTGGAGTTGAAATACATTTGAATATTTGCAAACGTCAACATTTAAGGTTTTTTTATTTTATA
>NW_023339763.1:15823472-15823642 GCF_004916995.1 Morone saxatilis | reverse complement strand
TGCCAAAATGCTTGAATAAACACATCTGTTATGTGAGTGTGCAGCATATGTCAGTGAGTATGGTTTTGTCAGCTTTCCTTCATCTGTCATTTCCAGCTCTTCCCCTGTGCTGTGATCTCACTCACGCTCTCACATAGTCCTGAGATGCCCTCTGATCACTGGGAGAGAGA
>NW_023339763.1:15823213-15823372 GCF_004916995.1 Morone saxatilis | reverse complement strand
TTCCCTCCAAGAAATTAAAGGAACGAATGTAATCGTGAAATGCACATTATGCCCTGGGCAAAAGTGCCTATCCACGTCGATGTCAAGTAATTCAATCTTACTCAAACGTCTTTCAACATTGCATGCTTCTATTATATAAACATAATATCTACATACATG
>NW_023339763.1:15817814-15823188 GCF_004916995.1 Morone saxatilis | reverse complement strand
CCAAGTTGAGTGTTTAAAGATGTCTTCTTGTCTGATTGTTGTTTCTGGTCTGTCTGTTTCACTGGATCTGTTTTCAATCTGTCTGACCTACATGTTATTATTACGATCTGCATTCCTCCTCTGTGATGTTAGAGCTCTCGTGTATATCTGGTCAGAAGAGGTGGGTTTCTGTTTAGCAATCCCCTCAAACACACACGAAACTTCTTCTTCGGTTAGATTTAAGTTCACACTGACAACCTCCAACAAGAGGTTCTTAATGAAGCACAGAAAATATGATCATTAAGTGATGAGAACGAACATATGACAATTCATCGTTTGAAAGAGAACATTTACATTTATAAAACTACTGAAACAGAAAGTTAGCAACCACATTAGCCGAAGAAAAGGAGTGGTCGTCGTATTTGTTATTTTAAATAATAGATTATGTTTTGGATTTTAATAAGAGTATTATATGAACATTGTTATGCATTTAATTTGGATGTTGTGACCATTTTGGCCTTTAAAGAATGAGATAGTTGAAATATATTTTGTTCCATCTTGTTGAGACATCAGGAAATGTCTCATTTATCCAGCAGTTAAACTTTAGAGAAATCCCTCTTACGCTCTGCAGACAGTCAACCAGCTCGTCTGATTCATTCTCCTCAGGAGTGCAAGTGTGATCTTCAGAAATGCTCTCTGGCTCCCTCCTTGCTCTTCATCCTCACAGGTCACACCTCCTCATCCTCCTTTGACTCTCTAAGCCTTCTGGTAATCTGAAATCAGAACCTTCTGGACTCTCTTCAGCTCGTTCTTCACAAAAGTTGCAATGTTGCCTCAGCAGCTGAACAGAATATTATATGAATACCAAATCATGGGTCAAATCATGGAAGCAAACATAGATCCATGTTGGACCAAGACTGACAACCACCGGTCTAAAAAATGCAGCATATGAAGATTATTGTGAACAGTGATGGAATAACTATCTAATTGATTACTCTTCCATCTAATAACGCTTGGCTTACTGGCACGCGTGTGACCATAAGGCAGTTTTTTTCTCAGGACCGACTAAGATCTCCGAGCGAGGGCAAAAGACTTTTTTTAGTGTTTTCCTTGTTAGTGGGCTGTGTACGAGACAAGCGCATAATGCTGACGACTGGCTGAGCGTTGAGTAATAATTGCAGAGGTAGAGTTGGGCGGTTGTTCGAAAGCAAGCATAGTCCACACAAGAACAACACAAGCGATTCAGTGAAGCGGAGAGGTATGGCGAGCCGCAAATCATCCAAAAAGTTGGCCTTCTCTAATTCATTTTGCCAGTTGTGGCCTGTTGAGGGCCAATAAATATCAAAGTTCCAAAAAAAACATCCTATTGTGTTATATTGTAATCGATCCATATACTACAACATAACTATTACATACATGGCATTTGTTGCAGGCTATCTCACTTTGTCCAACAGCAACATTAAAAAAGTTTGAGTTTGTGTAGCATTGTTTCTGTTAATAATGGATTGATTAAGTGTTCATTATAATATTCAGATTAATGCATAATAATTGAACATGACATGTATTTTAAAGTCCGTTAAAAAGAGTGGTGGAGGTGGGGTCACATTTGAGCATTTAAAAATTTACTTGAAAGTAACGCAATAGTTATAGTATATATAGTATAGTTACTTTCTGAAGTAACTAGTTACTTTTATAATTTGTAACTGAGTAACTAATTTAGTTTTTGGAAGAAGTAACTAGTAACTGTAACTAATTACTTTTTAAAAGTAACTTGCCCAACACTGCTTCCAATACGCTCTGTCAACTTTAACTTTTTTGTTTTATTTTTTATTAGATAACCAACTTAAAAAACTGTAATAATTTCTGGATACCAACAAAATGCAGAACAAGCTATTTTTTATGTTTTCGGATAAATAAATGGATGAGACACGGACCAGTTTGGTTTGGTAAATGAGCTACAGCTGCCTAAAACAGAAGGATTTCTTTTGTAAGTTTGCAAAATCATCTTTGGCCAAATTGTTTAAGTTGAGTTGAATCTCACACAGAACCTAACTCTAGCTATAAACCCTAAATGTAGCTCAATATTGTATGTTTGTAATGATGTACAGTATTGTGTCTGCCAAACATGTGGCATAAATATGGCTTTTAGATTAGGTTGGATGGGGATTGGAGAAGGTACGCTACTGTTAACTGTTAAGCACTGACGACACTGTTATAGACCAAAACATGTTAAATAGTGCTAATGAAACAAATAATAACAAATAGCTCACCATGTTTGCAGACACATACATGTAAAGAAAAGTTGGCATGTTATGTGAAAATACAATATGTAGCAACTCTTAGTAAATTGTGTAGTTAAATAGTTTCCAGTGCTTGCAGTAGTGCTGCTGTTGCTAACTGTGTGAGAAGAGTGAGCGGAGTTAGTGTGACAGTGCATTAGCAGCCAGAGTCCATTCTCTGCATCCCCAGAGAGACCAGAGCGGGCATATTAACATTCTCCTCAGAAGGGCCACAGGATCTGTCTTCAATGCCGTCTGAATCCAAACAAAAGACGGTGTGTGTGTGTGTGTGTGTGTGTGTGAGACACAGAGACAGACTGGGTGTGTGTGTGTGTGTAACTGTGTGTAAGACGAGGAGCAAAAGCAGGGAGAAGGAACGAGGGAAAAGGGCTACAGTAGGAGATGAGTTTGAGTACGTACCGCTGGCTCATGCTATGTAGAAATTCACATTAGTGTTGATTTAGATTTTAGTTTTAAAGAGACAAATGGACATACTACACGTATGAATATGAGTTAAAAATCAAGATATTATATCTTACTTTGATTTCAGTTTTTGACCAATCATAGTGATCAACATCTTTGTCAACCACTCTGACTCTCTATGAGAACAGTTGCTATGCAAACTGTAACCAAGGAATTCATAAGCAACTCATCTTACATATATACTTACTCATTACTGTTTCTATTTTTATTAAAGCACTTCTGTTTATGTGATGTTCTTTGAAGATTTTTCAAACTGAGCACAGAGGGTTTATTGGTTAAATACAAGGCATAATATGTGAGGGGCCTCCTTAAATTTGATTATACAATAGATACCAGTGCTGGTGCCTGGCTGGATCACTGTCATACCCAGTAGCAACTGTAGACCACTGACTTCCTATGCATAACTCAAACATCTGGCCTTCATCACTGAGTCCCTGAATCTTTCTACATTCCATGTGCAAACTGCACAGTGTCAGGCAATGTATGTCTTCTCTGCTGCAGTGAAGATAATTTACTAGCCTTTTTCCTCTAATTCATTACTACAATGTGACAGCAGCTCTTTACAGTAACAGCAAGAGTAAGGATAGCAACTACTAATTAATTTGATAACCGATAGCTTGCTGTACTTTTTATGTGATTTATTCACACTGCTGGAACACTTCAGTGATGCTCAGATAGCTGCTCAGAGTATAGTTTATTCCTCCATGTTTTACCTGCTCTGCTTCATAACTAAGGCCGTGTTCCGACGGCAGACTAAAGTGACCAAAAATCTGATGTTTTTGCTCATCAGTGTGAACAGCACAAACCACATTGAATCTGATCTGTTGAATCCACTTTCATAAGTGGCCCGAATCAGATACAGGTCAGATTTTTTGCAATGTGACCTCAGTGTGAACAGTCATATCAGAATTCATGTAACTTTTACCTCACTCCAGATCAACGTCAGGACCATGACCTGTTCACACTGGTATCTGACCACTGGCCACATTCAAGAAATAATGTGAACAGTTAAATAAAAAAACATTTGAGAAATAAATAAAAATTGAGCGGTAAGACTTGCAGTGTGAACATAGCCAAAACCTCGGTTTTATTATTAATTATGAGGAGAAATAGATATATTGTACAGTCTGGGCATAAAAAGAAACATACATGTTAAAGACAAATAAAACACAATTACATAAAAGTCACAATGTTGGGGGATATACCAGATGAATCAGTATAGCTGTTTTAATTTCTTGTCCGGTATAGGAATTAGCTGAAGTAACTCCTCAACTCTTCAGCAAAATATATAGGAATGTTCACCTACAGATGGTCGTGGCTAGAGCTGTATGATAAGATTTAAAAAAAAATATTATTAATTATTTTGATAGATATCATGATGGCAATATGATTCACGATTAGCGGTAATAATCCCTTTTGCATCACAACTTTCATTTTCACAGAAAAAAATAAAAACTATTTGTTGGGTTTGGGGATTTGTAGAACATATTTTACCTTTATTACACATATATATAGATAGATAGATATAGACAGCTGTTAATTGTGCAGCCCTAGTTGGGGCAAACTGTAACAGCAGCAGCATTTTATGTCAGTTTAGTGTTTACTATTTGAAAATATTTTGTTTGAAAAAGGAAGCAGTGTTCAAATTGTTGGCAACTTATTTTTAAGTGCTGCTTTTACTAGGTTGCAGTTATCACAATAAAAATCCCCCCATATTTTGTACCATTTTGTGGGGCCAAGAAAACCATAGTAGTCAAAGCCTTCACTATATACATGATGACATTAAAATGATTTTACATTATATGTACTGACAGTAGAATAAGCCACTATAAACCTATATAAATGTCTAATAATAAAAAAATGAAATAAACATTATGTGATATAACGTGTCACCACCACAAAAATATTGTGATACAAATTTTTAGTCATATCGCCCAGCAATAGTCTATATATGATAAATTACAGGGAGAATGCCACATAGACAGAACTGTACTGCTTTTAATAAACATGTGACAATATACAGGAAAAACAACAGAGCAATTAAAAATACAAAACAGGACTAAGCTGCAATACTGTAATATATCAATAATAAATCTTACAAATGTATAACTGTGCATCAGGCTTCAGTACAACGGGTAAGTTTCCTTTCACTAAAGAAACAACTCTACAGCCATGCTAGCAGCTCTCTGCGGCTGTATTTAAAGTACACCCAGCATTGCTTTGATTTAAATGCTAACAGTAAACATTAGCTTAGCATGATAGCTTGTTAATTTTTTTCTGATTAGCACTAAACACAAAGTATAGCTGAGGTTGATGGGAATGTTATTAGTTTTGCAGGTATTTACTGAACAAATTGAAATTTTAACCTGATGATAGATGCTAGATAAAAAGTTAAGGGATCTCCAATCCATTCAGTGTAGTTGTTGAGACATTTAGCTTAAAACCACAAATGTCAAACTCACGGTGGCGCTGGAGGAAAAATCTGGGGATGTTGTGCTAAAGTCAAACCCTCTAACAGATATGGAGATATTTCACTGGATTAGTGAAAACGTTTACCTGCTGGTGGCGCTAGGTGAAAAGTTAGGGGACAACCAAAGTCATTAGGATTCATCCTCTGGGCAGCATGGATATCT
>NW_023339763.1:15807073-15817714 GCF_004916995.1 Morone saxatilis | reverse complement strand
CGCTTGTCTCGTGCACTGCCCACTAACCAAGAAGAACAGTAAAAAAAACTCTTTGGCTCTCGGCTCAGAGATCTAGTTGATCTGATGAAAAAAACAGCTTCAATTATAGAAACGTGCCACATTTTTTGGCAGTAACGGTAACGGCGTTATTAAGATGGGAAGAGTAATCAATTAGATTGCTCGTTACTAAAAAAAGTAACGCTGTTAGTGACGTCGTTATTCCCATCACTGATTGGAAGACATTGAGGGTTGGACATTCAACTCTCTCACGCTATAATCAGTCATGAAATAATAGCCAAATGATCTTAAAGAGAACTGTTTTGATGATTTGTGCACACTGGATGTTTTTCTTTAATATTTTGTAGTACTTATTTAACAAAATGGTATCAGGGAAAAGTCTTAAAGGTCCAGTGTGTAACATTAAGGAGGATCTATTGGTAGAAATATAATATAATATTAATAGCAATGTTTTGCATACAATCACCTAAAAATAGGAATCGTGTTTTTGTTATCTTAGAATGAACTGTTTTCATCTACAGATGCCGCGGGTCGCCTTCAATGGAGTCTGCCATGTTTCTACAGTAGCCCAGAAGGGAAAAACCAAACACTGACTCTCGATAGGGCCAGTTACATTTGTCACTGCAACCATAGTTTCTCCTTCACACTTCACAACCTGTTCTCTTTCCCATGTCGGTGTTCAGTTAGTTGCAATCTGCCTTTTCACCACTAGACGCCACTAGATCCTACACACTGGTCCTTTAACTCTATGAACTGTAAAACACTGATTTCATGCTTTGAAATGGACAAATTAAGCACGCCTGTTTGCATTAACTATATTGTACAGAACATCTGTAGCTGTAGGGCAAGTGAGCACAGTTATTTACATAAACATCATTTAATCCCCAGATAACAGTTGTTCCTAACAATCTCAAATTAAGGTCCAGCATACAATCAGTCCCATCCCTGTCTTATTTTCCAATAACTGCAAACTAAAAGCCCTACTGTGGGTTGAACATGCAGTCGCTTATTGTCGAAACAGAAAATCTCTGGCATTAATAAACAGTTTTACTGTGTGTCACTTTCCTGTATTACACTGAGTAGTTGAGTGTTTCTTTCATTCATTCATTCCTTTTCCTTCTGTTTCCCAGCTGTGTGCAGGGAAAATGCACCTCACTGTCCTCCTCCCTCCCCACCCCGTCTTGCTCCCTGTCAACTGAAGTCCTTTCATAATGAATGGCAAGGTACGATAATAGCCTTCAGGTTGCCATAGAAATGAGACAGGGGCCCTGTATGTGATTTCTTTTTTTTTTCTTCTTCCAAGCATAAATGACAGAGGACTCTGAGGAACTCCTTTTTTTCCCCCACACTCACAAGCAGCTCTGCACTTTGCTTCCATTTTCCCCTCCTCTCACATCTTTTCTTAATCAGCATCTCTTCTTTCTTCTAGGCCTGTTTCTACCTCATCGGATTTGATGCATTAATATAAGAGTCATGCGAGTTGATTAAGCTGCCATGAATTTAACAGAAAACAGAAGTGCTTTAGAAGTATATCAGTCCTCCATACGTGACAGTGTTTTATATTCATATATCACTGGCACCGCAAACAGTCCAGACAGTTTTTATACCCAGGGCTCTGAGGTGATCTGTGGTCCGGTCCACACACACGTAGATCACAAACACCAGGGCGACTTTTCAAAATAAGTCTGGTGCTGAAGAACGATCCAAGACTTGAGGGAGCAGATGGAGCTTTTTCATCGCACGAGGCATCCGCCCAACTCAGATCTCCTCCCTGCATTGAGTATCTGAGTGCAGCTGCTAGGGTGCCCGTTGAAAGTGAGCTCTTGTGATCTCAGTTCCCCACCAACAGCTGCTCTCAAGCTAAACAAAGTATTGATCCAGTCTGTCATTTTCACACTCTTGTATCTGGTGGTTGGTAATGATCTCTGATGTGTTTATGTCATGTTTGTCGTGTCTAGGAGTGGCTTGGTTATAAAGTGATGAGTTACAACTGCTAGTGCATGTGCATGTACCTTCATTAGACAGTATGTGCACATGTGTATGTATACAAATTTTATGTGTGATGGATGAGGCAGACCTGTGGGTATAGGGAGGATGTATAAAGAACAGGATTTTGATTGGCTATAAACTGCATAAATGATCAAAGAGCAGCTCAGAATTTCAACCACTGTTAAATTTAATTAACGGCACATATTATAAATATCTGCAAATACAATATGACCACAGTCATTACCTATAATCCCTGCAGCATATCATACAGTTGGGCTGAACCTATGTGAAAAATAAAGCGGGCCTCCAATTATCCACAGCAGTCAGAGTTGGGAATTGTGTTGTCAAAATTATGCAAATACACTAGTGCTGAAACTATTAGTTGATTAATATATAAATCAGACAGAAATATAATTGTGTGTAACAACAAATGTGATGATTTATTAAGCAAAATGAAAAGGTTTTTCAAGGTAGTTTTTCTTCCCAAATGTGAGAATTTGCCTCTTTTATCTCGAATATATTTGGATTGGGAATTTTGGTTGGACAAAACAAGAATTTGAAGATGTGACCTTGTGCTCTTGGAAGCTGTGATGGGCAATTTCCATTATTTTCTGACATTTAATAGACTAAATTATTAATCAGTCGATAGAAAAAAGGAAAAAACGGGTCAGTCACTAATAACAAATGTTGACCTGTGTAAAAGTGAGGTCCAGTAGACTCTACATCGTCAATCAGCCATATATATAGATATAGATTTGTCATGCACTAGAATAATGGAAAAATATACAAACTTGTTAATATTTAAAACCAAGGTTGACTGGAATGAACATGTGTGGCATCCCTGAGAGCAACCCATAAAAATCTGCCCTTAGTTCTTCTTCTTACCTATACTTTCCTATAACATTAGAGACATAATATGTGACATTTCTACAATAAAATTTCTAAAAACACTAGACCTATGTTACTTATTTTGTTTAGCTGTACTTAAATTTTCCAAAATCTTTCCAACAATGTTCAAACACAGAGAAATCTGTAATTTTATTCACGTAACGATGGGTTTCCTACCTGACTCTAGTTGCTATAAGTTGCAAATGTGACTAAATGTAATGTGAAAAAAACAACTTTCATACATTATCTTGTATGTTAACAATTTTTCAGGCTGAGTCACGTCAACAATGCTGGTTGTTCAACAATGACGACAACCACTCCCATGGTCCCACGCTACTTCACGATGTCATCAGATTACATCTTTTGTTATTGTTTTGATGTGAGCGACCCCCTAGTGGCAGAAATAACAAACTGTGTGTTTAAATATTCATAATGAAAATAGCTGTTACTGAAAGAAACACCTACAGCAGTCTGTTTTGCCAGAACTGTGTGGTTTGATCATATGACTGACAGTCAACACAAGCAAATGAAGAAAACCCTTCACTGCTTTGTCAACACCTGGGAAATACCGTAAATAACATTGTAAAAAAAAAAAAAAAAGGGTAAATAAATTAAACTAAAAACTTGCAATCATACTGTTAAAACTAAAATCCACAATGCCAGTTCATCAGCTTTTGGTGTCCCCTGGAAACGTCCTTTGTGTTTTAACTAAGTTATGTTCAGTTCTGTATGACTTTCATTTCTTTATGCTGTCTGTGTGTAGTGTTTTAACAGTTTGTTGCAGTGCCTTTAGCTGACTCAGCATCTGTACTCCTTCATTAAAGAACCATGAAGAGTTGGAGGCCAGTTGGGCTGCAGGCCCACTGGTCAATCCATCATTTACTAATGAAGTGTATACTGGTCAACAGTATGCTTTGTTGGGGATTTAGATCAAAATATTATAATGAGAGTTTCATTCAGGCATTTTACCAGTTTTTTGTAATTACAACAAGCACATTTTAATCGCTTTTGTTAAAATGTCAGTTGTTAATTCCTCGTCCTGTTTTTCTCATTAATAAAGAGCCAGGGCCATGTTTTGATTCTATAGTTTTTCAGGAGAAAGTGTCACATTGATTCCTCTCAGTGGAGTGATCACAAGTCTCATTGTGTTCACACCACAGCAGCTGCACAAACCTGTCGCCCGGATGATTCTCCTGTCACATTTTGATGAAAAAGATGGTCACGTCTGTCATTGGTTTACTCTATATCAGTTCCGTGCTGGCAGGTCTAGAGAACCCTGCTTCTGTCTTTTCTTTCTGTGTATTAACCTCTCATCTTGCTTGTTTACCACAGGGTCAGGTTTCCAGTGGTGGTTTTAAACTGTCTTTGGCTCTTCCTTAGGCTTTAATATGATAATTTGGTTGTTCAATAGCAGAGTTTTCTGCCTGTATATTGTTGTATGAAATAAGTAAACATTTTTTATTCAAAAGCAAACAAAATAAGAAAAGTAATTCATTCAGCTTCACTACTAAGCTAAAAAGTGTCCTTCAGTGTTTTCTCGCTCCAAGAGGAAATGTCCCTTTTTGTTAACAAAAATTAATTTTCCTTAGTATGGGTAAATGTCACTGGAGGTGTCTTTGAGTCAGTTCAGTAAGTTCATTTTTGACTTTGGGGGACTATTTCCTGACGATTTTGCAGGTAACTGCCTCAAACTGACTCTAAAGTAATCCTCTGACCCTGAGAGAAATAATTTTGTAGAAAGTGAGTTTTCCATTTATAAAGCACAGTATATAAATACTGTGAAAGTATCAACGTGCTCGATCCACACAGAAATGCACACAGATTGCATTTAGAAATTGTTCCTTCAGTCAGAACATTCATGAGGTTGGGATGTCACAACTGTACAGTCACCGCCCTGGGCCATAGTCCCAGCATGGCCAACCCGTATCCACCGTCCAGGTAGGCTACAATCCATTACCTGTGGATAGCCTGACCATGCATCACTCAGAAAACAGTTAGAGTAGTCTCATTAAAACGCCACAAATACCCTGTTCTTGTTAGAGCTCCAGAGAGAGAGAGATGTAAAACTATATTGAAATGTTTTTTGGTATTTAAAACCACAAATATATCCTCATATTAATATCAGAACTGTTTTTGATATCTTACATTTTTACATTTGTAATTCTTTTACAAGAGCCTCAACACATTGTTTATCATTATTTGTAACTAGTGTTATTGTCTGAGTGAAATGTTCAGTCTGTGAGCGCATTAGTTTTAATGTAGCTGTTCATTTTAATATTAGTGACTGAAAGCACTGATCAGTCTTCCACTCCTTCCTGCTGGCATTGGATGTTGGCCGACAGCAGTGATCAGTGAATTGACTCACTCTAAAAAATGACTCCTCTTTTCACCTCAATAATCTACTATAAACTGTTTACGTCTTTTTTTTACTAAGAAACTTATTCAAATAACTAAGCTAATTCAACTGGTATTCAACTTGAATTAAAGCTTACAATTTTTTAAATGATCAGAGTTCAGGTTTAATGTCTTGCTTAGTTATGAGATATTTTGAGTTAAAAAGACTGAATTTAGAGTTATTCGGACACTATTAACACATTGTTTTATGTTTTGAGAATCAACGATATTTAAGTATTATGAAGGGAGAATGATAATTATAATAAGACCCATAATGGCCTGTAGTTGTGGAATATGGTTGTGCAGAATAAGGCATTATTATAATGACTAATAAAAAGCCAATATGGTAATAATATGCATGCTAATAAGCAACTAGTTAATGATGAATATCTGTACCTTAATTACCAAAGTAACTAGTAATATGTAATACATTACATTTTTAAGTAACTTTTCCAACACTGTATGTTGATGTACTGAAACAGTACATGTAGAATTCAGTAGAAACCAGAACATGCAAGATGTTTATGAGGTTTGCAGCCATCGTCACGAGATAACAACCACAAGTTTGCCACATAATTGATTTGTGTTTGAAAATATACGTTTGCTGTGAACCTGCCACATCTACACGGAGGTTTACCACAGCAGATTGTGGGATTTTAGTAAGGCTGGTTGTAGTTATACAGTAAATGTAGCTGCTGTACAATATAGATCAGCTCTCTATGAAACTAGCTATTGTAGCTTCACTAAGCAGAATGACATCATCTTATTCAGACTCAATCAAGGTTGAAATACCCCTCAGATTTTTCTTTGTAAACTCTAGTGCATGCTTTTTTCTATTCACAGTATTTAGTCACAGCAATTTAGTTAAATGTTCGTTTGTGAAATTAAAACAAAAGCAGACAGATCACAGTCCATTTAACACACAGGCAACTATGCCGTTGAAAAATGTACAGTAAGCAGTGACTTTAATTGAATATTCATAAAACGTCGTCAGTGATCAAGTGGTCATTCTGTCGCGCTTGCATTAATGTATTTGCTATTAATAGTGTTATTAGATCAGATGAGCACAGGCTTAGAAACGTTATGTATTTGTGATTGCGTGTGTCTGTGTTGATAAAGAACTAAAGCTGCTAAAGTTTCAATGAGGTTTAAACTGCCTGTTGTGAGTGCTCAGCTTGAAGCTCTACGTCTCAAGGATCGGCTCACTCTTCAGGTGTTCAGTGCATCTTTCTCTGATTGTTCAAGTTCATGTTCGATGTCATATACTGTTTGTTGGATTTTTCTCGGTGGTTTGTTATTGGAAGTTGTATGTCTGTACTGTTGACCCATAGATATCCTCCAGCACTCTGTTACCTTGTTAAAAAAAGCTATATGCTATATAAATAAAATTTAATATTATTATTATTATTGTGTATGGATTTGTATTTGCAGTGCTGCAGTTTGTAGCAACACAAATAACAAAGAAGTTATCCAAAAAGTGTCCACGTGTCTGTAGCTCAGTGGCTAGCTAACATTAAGACGACCACGCCGAGGAGTGTCCGTCTTTCTGTCATGGAACTGTTTTTCGCAGGTCTCTGTGGCCTTTGCAACCAAAGGCTCTTTTGGCCAAAGTCCACGTGGCACAAAAAGGCAGCGGCATTCCTGATGTCTGTGGCTAATCTGTGGTGTCAGCTTGCGTTAACGCCGCACCGCCAAATTTGAGGGCACACAGGGCCGGGGAATATTAAAAACTCCCATCAGCAGCATTCCTCCAGAGGAGGGCGGGTCTGATGAGAGCAAGGGTCACCTAAGGTTGAACGGTGGCTGTGTGTTAGAGCCGCTCGTACTGTAACGGTCTGATCCACTGGACAGGAGGTGGGGCCGGAGCAGGACGGAGGGAACACACTTCAAAGAGAGAGCGCTTTTTCCTTGTCTATCCTCATTGAAACTGGGCTAAATGAGCTTTGTGGGGGCTTTTGTTCCTGCTGTTAGACAATTCAGAGACTCGACGGAAGAGGCCGAAAAGGACAGGAGGTCATGTGGGTAGTTAATTATGTGCTTCTCAACCTGCCAGACGCTTTCTGCATGCCACCCCAATTGACCTATAATGAGCATGAGATATTGTTCTTTTAAATTTGAGAAGTCTAGCAAGTGTAAGGTCAGACTGTTCCTACAATTGCTACATGTCAAATTTCACACAGCTATGAGACGGAGACTTTGTACTCGAGTGCAGGCATTTCTCTTCAGATATCCAGCCCTGCAGATTTCTACTCTAATCTGAATACACTAATATCCATCTAAGAGCGAGACGGCTAGCTGGTCCACAAAATGAACCATAGCATAAAGAATGACAGCAAACTGTGACCCATACCTGAGCTTGCTACAAGCAATACGATAGCCGAAAAATTCAACGTATTTCTGGTTGTCTCAGGCTGCTGTGCAGACATGTAACATGTGCTCTGCTCTCCCCGACTCCCAGAGGGGCAAGGACAGGAATGCATTCAGGGTCAGGGGTCGGACAGCCATGTGCACGTGCACTGCTGTAGCCTGGCAACAGGTGCTGTGCAAGAGCCGCAGCCAAGTCATTTAAGATTTCAGCAAACCTTCAATCAAGCTAAATTTTCTTCCATTTTATCTAACAGGACATTGTCCACATTTCATCTGTTGTATTTGTAACCTCTTTTAGAAGAATGTATCTCAAAATATTCAGCCTTCTTTTTTCATTACTGTTTTCGATGAAAGTGTTAGATGTTAAACAGGCCGAGCTGCGAGCGTAACATCTGCACAGAAAGAGAAGCTCATAGCTGAGAGGTTGGTGGTGTCTCGGGGAAATGATAGCTCTGTGCCAAGGTATTTCTTCTCCCTCCTGAGAGAGGCCCCGCCATTCAGCGCTGTGAGGTCAACAAGTACAGACCATTACCCACAATGCCCCTGAAGAGAGAGAGAGAGAAAAAAAAACTTAAATATGCAGGGCTGTTCCTTTAAGATGGTAAGACAGGAGTTGCCTGAATGCACTCAGAGACAGAGCTGCAGCCAAGATGGAGAGAATGAGGGAGAGGGAGAAAAAACAGGAGGGCAGCAAACAGATCTCCTAGTGATGTGGAAAAGGATAAACTTGTGTTTCCCCGTTTCTGCCGCGAAGCTGTTAGGCAGCAATTATTCATATTGTAAAATTATGGGTGTCAGTTTGCTGATTGCACCGTTCAGAGAAAAGGAGTCTTGTTGCTAGGAGAGGAGAGATTCAGCCTTCTCTTATTGGCCACTAGGATGCGTAAGATGGCCCAATGAGAGCCCTCCCCCTAACAGCAGTGCAATAGTAGAGCTACCCCCACATGCAGACCTGATTAATATGTCAGACATGTTTTATGGGTTAACGTGAATCAGGCGGGATGTATTGAAAAGACTGCAGCAGGGATTTAGTGTGTGGATATATGTGTGTGTGTGTGTTTGTGTAAGTCTATACAATATGTGTGCCAGGGGAACATGCCACACTGACATATCACACGCAGCACTTTGAGGTCAAGCGATGCTCTTGATTCTGAAAAATGTTCACATACACACGTACACGGCACGCTCACTGTAGTAATGAACTAACTCGAAACAGACTAGTGTAGAGTGGAAATAGGAAATAGGATTCCTCACATGTACATGATTATCACGAGAATGCAGCGCACAAAAGAGAAACACAAGTGAAAAACAGAACTCTGTTTTAGCAGCCTGATGTGACTTGAAAGAGGGCTCATGTGCTGCAGTAGATTTAAAACACTGTACACACTTGTCAACACATCGTGGATCTCAGAACAAATCTGTCTGTGAATTTTGATACATATTTTACCTGTCAGGAAAAAACCTTCCATATTTGATTTTCTCTGACAGGGTTACTCGTAAATCAAAATGTTGTGTATTTTTTAAGAGCTGTTCCGGTTATAGCCTGACTCTCTGTCATCTAAAAGCAGAGCTGGAGCTTTAAAGGAAAACCAACATTTCAAGCTTGTTTACTGTCTTACCTGCAGTCAGATGAGAAGATTGACAGTTTCAACACTTTTTGTCCAGTGTAAAGATAAATTTAGGACGTGTTTAGCCTAGCTTAGCACAAAGAATGGAAGCAGAGGGAAACTGCTATCCTGTCAAAAGTGACAAAAATATGCCTTCCAAATACTTACTCTTACTTACATACTGTAAGTGCTTACTTACAATATTCTGTATCTTGTCAGCTGTCTGGTCACCAGTACAGTCAAGGCTCTAATGTGCAAGTTAACTGTTCCTCCTTAAAGTGAAAAAAGTTGAATTTGACATTTTGGTCTCATTTCTGTCTTTTAACTACTGCTAGAGACAGGAGTTGATTAGCTTAGCTTAGCATAAAGACTGGAGGCAGTGGGGAGAACAGCTTGCCTGGCTCTCTCTAAAGCTCAAAAATAAACATTGTGTAGCTTATTTTCATTTAATTTGAACATAAATAGAAATGTGACTACAACATTCCTTTAATACAGGGAGTCTGTAGACACTGACTTTATGTTTAGAAACAGTTTTTGACAAAGCTCCACTGTAT
The DNA here is from genome assembly GCF_004916995.1 of Morone saxatilis. Taxonomy (NCBI): domain Eukaryota; kingdom Metazoa; phylum Chordata; class Actinopteri; family Moronidae; genus Morone; species Morone saxatilis. The sequence continues at coordinate 15,807,897 of NW_023339763.1, read as the reverse complement.
TCCTGACCTGTGTTGTAGACCAACCTAGACCAATAACTGCTGTACACTAGACCTAAAATACCTGGACTCACAGAAGGTAGATGCAATTTTTGTCATAGTAGGAAAAGCACAGTTGTTATTAGTAACAATGAAAATGGCTCTGTTATATTCAAGTGTCTCAGTGAGTCATTACAGTGTGGCACATTTATTATTAGAAATGATCTCTATTAACTTTAAGGTTAAGTACTACAGTCAAGTCAAGCATCTACCAATAGTAAACAACATGACTATTCACTAAAACTATGGAAAAAAAACAGGCTGGTGTGTCTTCTTCAAAACAAAACTGCTGTTTTGTGTTAAAATAATGCAACATTATTTTGTCTTCATTTGTGTCCGTCAAACTATTGGCAGAAATATAATATAATATTCATTTGTATGTTTTCATCAGTGTATAATCACCCCAAAATAACCCATTGTTATGTTTTTGTTACCTTGAAATTAGCCTTTTTTTATCTGCAGAGGTAGCGGGTCCTCTTCCATGGAGTCAGCCATGTTAAACTGCCATTTTTCTACAGTAGCCCAGAACAGACAAACCAAACACTGAATCTAAATTGGGGAGTTTGCTTTTTTTTTTGCAAATTTCACAGTTACCGTAATTTCTCCCATACATTCTTGGAACAGGAGGATGAACCGAGGGGGTTGTAATCTGCAACTACTACACTAAATCTTACACACTGGTCCTTTAAATGATCCTGTGGGCTAAACAAATGGCACTGAGAGTTTGTCAAACTTTATTTCAGCATTGCATAAGGTTTCTGATATGAAATAGCCTCATGCAGAATAAG
>NW_023339763.1:15792878-15807012 GCF_004916995.1 Morone saxatilis | reverse complement strand
AGTAGATTTTTGACTTTAAATAATGTGCAGCTTTTTGTGTGTCTCAGCTCTTTTCTGATTAAGTGAAATGTGTGTGTGTGCAGGGCAGGTGAACAGTTTTGAATAATATATAATTACACTGGATTGATAAATCACTTTGGTTGATGGCCACATTGTGTATTTACTGTATTTTTTCTTTTAGTTTGTCAGTTTTTGGTTTAGTACAGACTGAGCTAACTCTATACTGACGACACAACTCAAGACCTGCTGTAGTGGATACCTACCATGACTCTAATAGTTAAAGCTGGCCTTTATTTCTTTTATATTAACAATGGATCAACGGACTGTGTAATGCGAAAGCTTGCTTGCAGTGGAGTCTGACTTCAAACATTTCATGAGTTTACACAGAAGGCAGCAGCTTTCAGGGCTATTCATATCACAAACGAGAAACAAGCTAAAAATAAACGTTGTGCTTCTTATGCCACCGCTGATCACAAGCTACTATCCTGCAAGGAAATCACAATTCCTGACCTGAGTCAATGCTGACTGCTTCAATAGAGATTACAAAACCGCTGCCCGCTCTCTGTAGCACAGTCAATCTGTGCTAAATAAGAAAATTAAACCAACGTTGAGTGGTCGATATGAAAATGATTGTTTATACATTCCTTGCTGCCTGGTACATGTTTATACTGTAGGTGACCAAACTAAGTTCAGCAGCAACACAAAGGATAATAACAGGGATTTGTTTGCTTCCAGACTTGCTACGGGGAAAGTATCTGTCAGCACTTCACTTTGCAGAATAAATCAAAAGACGCAGCTGGTGGATTCCTGTTCAGTGAAATCACATCAAATCTCTGATTTATCACCGTAATTATTTTTGATAGGTTTATTTTATCTTGCTCTGCCACATTCCTTCGGCTGCTTATACAAAGTATATTACACAAATGTATTGATTGTGCTTCCCTGTAGAGAATAATGCTCAGAGGTCAGTGATGAGTAGTTAATGAGGAAGTCTTTGAAAGTTTCAGACAGTGAAAACAAGTGTATGGTTGCATATCGTTCTTAAAATCCTTTTTGATTTTAAGAAATCACAATTGTTCTAACAAAATGTACCAGCTGCAGTCCTAGTTGTAACCATCAATAATGAATGTTCTGTACTCTCTGAAACTTTAAAAACTTAAATTGACTGAAAAAAACTGTTAGATTTAGAGGTTTCCTTTTAAGAGTTTGGGTCCTGTTGCTTTAATCGGCTGTCAGGAACCACCGGGAGAGTTTTTTTTTCTTTTCCCTTTTGTTCACTCCGCTATGGAAATGCGCATCTGTTCATCGTGGCCACACACGCAGCCTAAAAAAGTGAATTGGCAAGCTGCATTTAGTCCTCTGCTTTAATCCATTGTTTTGAGTCTGATCTATTCCAAATGTAATTTTTTGTTTTGTTTTTTGAACCAAGGTGTGATAGTAGTCTTGTCTCCTGTTCCAGTTCACTCTTGAACATCACAAATCTATTTTTTTTTTTTTTTTGTCTCTGTCCAGTTGAGGCGCTCTGTCTCAAGTGTCCTATAAATGCAGTTGTTAAGGTCACAGACTTGGATATAACCCCTCTGTGGTTCAAAGCCAGGCTCCTCCAGTGTTTGTTGTACGTTTTTGAAGTGGCAGGGTAGGCTGGCGGTTACAGACCATCCAATTGTCAGAAGGTCACAGGTTTGATCCCTCTTATAGTCTGTGTGCCCATGTTGAGCCTGCCTCCCTTACAGACGTTGCTCCTGCCTCACCCCTTTGTTGAAACAGTTGTATGAGCCAGAGAGTGGATCCGTTAAGATTCACAATCATGCAGCTGAAAGCAGAAAGGGCTGCTGTTTACGACTGTTACGGTACAGACGGCAACGCAGTCACTGAAGGGAGAAGTTGCATTGTTGCTGATCACAAACACCAAAGTCTTTCTGTTGTCCCAACACACACAAACAACGCAAAGCTCCATGTGACAGGTTTTTCTCTCTGTACTATGTTTTTTTTTTTCTCCTTGACATTTTTATTAACAAAATCCTTGTCAGGTAGTGAGTTTAGGTCCTGACTGCAGATTCAGACTGATGGTGCCTGAAATGGCATCAGGTGCTGACCTCTAGTGGATGATGTGTGAATTTGTTGCAGCAGACAGAAAAACCTCAGTCGCAGCCATTTAGCACGTTTTTATTGGTTTGGCGTTTCAGGGTTTAAAAATAAAATAAGTTCAGCACTGGATTGTAGAGCATAAAGTATCAAAAAGTTACATTGTAATGTATTTGTTATTATACAGTGAATCAAATTATTTCATACCATCAAAGGATATCCTCCACCCAGTAAAGGGGTTTCCCAAATTTTGACCTCTAGGAACACGATTGATAATAGATTATACCTTGTGTTTGATAGTGTCTTTCAAATTTATATAATTAAAATGTATATGAGAGACCATACCATATTTAAGCAACAGTTGTAACTGTGTATTATTGTCATTGTGTATTATGTTCATTTAAAACCCTCAAATAAACCATTCAAATAATAATACATGTATTTAATTTATAATTCACAATACAAACACAAATTTGACTACTAGGCTGTGATGATGTTAATAATGGAAAGTGTTTTTCACTGAGCATTGAAATATTAAAATTTTTGTAAGACAAAGACTTAAAAATAGTGTGAAATTTTGTATGTTTTTTTCTGTGCATTTATTTTGGGGAAAAAAAACAATTGGAATTAAATAACTGAGAATAATATATATATCATTATAATTCAGCAACAAATAAAGAGAAGGAAATGAGAAGAAAGTTAAGCAAATATAAAAAGTATACATTTTAGGGTAAAAAATAACAGGAAATGTGATTTCTAACTAAAAAACTCCAATCAAGAACTGTCTGGAGCGTTATCCATTCAATGTCGTTCTCTGTGTAATGTGTTGATGCAATATAAATGATAAAACTACGAATAAAATCCAGTCCGAATATAAAACAGCTGTTTTTATATATGAAAATATTGCTGCACATTATCTTGGCAGAGATTGTGTGTGTGTGTGTGTGTGTGTGTATGTGTGTGTGTGTAGGATGCACAAACAATCCACAACTCTGTAAACACACTTGACCGTTCACAGAGGTAAACATTTTATTGTGTATAAAAGTCATTCAGCCTGTAAAAAATACAAAAAAATACAAAATCATTTTTGTTGAGAAAATGTTCATTTGGCACTTGGTAGTTGGAATGTCTTATACTGCGTACACAGTATAACAAATCATGAGTGCTCTCCTGAGAACAGTATGTATGTTTCAGGTTGATACAAAAAGAATATAATTAATAATAATATGAGTATCTTTGGGTTTATTATTGGTGTCTTAATGCCACTACTGTTGGATGTTACTAAAAAACAGAGATCAGTTTAAAAAGTACCTCATTAGTACTCAGTCCGTAGCAGAACACTGCATCCATTTTCATCTTCTAGTGCATCAGTAACTCAGTACAATCAGGAATATAGTGGTTATAATCATCAACACTGTGTTATAGTCAATATCAGAAAAAATTTCAATGCAACAAATAGTTTTATGCAGAGGCACTGAAGGTACCATGGAAGCCATAAGCCATGTTAACGGGAACGTTGGCTCTTCCCAGCTCTTCAAATGTCTTTGCGTCCAAAACCAGGAGGAATGTTGCTTTATCCTGGAGAGAAAAGTTGTGTGAAATTACTATCGAAAACCACCAAGAGCTTATTATCAGAATAACGCCATTGATAGTACATGTATAACTCTTCTCCAACACGCAGCTTCCTGTGTGTTTCACAGTTACATATTTCTTTTAAAGAGCAGCTCTGATCGCCTTAAAGGACCAAAACATCTTTTGAAAAGTGCATGTGTGCGGAAGGCCACAGAGAATTACTTTTATCCGGGTTAAATAAATGAATAATTCACAAAATCAATTGAGGAAATTTAATTTGCCACTTTAGAAATATTTTGCATTAGCACTGCACACTCTCAAAGTCCACTTCCACAGTACTGATTGACAGACTATATCAAACTGCTCCTGGTCACGACACAGTTTAATTTTAGCTTTAATTATCCCTCAACATTTGATGTGCTTTATGTCTGCATTTCATTTGCCTTCTTGTCTTTTATTGTGCTCTCCTGAAAGGTGCTGTATAAATAATCTTACTCACTACTTGATGTGCTTTACAGAAACAGCGTAGTTAAGAGAGGAGAGGAGGATAATAATACGCTGCGGCACAACTTGGATTTAAGCTGCCAGACATTCTGTCAGGAGGGGGCACAACAACAACACCTCAAGACGGTTCGCGCTTGTCTGCCCTTAAAATAGAAATAATAGGATTTAACTTTCAATTAAAAGTTTGTAATATGTAGAACTAACTCATTTGCTGTTATCTTCCTGTTCAAATCCTTCAGTTCAGTTTATACACAGACCCAAAGTAGCATTTTCTTCCTGCTCCAATTTCCAACAAAAATCCCACTGACAGAAATCTTTGTAATTATTTTGTAATATGTAACTGTAATCCTCTCTCTCTCTCTCTGCAGACTTAATACCCCATATGGTTCATATTAATGCCACTACTAACATACAGGCTTCTGTGCTTTAGAAAGTTTTGTTTTTTCTGTGTGTAATTCAAAACTTTAAACTATCAAAGTTAATTTGGTTTTAAATTCATCTATGAATATTTATGACTCTGCTCCCTCATGAATATTTACGATGGATTATGTGTCCAGTGCTGTGCTCAGATAGACTTACAGACCTCCTGTCTGGTGATAACTAAAACCAAAGAAACCGTGTGTTGTTCTAAAGTCAGAGAAATAAACTATGAAGTGAAAAATTATAACACTGATGACTACTAACTACTTTTAATACTAAACCTTTACTAAATTATTACTAAACCAAAAAATATCTTAGTTCTCTTCCTGTAGGTTTTCCAACATTTCCTGTCCATCTTTAATCTCTTACCTGTGAGGGGGTGAGAACCACAGAGAGGATGACACCATCGTCCTCCTCCACGGCATCAGGGGACGGCACAAACACAGGCTCTGATGGGAAGAAACCCTTCTGGTACCAGACCTGAGGTCACACACACACACACATATTCAGTAATAGAAGCTTAGTGTTTCAGTAGAGAGTGTGTGGTTGCTATGGACTGTTGCCCAGCAACATTTTGTCACAGCAGGAGAAATACAGATAAACTTAATAACAGTAACAACAGCTCAGTGTCCAGTAACAGTGACAATAAACCAGCACGCACAATAGCAGGGCTTCCCCTAAGTGGAATGCAGCAATAATTAATATACCTGTGAGTCTCCTGATATGACATGTCAATATTTCTGCTGTGAAGGCTGAGGGCGAAGGGGTGGTTTAAACCAAGGGTACTCATGTAATAATGTAGTAATGACCACTGAGTACTCATGGGTCGGCGCATCAACATGTTGACACACTTTGTAAGTGGTGCGATCCTATCGCAAAATGGTCTCTAGTTGTACTCATTACTCCCTAGGGGCATGACACTGGAGCTTATCTTAGCTTAAAGACAGGAAAGAGACAAACAGATAGTTTGGCTCTGTCTTGACTCTCAGCCAAGAAATAGTCTGGCACATAACACATGATAATAATGTGTTCATTATTGAGCTTTAAAGGCACTGGTTGTTGGATTTTGTTACCTTCTGACATAGCCAACCTAGCTGTTTCCAGTCTTTATGCTAAGCTAGGATAAAGGCTCCTGGCTCTATGTTTATATTTAACAGACAGATATGAGAGTGGTATCCATCCTCTTGTCTATCTCCATGAAAACTGAAAAGCAAATTTCCCAAAATATCCCTGTAACATGTTTATGTTATATATTGTTTTATTTGTTTGTTATTTCTGCCTTTTTGTATTTTTCTATTCTTTTGTATTATAGTATTGTCTATCTGTGGAGCACTTTGAATTGCACTAAACTGTATAAAATATATGCTATATAAATAAAGTTTGATTGATTGATTGAATGATAAATGTAGACTGACTAGATGTGGTCAAAACCATTGACACATTTCTGCTATGTTGCACATAGTTGGGTTGTATTTTAGAACGGGGGAAGTTGTGTTATTTAGACAATAAACTTGTTTAATTACACGAATTAAAAAACAAACAACACACACACACCTTGAGCGTCTTGTTGTTCAGGTCCATCTTGAGCAGTGAGTCTCCCACCAGGTGTCTGAAGCCACAGCCGTAGAAACAACGGTATGGTTGTGTGTTATATCTCTTGTAGTTGATCTGAGGGAACTCCAGGCCACCATACTCTTGGAGGTCATCTCCATGGAGATTCTCGTGTTGGCAAAACACCTGTTGACAAAGAGAGGATCAACTGTCTATTGTCACTTATAGTCAATAGAGTTTTTACTACGGACATGCAGTGAAATCAGTCGTGTCCATGAGCTCACTGGCCATCAGCTTCAGTTTGTGACGCTCATATGAAAAAGAAGACTTTTGGTTTATTTGTTGCTTTTGCCTTCAGTAAATCTAACCACCTGACAGTTTCTGTGTTGAGTTCTCTTGGTGTCATGAGCTGGATCTTGTGAATTTTAATTATTTAAATTTGTTATAACACACAAAAGTTGATAGATGGAAATGATGACTGGAGTTGTACCTCTGGGACTGTGTATTCGCAATTACTGTAACACATTTTAAATATTATTTTCAGTATTATTAACACTCAGTCATTGTAGAAGCAATTTAGAAAAATAGGAGAAAATTAATTGTGATATTCTTTTAATTAAAATAAATTACCTAAATCACATTCTTTATTATTATATTTTTATATTCAACAATCCCATGATGGTGACATATTTAGTGTAACTTTGTAGTAGATGTATCTTTCCCATTCTACAACCAATTTCAGTGTCTGGAATGATTCATTTCTACTGGTGGAAAGTAACTGTATATTTAACCTGCAGAGGGAAATATATCACTCACTACATTGTAACAACTAGTAACTAGTTACTATGGGGATTACAACATACATTTAACTACCCAGTAGTTTAGAAGTAATTCAAAAAGGAAAATGCTGCTAACACATTAATGCATATGTAATAATACTTCAATAATCAATGTATTTTTCAATAACACTACGGTCATTTTACTTAAGTAGATTTTTTTTTACATCAAGGTATTGTAACCATTCTGTGTAAGTAAAGAAGCTGAATACTTCCACCACTATTAGTCTCTTGGAGTGTGACGTGTTTTGTACTGCACAATATTACTTACTTAAGAGACTATAATATACAATTCAATTTCACCTTATCGCTGCTGATTTTGACACACGTTGCCGTACTGGAGGGCCGAGTGTTCAGGTTCTGGCCTGTGGGGGTTTCACTCGTCACATGGAGGGGCAGAACAAAGCGCCGAGGGAAAGCTCTGCACATGGCGTTGTACACCTGGGAAGGACACGGTCAGGAACAATGCAGGATTTGCACATTTTAGGGATTCTTTTCTTACAGTAGGTTTGAAAACATGTGATGTATAAAACAGCAGTACACTTGAAAACTGAAGCACAATGCAAAAGAAATATGGATTGCTCTGATGATATCTAACAGTATCCGAGGGTGGATTTTTATGTGTGTGTGTGTGTGTGCATATTTAGATGCTGACCTCATCTAATGCGTCTCCTGACTTGCGTAAGTTCTGGATGAGGTAGTTGTTGATGGCTTGGCCGTCGTCTGCGCAGCACATGTCAAGCATCAAGAGTCCATCCTCCTCAAAGGCGTTGATCTGATGGAAGGTGGAGATTGCTTTGGTGTGGTACTTCACAGAACTGACCTGTGGTACAGAAAACACGATTAGATGATCCAGCATCTAAAGCAGGATGTTTTTTTATTTTCCACCAGTAGTGTTCATCTCACCTCGCCTGTACGCTTGTCAACAAGATGGAAGACAGTTTCCTGCTTGGGATCCCAGTAGATGCCCTCGCTCAAAGCCTTTCCCCTCAGCTTGCATGTGACTATCTTCAGCAGGTCCATCTTAATTGGCTGCTCAATGAACACCACGTAGTTCTCAGACATAGCTGGAAGCAGGAGAACGGTATTACTGGGCTTTGTACAGTAGCTGAGGGCAGCAGTGTGAAAGATGGATATCACTAATGAATGCTGGCTTACCAAAGCTGTGGTAGTAGGAGGGATGGGACTTGTTCGCAGGCACAATAGAACAGAGTATTTTGGCTCCTTGCAGGGTGTCTGTGGCGTCTGTCTTCTCAGGAGGTACTCTGATGATGTTGTACAGGGCGCCTGCAATAATAATGTACCTTGTAATAGCTTTTACACACATTTCCTCTGACATCTCTTAGGTTAAAGATGAGATGTGAGCCAGCGATGACAGATATTCAGTGAACACTATTTCGTTTTTATTATAGAGGAAACTGTTGAGCGCTGTTGATTTCTGTAAATCTTAATATGGGTCTTGTGGGTGATGGGGCTGACCTTTGCTTCCATAGGAGTTTCCCATGTTGTAGGTCGTACCGTCGGGGTCATAGTGTGGGTGGGCAGTGGCTCCATTTACAGCAATGAACTTGCTCCAATCTACCTACAAAACATAGCAGAGAATGAGAAAGATCAGTGTGTGACACTGCTGTGAAAATATGTGTATATGTTGCATATAAACTGGTATGTGTGTACCTTTTCCAATGTTTCTAGGTTCTCTGGGTTCACTTTGTGTATAAAGTTTGTCTCCGTGCTGACATAGTAGTCACCTTTGTATTTCACAAAGCTCACACTCGCATTGTCCGTGGGCTCTGTAACAGAGAGAAAAACACAGAGGCCTTTTAAATAGATGAAAGCGTTCCTCCTTTAACAGCCATCTTGGTAAACCATTCTGCCACACAATTTGCTGCTTTTGGTTACTGAAAAGTATATTAGGAATGTGAAACATTTAGGAAATGCCTTGTTCCCCACTGTAGCATGTGTTATGTAATCTTGGTGTATAAAAAGAAAAAAAGAAATTTAAAGGGCTCCACTTCTGGCCTCACCACAGACCAAAGCAGAGTTTGTACAAACAATGATACTGAACAAATTGTTCTTTTCTTTCACGTAATCTCACTTCTGGCTCTCCTGCCACTTCTCAAATGACCAAGTTCTCAAAAATCTGTGCTTTTATTCATTTATACCTCAGAGACTGAAATTCAGTGAAGCAACATTGTTGAGCAATGAATCAACAAACCAACTGTAACTGATTGCCATGAGCCCTCTCCTTTGTCACACATTATCCATGTATACTCTATGCCAGAGGTTTTCAAACTTTTTCTGGTCAAGGACCCCTAACCTGACACAAATTAGGTCACTGACCCCTTTTTATATTAGATTATGTCCCAGCGTCCTTGATCAAATAAATGGTAAATGGTCACTGGACCTGTACTTGTATTGCGCCTTTCTAGTCTTCCGACCACTCAAAGTGCTTTCATGGTTCAGTATCTTGTGGGGGTTCGAACCAACAACCTTCCAATAAGTGGATGACCCGCTCTGCCTCTGAGCCACAGAAAGTGTATGAAACCTATCACCAAAGTCATACAGTCTATCAATGTGTTACTTATGGATGGACTTATAGTGAAAATTACCCTTTTTTATGACGACCCCCTAGAACCCTCTCAAGGACCCCTGGGAATCCCAAGACCCCACTTTGAAGACCACTGCTTTATTCCACCACTTCTTGTGTATTCTCCTCACCTATCATCTCAAAGCGAGACAGGAAGCGCTGGAAGAAGTTTTTACAGGGGTCCGGCATGGCGATGGTACCAAATTCTGATATCACGATGCGGTTCCGTTCACTGTTCTTCTTGTAGGCATCGCTGTGCAGGAACCGACTCATGTATGTCACCTGGCCTTTGTCGATTTTGAACTGGTGCAGCATAGCCATCCCATCAAACCAGTGGTTGTAGCTGGGATGAAATACAGACGGAAAAGGCTTAATCACAGATTACGTTTTTTTATGTGTGTGTTGAGGTGTTTCCAAACTCACTGTGTGTTTCCAAACTCAAACTTCCCCGGGCCGTTGCGAAGGAGGTTGCCATTGATCCAGGAAGGAATGGTGCCTTGTACTTCGGTAGAGATTGGCTCAGGGGTCTCTTCTACAGAGCGGACCAGAGGTGCAATTGTCTCCAGTCCCTTCAGCACTGACGTTATGCATTCCTTCGCATTGCCATTATCAACAGGCTTTGTATCATCTGTAGGAGACACACACATTTACAGTATCATACCTAAACCAGATGGACATTAGGGACATGGCCATCTATGCTGCTGCTGTGTTCAATTCAAACTGTTTTGCTGCTTTTTGGCTGCTGAGCCAGGGTAATATCTGGAGAAACTAATTTAATTTTCCTTATCTTAAGTCAAACTATTAGGCAACAATGTCCAATGAAAAATAGACTCAATATATGGCATACTTTGATAAGAGCCCTATTTTTGTGTGGAAGGACAACATAGGATGTATTTGACTGCACTGTTTGCATTTGCAATTTTTAGCCAACATATGTATTTATATTTCAACAAGCAGGATTCATCAGTTTGATGTCGACTTGTTTATCTCTAAGCTGAGAGCCGTATGAGCAGCCTCTTCTTAAACCTCTGCTGTCAGAGTGAATATAAATACGTCTGGATATATGAATATAGTCAAATATTTAAATAAAAAATATTTGGTGTAACTGTGCCAAAATGTACAAAAGAGGTGCTCAAATGCAACATTCAACTTGCTCTTTTTTTTAAATACATTTCAAGCTATTTATAGGTATAAAACTTTAGTTGTAAACAATTTCATGGTCTTTCAATCTGTTCACTTGCTGCTAATAAATACTTTACTTACAAATGTAACATTAACTTGAAATAAAGGCTATTTGGAATAAAACCCTCATAAATTCAGTGGAATACTGAAAATGGTGGCTGTTGTGTACACAAATGTAATGTTTGCTCAACAAACAAGCTGTGATACCTTCCTGAACTTCAACCTGACAGATTTTTATTTCTTATTTCAAAGTTTGTAGGATGTCGTGTAGTGAAAAGTCTGTACATTAACACGTACAGTTACACAGATTGAAACAGACTGTGAACTTGAACTGGCACCTGTTTATTTTGGTCCATGTGTTTACAGAGAGGCAGCTGTAAACATGCAGCTATGTTTGGTCCCTCAGTGGGAGGAAGAACAGCTGGATCACAGAAACGTTGTGTTGTTTGGTTTCACTACAGTGTTTGTCTGACAAACCTCAACCCATATTAACACAGAACTCAACTGAACTCCTCATGGCAGATTCCAGCGTTAACAAAAACATGTGACTGAAATTACTGTTAACAGTCAGCTCCACTGTTGCCATGGGCTGAAGCCCTATTTACCCAAGCACTAGAGCCGGGGAGTGGCTTGTTCTTAACAGTAATAATCTTTGAGTGTAAAATGAATGTAAACTATTTATTTATTAGGGAATATATGTGATGCCTTAATTTACATATGTACAGTAATATATTTTGGAGATCCAGTAATGGATGGAATACTCGTCTGTTAAATACAGACGAGTATTTAAAAAAAAAGGACTTATCAGTCTTATTCAAACCCCTTCAAATAAGGTGGTACATGAGTTGTTGTCATTGCTACAGCCCTTTTTTAGTCTTGTTAATTATAGATATCAGATTGAATTTGAATTAATACTATTGTTTTTCTGCTATCCCTTCTTTGTGTTGCATATCCACATTCTGGGGAGAAAGAATGAGTGAGCTCTGAGCCAGCCATCGTATTTCTGAGACCAACAGCAATCAACAACCCTCCTTCAGAGAGGCGCGTTTCCAAAGTCTTTTGGAAGATCAGGATGGGAAAGTATGGATTTTTTCCCATAGGTTCTGAGCCATTTGTTTTTGAGTGCTCATTTCCAAATTGGTGTCAGAATCAGTACTGTGCATGTGAGAAAACTGTTTGACCGTTTTGTCTGGTTACAACACTTTTTTATATAATCTTGGCTTAAAAATGCTTTTGGCTAACATGTTAGCAATATATACCGTGCAGACACAATAGTACCCTATTTTTTTGGAGTCACTTAACAAATGTAAGTCCATTATTAGCTCAGTGTATAAACATATTTCTTCAAGCTTTGGTTGCAGATCAATTTGCTGTGTTTACAGGTATTTAGCTGAGATTAATCACACAGATTATGATAACGTGTAAAAAGTATTACTTTTTTCAGATCGAAATTGAAAGGAAATTCAGCAAATGTTACTTTTTGATATCACAGTGCATTAAAATAGCCTGAGCAAAACACAAGGCTAATTGTTGTCTCTTTTCATGTATTTTGGTGGATGGGTAAAGACTCACAACATGGAGAAGACAGAGGGGAAGCTGGAGGGATTCTACATTACACGACCTGGTAAAAAATAATGATAATTTGTGTGAGGAAACAACTTGACAAATATTTTGTTATAGACAGTTTGTCAAATTGTGTTTTTGGAAAAAAATTGGAAATGTATTAATTGTGTAATACATTATTTTTCTGTTTAAAATCATTTGATATGTGTGTAGTATTTTATAAATGTTATACATTCTGGTATCATTTTGGTAAGGGGCTCTGACATTTTTTACCTTAATGTTTACACTCTTCTACTTACAGACAACAAATAATTGTTTGTCATTAACTTTATGCTTTAATTGGCTAATATATATAACATTTAACAGTACATGAAGGTGGCCGTGGAGGTTTCAAAACAAGTCCTTGTTTTCCTTTAATTTAATTATTTATTTCTGGACTTTTTTTGTGGGTACGGAAAGAAGCCTGATTTAGAGGCTTGTGGTCAATATAATCCGATCAAAACAATGTATTACAGGAAACAGGGTTTATGCATACAACTGAGCATGGTTTTTAAAATATAAAATACATATCATTAAGCTATCCCAGCTAAAGTGAACTTAAGACCTGACCAGCCTGACCATACATGATAGTAACCACCCATGTCCAGCTGTGACTAGTTAAACCAATTAATCCTGACCAGCTAAAATGTCCAAAACCCCTCTGAACCAACAAATCAGCCCAGCCTGAGGGAGAGATACGTGGTTCTCACAGGACAGCCACACCACAAACATATGATGATCTTATTAAATATGATTCCTGCTGTAGATTCAACAGTAGCCTATATGGATTAGTAAGAATTAACTCAGCCTTCCACATCTACAGCAGTAATGCAACACTGAAACCTTTAGTAAAACACTGACAGGGGTTAACTTCTCTGCACAATATAAGGCTACCTTTGATACAGTAAACATAGTCTTCCGGGACCGGCAGCTCACATACTGTACTTGGTCTTGGCTGTAGCTCAACAGTACTTCCTCCTGCGATTACAGCCTATTATCAATACTACATTATCTTAATAAGAACGCAATAACTGTCCCTATTTAAATGATATGTCGCCTGAGAGAAACAGAAACCTGATACTGCAGGAGTGAAGCTGGCAGAACAGTTTGTACTGAATGACATTCAGTCTGGATCAGAGCTGATCATCGCCCTACCAACTCCACCAGAACACATAACATAACAGCCCCTGCTTTATAAATATGTAAACATGCAAAATTCAGTTTTAAAGATAACGATGTGCTTTTCAAGTGCATATGGGTCTCCAAACGCGCGTGTGGCTGCGTGCGGAGACTGCGCAGTGAGACTATCAGCAGGTGAATAACCGGTACAGTGAAACATCCTCAAAATGGAGGCGACTTACCTGAACTGTCGAGCTTCACAGGAGACATGTCAGTAGCTGATGGATGGATAACTCCAGGCTGTCTGCCTCTGAGTCCTGCTGGACCTTAAACTGCTCTCCAGCCTGCAGCGGCGCGATTACATAACCCGTTTACGTAATACAGTAAGAGAGAGAGAGAGAGAGAGAGAGAATACACAGAAGCAAACTAGTTGTTTACTTTTTTCTGGGTTGTGTAATAAACGAGGCACTAAATCTTTATCCACGACACACACTTACATTGTGGTAACTCCCAGAGGTGGAGGAAGCACTCAGATATGTAAAAGTGCTCGGTTACATGTAAAAGTCCTGTATTCAAACTCTTATGTAAAACTGGACTAAAGTATTATCACCAAAATATACCTAAACTAAAACTACCAAAAGTAAAAGTACTCATTATACAGAATGGCCAATTTCAG
>NW_023339763.1:15770569-15792778 GCF_004916995.1 Morone saxatilis | reverse complement strand
AACTCAAAGACACTTCACATAAGGTAAAAAGGATAAGGTAATAAAAACAACACACTAAAAAATATAGATATATATATTACAGCACTCAACAAGGAATCAAACATTAGAAGCCGTTCTAAAAAGGTGGGTTTTGATCAGTGATTTGAAGTTTGATGGATCAGTACAGTCTCGCGATTGTGTTTGGGGAGAGAGTTCCAGAGGGAGAGGGCAGCAATGGAGAAGGCTCTGTCGCCCCAGGTACGATGCTTGGTCCTCAGTGGTGGAGACAGGTTGATGGACACAGCCAGTGGAGGTTCTGTAGAACAGGGGTGATGTGGTCATGGGAGCAAGTGAGCAGGCGAGCTGCAGAGTTCTGGATGTACTGAAGTTTATTAAGGACTTACCATACAAGATGCTGTTACAATAGTCTATTCTGGATGTGATGAAAGCGTGGATGAGGGTCTCAGCAGCAGAAGAGGAGAGTGAGGGGCAGAGGCGTGGGATGTTTTTCAGGTGGAAGAAGGCAGTTCTGGTGATTTAGTTGACATCACAAGGAGAGGTTGCTGTCGAAGATGACTCTGAGGTTGCGTATGTGTGGGACGGAGACAGAGTGGTACTGTCAGTGGTGAGTCAGAGGTTGTTCGTGTTTTTGATGAGAGATTTGTCACAGTTGAGTTTGAGGAAGTTGGCATGGATCCAGGATTTGATTTCAGTGAGGCAGTGTGTCAGAGTGGGTTGTGGGGGTTGTGGATTTATTGGAGATGTAGAGCTGGACGTCATCAGTATAGCAGTAGAAGTGGAGACCATGATGGCGAATGAGGTTACCAAGGGGGAGAATGTACAGGATGAACAGGAGAGGACCAAGCACTGAACCCTGGGGGACGCCTTGGGACAGGGGAGCAGTGGAGGAGGTGCAGTTGTTGATATTGATGAACCGTTGTCTGTTTGTGACATATGACCTTAGCCAGGAGAGGGCACTACCAGTGATGTTGAGGGAAGACTCAAGGCAGGAGAGAAGAATGGTGTGGTTGATAGTTTTAAAAGCTGCAGTGAAGTCCAGGAGGATGAGAATGTTGAAGTGACCAGAGTCTGAGGAGAGGACGAGGTTGTTGATGACTTTGAGGAGGGCTTTTTCTGTGCTGTGTTGTGAGCAAAAACTTGATTGAAATGGTTCAAACAGGTCATTGGAAATGAGGTGGGCTTTGAGTTGGGAGGCAACAACACGTTCCATTATTTTTGACAGAAAGGGAAGATTGGAGATGGGCCGGAAATTGCTCATGGTGTCGGGGTTAAGACCAGGTTTTTTAAGGATGGGATTGACAGCAGCTTTTGAGTGTTTGGAGGACAGAGCCAGTGCTGAAGGAGGAATTAACAATTTCTGTGACGAGGGAGGAGATGATAATAATAATTAATTTATTGATTGTTTTGCATTAATTATTTAAATCTGCAAAGTAACACAAATGTATCAAATAAATGTAGAAGAGTAAAAAGCACAACATTTGTATTATTGATTATAATTATTACCATATACAATAATATTTTATTTCATTATTAAAACAATGCAATTAAACATATAACATATACAGGGTATATGTTTCATGTACTAATTTCAGTATAGCGCATTTATGGAGGATAACAGTTACTAAATTGTCAATAAATACAGAAATTGATATAAATAAAAATAGAAATAATGAAAATAAATAGTAAAATGCATAAATAAATGTATACGTGTTTGTAATAATGGGGATATAAAAAATATTAAATCTTAATTGTATTTCTACATTATAAATATGAAGAATGAATTAATGTTGAATTAAATAAATGTAAAATAAATTGAATAAAATTCCCTTATATTCTGATTAATGAACATTTATTAGATTTATAAATGTACATATTTATTTTATTGTATTTATTTCAGCATTTCTCTGTGTATTTATTTTTTAATTCTTTCATTTATGATTAAGTCAATTTTCATCCTATAGGGTTGGAGACCAGAGGGATGTGCTGCTTGCTGTGTTTGTTTGCTGGCAGGTCAAGTGGACACCTAACAGTTAGCTGTCCATATGGACTGTGTGAGTGTGTCTATCTCGACCTGCAGACTGATCCAGATAATCTTTGTAGGATTAAAGCCATGTCCCAGAGGAGGAAGACATACTACACTGCCTGCATTCGTCTTATAAAGCTCCTGCAACCTTTCAGGTAATGTCTGCTTTATTGTCTCTCAGCTGGGTTTACAACAAGGGTGAATATTCCTAATAAGTGCAGTCCTGTGTCTGTAGACTGTACATTAACTCCATCTGTGACTTCAGTTGAGGGCTGGGTGCACAGTATCTGTAAACAAGTCTTGCAAGGGGTGTTTCTCAAAAGGTTTAATCAAAGTGCCAAAGAAAAAAAGACTAGACACAAATGCTACAGCTTGTAGGCTAAGCAGAAGATTTATTGTCAGTTTAAGTGTACAAATTACCATGGCAACACGTCCCACTCTAACGTGATAGACAATAATGTTAATACTAATAATAGATATGTTGGTTTGCTTCCCTGTCAGCCTAGCATTACATTTGTGTGTTGTTCTTAGACTGTATCAGGTGATGAAATCGCACTAAGTGAGTAATAAATATAAAACAATCCCTCATTAGCACTCAGTAGGTGTGGTTTTGTGTATTACAGGCTGATAATGACCAAACTGGTCATATTGAATTCAATAAAGCATAGCTGTCTCAATTTTAACAAGTCATTGTTGGTACTGTACAGTGGGGATTACATGAGTTAAATGTCTCAGTTCAAACATACAGTATCTAACATACAGTATATTAAGAGGACTCACAGAATCAGCTCTGCAAGTATTCATATAACAGTAGAGCTGCAAAGATTAGTCAATTAATTGATCTGACGACTGACAGGAGTTTCAACTATTTGGAAACAATTTTTTGTAAGAAAAAAATACCCAAATTCTCTGGTTTCAGCTCTTCCATTGTGAGGTCTTTATTTAATTGTAAACTGAGAAGCTTTGTACTGTTGATCGGACAAAAACAACAACTTGGACTGGGATGGATGTCATTTTTTGTATTTTTCTGAACTTTTTTTTTTTAACCAAATGATTAAACAATAACTCAAGAAAATACTCAGATTAAAAACATTTGTTAGTTGCTATCACGGCTAGAGTTTCGACCAGACCCAGGATGAGCAGTTTAATCGAACTTTATTCCACACACACGGGGAGGGATGAGGGGCGGCCACAGCAGGAACTGGCAGGTGAAATGGCTGAGAGACTGGAAACACGGAGGCACAGGTGAGCTGACTCAGGAAACTGCACAGGAGGGACCCTGGAGCACAGGAGAGAAAAGGTTAAACTTGGGGAGCAGCGGCAGGCAAATTCACAGTTAAACTTTGGTAGAGTAGCATAAGACACTCAAAAGGGGGCCACGAAAGTTATCCACTTAAGTTGGCTGAAAACAATCTGGGCGCGGGGGGATGAAAGGATGACACGGCGTTCTTGAAGTCAGGACTGGATGAAATGATTGAGAGCAGAGGTGAGGACAGCACACAGGTGAGGTGAGTGGAGGCCGCACCCTCAGACACACACAGGGAAGGAGGAGGAGCAAGGGAGCAGGAGGGGAGCAGAGCCATGACAGTAGCAGCTCTAAACAACAAGGAAAAGTCTCAAAATACAAAAGAGCTGCAATTGGGTTTATCATTTAAGGTTTGAGAGTTTATACGACAAAAAAAGTAATCTGAAGCGCCACTTTCTTATTCTTACTGGTTTTAACAAAATCATTGTCTTTTTTTCAACAGCTGCTGACTGTAATGCCTCCCACAAAGACCTCTAACCACTGGACGTTATCAGAGCTCCTTGGACAGCCGAGGCTGTTAGGGTTCGGAGCTCTGCTGACATGGTTGGTCCTCTTCCATCTCCTTGTGAACGTTTGGCTCCTCTGCATCTTCACCAGTCTCTTGGTGGTACTCGGGGGTTGGCTTGGGTCCCGTGCCGTACTAGATGCAAACAGCCTTCTCCACTTGGAACACTTTTTGCCTCTTGGCAAAGTGAACCCACCTCTGTATTTACCTGAACATGAGTGGAGGTTGAACCATGAGATCCACAGTGCTGTCCACAAAGCGGTGCGTGACTTTGTGTCCTCGTGGTATCGCACTCTGCTGCCAGAGGTGGAGGGGGAGTTTGAACGAGCGGTGCGTAATTCGATGCTGGAGTCAGTAATGGAGCTGAAGAGGCGTGCTCAACAAGTGGACAGAAAAGCCCTGGTTCAACGGCTGCTAGAGCTATATGGCTGTCACCTGCAGAACTACATGGTGGCAAGACAGAGACAGTCAACACAAAAGAAGAGTATTAGTCTCTGGCAGCTCTACAGTGAAGTAGAAACCCATCACCCAGCTGTGAGCAGTGCAGTCACAGAGCTCAGCTACTCAAGAGCTCTAGTTAACCTCGTCTTAAATGTGCTTGTTCCATACCCTCAGATGGAAACCAGGACTGGAGGTTACGTGATTACAGAACTCATCACCTGCAACATGCTGTTACCGCTCATAAGCAGGGTATCTGATCCCGACTGGCTCAACCAGACCATTGTAGACATAATCACCAGATCCAGAGAACCACAGGAAATCAGTGTGGAAGAGCTCCCAGAGGCTGCACTATACAGATGTCAGCTCCAGCAGGAATCCTGGACCACGTGCAAGTCCCTGTCTTCTTCTGATCTTACCAGCCAAAGCACCTCTGAAGTCGATGATCTACAGAGCCAGAGTACACTCTGTGAGAAGGATTCCTCACAGAGCAGCATGGTTAGCCTGATGTCTGCTGGGAAAGTAGAAAATTGCCATACAGGTTTGCTCACACCATGCAAAGTGAACTGCTGTTCACTCACATCTGACCGTTACTCCCACTCACCAGAGTCCAAAATGATTTCACTAGACTCCCTAATTCACTCAGACTCTGAAGATGAGCTGACAGGAGGCTTTTGTGACTGTGGTCCTCCAACAAACTTCTGCAACGTGATCACTGCGAAGGAAGATGAGGCCCCCGGCTGCTTCGGCCCTCTGAAAACACTTGCGTTGAAGGTGGCGGTGCCCGAGGACTCCCAATGGCCGGCGGGTATAGCCCAAGAGAAATCCCCAACTTGTCCTCCAAGAAGACTTTGTCTAACCACTTGTAACTTTGATACCCCCAATAACCAAGCTGCATCTTTGAGCATCCAGAATGTGCAAATTTCTGGCACTGTCACTGCGAAGGAACAGCGTGGCACAGGCTCTCATCCCTATACGCTCTACACTGTGCAGGTAATGCCACCTCATGCTTCCTCTGACTGATATTTGAGTATGTATTATTGATCACCAAACATCAACCCCCACTTTCTGTTTTACAGTTTGAGACAGTGGCTGAAGCTGAAAACAGTGACTCCCTGAAACTGGTGTCCTGTCACACTGTTAACCGGAGATACAGCGAGTTCCTCAACTTGCAAACACGTTTAGAGGAAAAGCCTGAAGTCAAGAAAGTTATCAAGAGTAAGAAACAATCCTCTGCTTCAATTCACTGTGAAACCTTAGTATACCAAGACAGATACATAGTTACTGTTGTGGATTTCAGATGTCAAAGGTCCAAAGAAAATGTTCCCTGACCTCCCATTTGGCAATGCCGACAACGACAAGGTCGAAGCTCGTAAAAGCCAACTGGATACTTTCCTTAAAGTAGGTATTAGGGTCGTAACTCCAGTAAATAAATGGTTTCTGTGGTTCTGTAATTTGATTGATTAGATTTTTTTCTCTAGCAACTGAGCAGTATTCCCGAGACATCCAACAGTGAGGACATGCAGGAGTTTATGGCTCTAAACTCAGATGTTTGCACATATTTTGGAAGAAGGCCGTTTGTCAAGTCAAGAATTGATAAGGTGAGAAAGAATCTACATCCCGGAGATCTTGTGAAGCCAGACTGTGACAGTTTTCATGATCGTTTGGCATTCCTTTGATAAAATGAGGGGGAAATGAACACACTCAAGATAAAAGTAAGAATTTGAGGAAATACATTTATTCTCTTTCTTGCCAAGAGTAAGATGATACCACTCTCATATCTGTCAGCTTAGCTTAGCATGAAGACTGGAAGAAATGGGAACAGTTTGCCTGGTTCTGTCCAATGGGAACCAAATCTACCTACCAGTACCTCTAAAGCTCACTATAGATTACATTTTTCAGTAAGGGGAATTTAATTGTCTCATGTCTTCTCTGACTTGATCAACATTAAAGATGATGGAAAATGCTTTAGACACCTTGAAGACAGCTTTCCCTCATCCTGAGCCCCTCAGTCCAACAGAAGAGCTTGAAGGAGATGCTGATGGAAGAACAATGGACAACAGAAAGTACAGGTCAGAACTTTGTTTCAGTCATTTTTGCTATGTGACCCCTTAATAACAATGCTGTATCATTTTGTGACCCTGTCATCACAGTTTGCATTTGCCTATGAGCTGTGACTGGTTCAACCAAAGACTACTTTCCACTCTGAGATTGAGTCATTTGAATAGCGTTATCGATGGATTTTCTTTTGTATCCCCTTATTCTTATTTTGAAACCACTGCCTAACCTAAAGGTTACAAACCACTGGTCATGCTTCAATGTCACAACAATCAATTCAAACAGTGCAGGATGTTAAAACATCACAAAACACACATTAAATTATTTTGTTTCTCTGGTGTTTTTATGATTTTGTAAGTGATCTTCTCTTTTTTGACTGTAATGCAACATTTTCTGGTTTTGTGTTTCATGCATCAGGAGGCTTATGTTCCCAAGCAAAATCTCCCCATCTCTCAATATACCTGACCTACATCCTAAAGTGACATACTGCTTTAGTGAAGGCAGTGCTGTAAGTTACCATACTGTATTTACCATCTCTGATTGATACATGTGTGTTTGAAATGGATACAGGAAACAACTGACATGTTTGCGTCTTTCATTATGGTTCCTTAGGTCCTCAATGGCATGTCACTGTCTAGCCTGGAGAGCTTTGTCGAAGAGCAGGAAAGACTTTTATGTGGGCTGAATGGGAAAGAGACATCGAAACAGAGCTGTGAGCCGCCTGGCAAAGACAAGAAGACCTCAGGGAAGACTCATGGGACAGGTTAATACTCATACAGCAGTCTTGTCTTAGTTTGTTTTATCCAAAATGTCCATAAGGAGACCTCAAGAAGCAACATGCAGTAACACAGCATGACCACTTGGGTGCAGCAAAACTATACTGTTAGTTGGGACATTTGCTGAATATTCCTTGTAGTTCCCTTCCACCATTGATGTGTTTTGTCTGTATAGTATATCATATGTGTCCCACTGTGTTCTGTGTACTGCAGATACAGCTGTGGCAGATGTTGCTTTGAACATTTTGTGTCTGCTGATGAAGGACCAGTGGAGTTGGCTGTGCACAGAGAACATACAGAAGACCATCAGGCTGCTCTTTGGTACCTTTATTGAGAGGTAGGAGTCTCTTCTCAGCTTCTGTGCTGATTTTATTGTGTGTATAGTGTGTATTTTGATAATGTATATTATTATTGTTACATATTACTTATATATGAAATATGTGTCTGCAGACCTATTTTACTAGCAGGTGACATTGTGGCACATTATTTTTCTATCATACAGCTGAAGATCCAGATGCTGGGTCCTCTTCTAGTTTAAGACACAGGTTTATGAGACACAATGTGGTTTGTGACACATGAGTGCTGCATGACATTCTCTCAGATTGCCTTTCAAAATATTTTTTTTTCTTTAAATGTTTATTCCTTTCTGGGAATATATAATTACCACAGGGCTTGTTTTTACCACACAGTCTGTGGGAACTGTGCTTGTCTAATCTCTTGTGTTTTGTTGTTGTTAACTGATTATGCTGGCCTCCATTTTTGGACTTGACATATACCTCTGGGAGTTTTAAGGTCCACTAAGCATGTCAGTAAATAATGCTCATGCTCATGCAATGGTTTATAGAGATTTAAAATTATTTATTTGTGTTTATTCCCCTTGTGTGCATGTCTTTCATACTCCTGATCAGTTAAAGCATGTTTCCATGTGGCTGATATTTAGTAGAAAAAACAGACAACAGTATTACATTAAACTACTGATTCTATCTCAGGTGGTTGGATGTAGGAGTTGCCCACCTTACCAGTGCCCCCTGTTGGGTTATTTACCTACAAGTGCTGCAGGAAGCTGTATGGCCAGGCGGCACGCTGCCTGCCCAACCACGGCCAGAGCGTAGTGCTGCAGAAAGAGAGGAAACAAAAGAGCAATGTCTGGACTGTCTAATGCAGCTGCTTCCAGGTACGTAGCAGCTGTTAGATTCAGACTGTAGCTGTTTCAATGCTCCTTAAATGCGATTTTTATTTGCAAGGCTCCTGAAGCTGAGTTGTCCTTTTGGGTTTGTTACATTATTTGTGCCTAAATAGAGCTTATCACTGACATGCTGGGAAGTGAAAAGTACAGACTGAGCTTGGAGACCATGCTGGAGTCTTTACAGGACCATCAGATAAACAAGTGAGTCAACAACCAAACTGTCGGGTAAACACACATCTGATTTTGCTATTTTAGGACTGCTACACTCAGTAGCTTAGGAGCTGTATCAATAGTGTATACAGAACGAGTATTTATCTGGTTATCACACTAAACAGTATAACTACAAAAGGTGTAACGAAAAGCCTTCATCTATATTTGGATTGCACCGAAAGTTGGTAATCTGCTTCATTTTCTGCCTTAAATTGTTTTCTATACTGCCGCTACGATGAGTAAAAATGATGATATGTATACATATATCATCATTTACTCAGTATATTAAATATTAAGTATACTGGGCTAAAATTAAGCTAAACTGGTCATGCTCCAGGTGGAAATTCAAAGGGAAAACAGAATGAGAAGTTAGTGAACAAATACAAGTCAGAATTGCACTGGGCCATATTTCATGATTTTCTTGATGATAAGTGGAGGTTGTGTTTATAGTGAGTGGAGGCTCAGTTGTCTCTGTTGAAAAATGTGATAGCTATTGACAAAACAGGGCCATAATAACTCTTGGGGCCCTACTGCATAAGATAAAGAAAAGGAGATTTGTGCCTGCAAGATTAAAATAAATGTGGTTTGAATGAAGAAATAAGAAGGCTGTTGACAAAATCTGAAAAGCTCCCTTGGCCTGTTGGCAAGCACTTTTAAGACAATTTGTAAACCCTCAGTTCTTTTTTCAATATCTGATCATGAGGTCAAAATTAGGAACACTCAAAGAAAAATATATTTTATGACCCTACACTACAATGTTCATGTTTAAGATAGAATTTAATACATCTGCTGTATCTGAATAATTTTCATATTCCATATTACCCATATAAACATAAGTAACAGCTAATGTCAGTCAGTCATTAACCCTGTTTGTGTGTTTATGTGCAGGCATCTGATCTACTGCATGTGTGACCTGCTGCTGGAGTTTCTGATCCCTGAGTCGTGTGATGACGCCTTCCAGAGGTCTCTGCTGCTAAACCTGGCCAAAGACGCAGAGAAAGACAATCCTCACATGTGATTAGCACATGATAACACTCTGCTGCCTCACAGTTGTAAGCAATTGGTGGATAATGAGCAGAATATGTGTGTATTGTGATGTATTCATAATGACCTGTTGTCTCTGGAGTCCACTGGGTGATGACTGGGATGACTGTGTGCAGTCACATTAGAATTACGTGGCTTCATCTTGTTTCGGGAATTCATAATAAACTCCCATTCCTTCTGACACTGGGTATCATAAAGATGAGAAGGATGAAAAGTGTGTTTATATTTTTGACACAGTCATATGGTCTGTTCTTGTTTATCGTTTTTATTGATTCATTCATCAAGATTTTTATGTTGCACAAGCCTGGTGATATTTTTTATATTTCTAAATCCTCACTTGCTTTGTTGAACTGTTTGAGGGCTTTAAAATATATTCATTATATAAGATTTTATATAAGGCTTTTAATCTATCCTTTATTCAAGTTCGGTATCTTACACTTCTCAATGCAATTAGTGCCTTCAGCTGAGCACTGTGATAGCTATCAGTGAAACCAGCTGTGTGAAGGAGGGGTTAAAGCTATACTGTATATGATTTAGTTCCTGTCAGTTTCACAAAGAATCTGATTAACTCTGATGATCATCTGATAGTTTAGATTGATATAATTTAAAAAACTGATGCCCTGAATCAGTAAATGTATTAAATGTAAGAGCTGAATCCTCATTTCTTCATATAAAATGATTGTCACACAGATGTTATTGTGTTTGGTGAGGTGTTTTATCTGTATTTACTTCTCCACTTCTCCAAACTATGAGTGTTTTCCTACTCGTAATCCAGTTTTGATGAGCAGATTCAAGCCAGAATTTGTGCACATACGCTCTCACTAATGAGAGGTAGCCATTCCAAGTTCAACATGTTACAGAAAACCACATTTTAAATGAGGTTCTTCTATTTAGATTAAAGTTTAATCTGGTTCTCATACTCTCTTGAGTGTTGGTTGTAACTTTTAACTTTTGGTCTGATGCTAAGGTAACTTTGTTCAGTGAATAGACAACATGTAAGGTCATCAGAAAACTTTCAGTATGTTCACTTATGCCGAACAACCAGGGACTGTTTGCACACTGCTACTCAGGTTATCTATTTTATTTTGATAGTGTGTTTTCATTAGTGTGTCTATACAAGAGCATATTTCATTCTAGCACATATATTTAGTTTTTTGCATAGTGTAGCTTTAAAGTAAAACTTGTCACAATAAGAGTTTGTATTGGCTGTGACGTTTTCAACAACTGTGTGGGAACCATCCTTGAATGAATGAATCAGTCAGAGCTTCATACTGGGAGTACTATGTGTGAAAAGAGTTTAAGATTTGACTCGTGTGCTTTCAATAATGATTCCACCAAGATCCCAGACTGAAATTTCATCAATAAAAGAGGATTTAGCAAAGTGAGTGCCGGCGGTGTTATAGTCTTCCCATGATCTTTTGATCCTGAGCTGCCTTTGAAAAATACTCACTGCTTCATAGACAGTCTATTCTCTTTGATGAGGCTGCAAGAGTGTGAAAGATTAACACCTCTCCGCATGAGTTATTAAAGCGCGGTGAAAAATTTTCCTTTTGAATTTGACTTAAGTAGCAAATTTAGAGAAAAGTGGAACTAAATCTCCAGCATCGATGACGTGTTTCCAAATGGCAACATAACTCAGTTTAACATGAAAAACATTTTCTCCCCCAGATATACAAAGCAATGTTTGCTCAAATTCATTAAATTCACATTATTTTTGTCCATTTCAGGACCTCCAATACTATACAAGCATTGGCAAAACTTCAAGTGGAACTAAGATTGAGATTCTGGGATATATAATATACTATGCCAATGCAGTATTGGCATTTATGCTTTGTAAAATTATGGTTGTTAAGTATGTCAGTCAAAATTATCTTAAACTATATATATATACATTATATTTCAGCCTGATAGAAATCCATCTTAATTGTGCTAAACAGCAGTGTCTCGCTGTGTGTCCTTTGCAAAATGAAAACACTGTCCGCCAGTGTGATAATATTTCTCAGGACACTTTTCATAGAGCCGGTCTTGACCGTACTCATAAAATAAGTCACTTTATTATAAACACGCTCAAAGAGATCTGATGAAGTTAGCATCACCATGCCACAGTGCAGAAAGTGCCACAGTTTAAGAGACACTGATCTGTTTAATGCGAAGGAAAATATAAATACAAGAGGACATACAATAAAATGCAAGAATTCAATACAATAGCTCTGCAGTAGCTTCTTTGTGAAGCTTTAAAATGGCACTGTGTCCAAAAGGTGACATAGGGGTGGACACAATACCCACACAATCCAAACATCTAACCTTCTCGTTTACCTGATGCTGACTTTCACACGCTGTGCAGGAACCTCTATCAGATGTCAGTGTTTAAGTCTGCTCTCTTTGTTTCCACTTGCAGTTCAGAAGGACTTCATAAATACGATCTTAGGAACATTTAGCACAACTCACTTCCTTTCTCATGATATCATGGGCTGATACTGGCGAGCTCCCACCTCCTGTCTCATGCTTTGGGACTTCACTGGCAGCCAGAGGAGACAAAAACCCTCAAGCTGCATTGATGGTGGCCCCATACGTCTCAAAGTCAAAGCAGCTGTATTTTCACCACCAATCGCTCAATGGTACAAACATCTGTCTCAGATGTTTATTTTTAATTTATCAGCTGCTAATAAAGAATTAATTGACTAATTTAAACAGTTTTTAGGAATTTATTATTTCAAGAAAAATATCTTACATTTGTTTAATATCGTTAACAAACTCAACTACTAATATCATCCCCCTCCCTCATTGTCATCTTTAGCTGAACTTGGATAATGCAATGTGCTCTGTGAATTTAAAACTGAAACAGACATTTATTTACTTAATAACTTTAGTGATCCCCTGACTTTTCCTCTGTAGCGCCTTAATTTGTCCAATAGACCATACTTTGGTTTATAACCAAATATTAGCAAAACTAATTAATCCCCATCAGCCTCAGCTGTACTTTGTTTAGTGCTAATTAGTAAATGTTATCCCAAACTAAGATGTTGAAAGTGGTATACCAGCTTAGCATTAGCATGTTAGCATTGTCATTGTGAGTGTGATAGCATGTTGATGTAAACATTTAGCTTAAAGCACTGCTGTTCACTTTCTCTGCTTTTAGAAATAGGGCAGAAAATACCTGAATAGAAATACCGATGGATGTACTGTACTGACTGTAACCAGGGCCATGTTGCTGTTGTTGTACAAACTCCTTCTTAACGAATCATGGTCTTCAGTGTCACAGGGTGTCAACACTTGAACCAAAAAGGTGTTAATGTGGCCTGTTTTATCTCACTATTTACTGTCTGCATTCAGGCCATAAGGGATGTTGTTAATTGAAGCTGTTTTGACTGTGAACCTTTGAAGCAGATGTCCTGTCTGTTTGGGCTGTGGAAGGCGTCTGTCCTCTGGAGATGAATAAAAGCGATTAATAAGAATCTGCTCTCAATGATGCGCAGAGACATGTACCATTAACATCATGATGATGATGGTGATGATGAGCTGGAATCCCGATGATTCCTCACGGTGCCAAACAACACATGTGCAGTACATGTTTGAAATATTTAGGACGACAGCCAGACATGACACTTCGTTCACTGACCACAGAGTCCCACCTTTAGACCACAGTGCTGACAGTCCATCTAAAGCAGGACCAGCAGCTGCAGTATCATGAAGTGAGTAGGTTTTATGGGGGAATTCCACCTTATAAAGATGAATGTACACACAGATGTCGCGATTACTCAGAGCAGACGAGTATCTCCAGCTATGTCTTTTGAGGTCAAATTTTCCCATAAAAATCGCAGAGCATAATTAAAAACAGGATTATATTTGAGTCTTTGCAGATCGCCAGTGTTGTCATTTACAATAATCTCCAAAAACAATGTCAGAATATGACTGACACAGAAACACACAAATATCTCCTGGTGTAAGCGTGTGTAGCCGCAGATTCTAGCATCTGACCTTTAGATGAAGCGAATCTGGTTCCTGTTAGTGGTGTGTCCTCTGCTGCACAGTGCAGATGTGCAGTGAGGCCTTTAAGGAACTCTGACACCCCGCCTTAGTGCCCTACTTCCATCTACTTAACTGGAAAAACTAGGATGACCAAGTTTTCTGGAAAACAACCAAAATTTTCAGTTGCAATATTACTTTATCCAATTGCAATCCTCCCTCCTATACTCCACCCTTGTCCTATTTTATTCAACTGTTTGACCAGTAAGGTCAAAGAGAATAAGTAGCGTGAGATCCGGACAGAGAGGTAGGCAACTGTGCTGTGAGTAAGCTCGCATTCTGTGGTTTTATGAGATTCAAAAATTCACTCTGATAAGAGAAACACAATCCTTTTGGGTTGGAAAGAGTGAAACTGTGATATTGACCTCTTCTTGATCCCACCTTGGGACAGCTGTCTGAGTCAAACCATCAGTCACTCAGTTCTGTTAACTGTGTATGTCTGACCTCTTGATCAGTCCCTTGAGGGTTTCATCAGGAGTCTCTGCCAGGTCAACATGACATTTTAAAACCTATTGATTAATAGTACATCTCCACAGATCCTGTGTTTTTTTTTTTTTTAACAATTTGCAGCAATCAGAATCAGGATTTGTCAATAAGGACCTTGAGTCCGTACTTAAAAACTATCAATTCAAAGACTTGAAGGTCCAGTGTGTAACATTTAGGATGATCTACTGGCAGAAATATTCATAGCTATAAAACCTAGCTATGTTTAATCACCTGAATATAGGATCTGTTATGTTTTCTGTACCTTAGAATGAGCCTTTAAATCCATGAATGCTGCCATGTTGAACCATGTTTCTACAGTAGCTCAGAAGGGACAAACCAAACAGAATTTACCAGCTAATGACAGCTAAACAATGAGCTGAAACTCACCATAAAGCACCATAAAGCCCACGAGTGACACCCTTTCACATTACACATGGTCATTTCAGTTACTGAAATATCGATTATAGCTGCTTTAACATACTAAAATATACAGTACAATGGGGTTTGCCTCCTTGGAGCACTTTGATGTGATGGTGCTTTGAAAACTTAATTTCAAAATGCTTACCTTACGGTAATTATTATGAGGGGACAGCAGTCACCTTCACAACCATGTTTGTATTTTTGATGTAGTGTCTTTTACCATGTTCCATTATTTTGTCCAATGTAACTGTGTTGCCAATTTTAGACCTGTGAGGTCCAGACTGACCAAAGAATGTCCAAAAAACAAGTTGTTGTTGTTTTTCTTCATCCCCTGAAGGGAAAATTCTCTGCTCAGTCCTTACTTTTCATGGCAACTCGGGTCAGCAAGTGCAGAGTCGCCCTGGTGCTGCGGAGGAGTCAGCTCCTTGCTCAAAGATACTTCAGTAGGGTGAATGCTCACTGCCGCAGGGGGTTGAAACAAAGGGGAAGTCCAGTTGAGACAAAATGTACTTACTGCGGCTCCCTACCAGTCAAAACAGACATTTTGACAGACATTTCTTGCTGAGGTCAAGGTGCTCTGTTTGGTATGTGTTTCAAGGGTGGGATGTTTTTGAACGTTTGCCTCTTCCACAAATTACCATGTCAGTGTTCTCAATATAGTGCAAGTTACTGCAGGTTTGGTGAAGATATTTGTATCTTAACTGCTTACTCTGTACTGTGTAATTAGTGGCTGTCATGGGCAGGTTGGGCACCAACAGGATGCACACTGTCCAACTTACACAACTCCTGTTTTTACTTTTTTACGACAGGCATGTGCCAGGGACTGACCTTAGGTGTCTTTATGGAAAAACCTGCATCACAGACTATGCCACTGGTTTGCAACATTTTTAGCTTTTGATCCTTTATAGCCAAACTATGCCTTACTGTTACTCCTCGTTGCAGGTAGCAATGTTTGTTTAGACTTGTGTTTGCTCCTTATTATAATAATTGTTATATTGTAATTTAGAGTCACAAAGATGTAAAACTCTCCAGTATTTTATAAGAAGAGAGCAAAGGTTTAAGAAAAGTCCGACAGGATAAATATAATTTTGTCTATATTTTCTATCCTTTGAGGGCTCCTCTCCACTGGACTATGCAGCAGCAGTTAGAATAAACATATACAGTAGTTATAGTTACAGTACATAAAGTAAAATGCACTTAAAATCTACATTGGCTCATGATAGTAAACACATATCCATCTCTGTCTCAGCGATCACTTGCACAGTATCTTTGCTGAAATGCTAAAACATTGTTTTTCTTTCTTTGTGTCATAGTGAGTAACAAGCAAATAACTGCTGCCAAATTAGATGTCAAAACTGTTGAAAAACTAAAGTTAAAGGACTGCAGTTGAGGGGTCTTTCTTTCTGTTTGTATTTCACTGAACCACTTAAGAGATCTCAACTCTGAGATGGATTACATTTTTTAAGCTCAAAACTTAAACTAAAACTCTGAGTTTAAATAATAAATAATAAATAAATAATAATAATAAATTCTCTGAATCTGAGTGGAAAAACTTTGCTGTTTTTGTTATCTCAATAATTCAGTGCAATACTCCAATGAGCCATACAAGGTAAAACCCGCTCTTTTTGTGGACTAACACATCTGAGCTGTGTGTTCATGCCACTCTTCCGTTGTTGTTTTTCATCTGCCAACATGCATTATGTATACTTTTACAGCTGCTGACAATACCATACCGGCATTACAGAGAAATATCTTGCATGCACAGATTGTGTTG
This sequence comes from Morone saxatilis, assembly GCF_004916995.1. Lineage (NCBI taxonomy): Eukaryota > Metazoa > Chordata > Actinopteri > Moronidae > Morone > Morone saxatilis. The sequence goes on along the minus strand of NW_023339763.1, from coordinate 15,776,526 downwards.
CAGCTTCTTGACAGCAGCTGTCTCAGGGTGATGAAACGAAGCATGTCAGTGTGAATTCTCTTTTTCACCTGTGAATGGGCGATAGGGGAGAGGGGTGTCCCTCCACATTTAACATTATGCAACATGCTCGTAAGGTTTTTTCCTCTCCCTCAGTACACTTTCTTTTAACATGATAGTAGTTACGGGCTGTACCTCAAAGGAAGTGTAAAAAGTGACACCACCTGTCGTTTTAATAACTAGCCTTTGTAAGCCCTGGGCAAAGGCCAAGCTTATGCTCAGAGTCTTCTCTGTTTAAACAGGTACAACATGGTAATATGGCTGCCACAGGGCTCCTGGTTGGATTTCTACTACAAACTCGACAGGGCTCACTGCACCATCCACAGCATGAAACAATCATTTTAAACAACTCCATGTAGCAAGAACACTGATCTGTGTAATTGTTTAAATACAAGAATCAGGCAGTGAGGTGATGGATGGATGGATGGATTGAAGGAGAAATTTGTTAGAGGGTACATTGGGGCCATTTCTCCTGCAGTGTATGAGGTCATTGCATGAGGAGTGTGAAAGAGCCAGATCCTGTGTCAGGCACAGGCAAGGCAGTCATATTTGACTTTGGTCCATGAATTACACCAATCTGTCATTAGTTATCCTGACCTGTACACAAGCAGAGAGCAGATGGAGGTATTTGAACAGGGTTACAGTATGTACGTAAATCAATCCAGAGGAGCAACATGTGGTGAAGGAATAAGATGTAATGAATAAGTGTTACACAGTGCTGGCAGAGGTTTAGATATGTACAGTTTGGTCTGATGACGAAATATCACTGTGGTTTCACTGATTCATCCATTACATGATTTATATATTTCTACACCAAATTTAAAAGGCATCTGTCCCACATCTAGTTCAATAAGTGACGGAGATAGTCATGGTCCTGATATATGGCCCTGACAGTGCAGCTTTCTGTCTTTGACAGTGTTGTGTCATAACACCCTACTTTCTGAGTAGACTTGAAAGTACAAAGAAAGAAACTTTTGTATGTTACAGTTCTCATTCCAAAGCTAAAAGGCAGCTTGCTGCAATAAAACTGTAGCCCCAGCTAGAGTTTCATGTCATCAGTCAACAGATGACACATGTTCAATACAGAAACTCCCTTTGGTTTTTGTTAAAGTCTGAATAAAATAGTCTTTTGTGACTGTGTTGCCCTCGAGGTTCATCCTCAAGACTTTGTGCCAGTGCCGTTATAGGCGAGCATCCTCCAGATGGCATTTCAACGAGGCTAATCAAAAAGCATCAAAACTGCACAGCAGAAAAGAGGTTTCATATCACTTGTGTCATAGAGTAATTTTATGGTGGGAAGGAAGAAGCTAACAAAAGCTTTACAAATCCTGATTAGTGGTTATTATAATACCATGCATACGCCGTAGTTAACATGACACTATTGTGACCTAATTTGCACATCAAACACTTTCCCAGTTTAAATGTGGGAGATACAGGAAGCAGATAAAAGACAGTTTTGTACAGTATTTTACATTTCTTTTGATTAATCATTTATTTTACAGATCATTTTAAGGAGGGAGATATGAACAGGTGTCTTATACAGAGTGAAGTGTTAGAGGTATGCAGAGTGGTCATCCAACAGAAATCATTAAGAGTTTTCCTATGCATCTTCACCCTGTCACATATTTGTAAAAAATAGCTTTTTAATCCACCTCTGTGTGAAACTCTAGCAGTCAGGTGTTTGTGGAGTGACCTGGGTGAAATTAGGTCTGATGGCTTTATGGGGGCTTTAGGACTTCTGGGAAATTGCTGTAATTGGATTTAGACTCTGACTGCTCTCCTAAGGTGTGAGACGAAAGCTATGACATACCAGAAACCAGGCTGTGCACAGGTTTTACCACTGGTTAACACCAGTTAAAAACCATTGGTTTTGTTGATACACGACATGCGATTTAGAAACACTATTAACACTTTATGAATGACTAAACAATCTTGTTAAACCTGAATGGATAACCAGCATAATATGTGTTTTGGATCTTATTTGGATTCTCTTTACTATGTTAAATTATGTGTTCTGTGTTGATTCTCAAATATCCATCAACACTACAGTCATGTACGATATAATGTATAAAGAATAGGCATGTTAAAGGAAAGCATTTCAGCAGTTTTAATAAACTCCAGTGATGTATGTATTTTGTGTGTTGGTCTCAGGAAAGATTTAGGTAAAGAATAAAAAAAAACTTCCGTTACCATGAATTCAAAACAAAAGGGAAATATTCTTTTTTTATACACTTATTATCTGCTGTTAGAGGCCATCGGAGGGCACTGCAGTGAACCTGATCAGTTTCTCTGCAGGTATGAATGGTGTGGAGTGTGTGTCATTACTACAGTGACAAAACATTCATACTAAAATTACTATACTGCAGACTTTCACACATAAGCCTTGACTTCAGAGGATGCAGGTTCTCTTTCTGGATTCAAATGTAGGGGCAGAGTATTGTCAGAGGGAAAAGGAGAATTGCTGCTGTAACATACAATACAGGGGGAAAAAAAAACATGACAGCTGACATAACACAGAATAACCACACTGAAGCCAGTGCTGACGTAGGACTGCAGTCACTTCATCATCTGTGAGAGTTTAACTCCAACATTCATACGATCGATACTGACGCAATGCAAACCAGAAGAGCTCTTCGTAGGCTGCATGCCAGCCAAAGACCCTGGGTGGAGAGGGAACAGTAAAGTCCGCCAAACTGTCTTCCTTACCCAATATAAAAATTACTTTTCTAGGTCTCATATTACAATAGGAATATACAGTTTAAATCTCACTTCCTCTCTGATTTCCAAGTAATTGCTTATTCATTTTTTAATGAGAAGGCAGTTCACTAAACTCCATATTTAGACCTCGACAGTGGAAAAGAGTTGTGAAATAACAGATTTGTACTTGTCATATTTTAAATTTAATATATTATTTGACATGTAAATATACTTTCCCCCTGTGATTGGGGACTGTAAATTTACCAACACAAAAGCTTTGCAGAATTAGGAATAATAATGTTGCAAGAAACATTGCTTTTCCAACTTTCATGAGAATCTGACATTGTCTGGTGCACTTTTTTGTACCAATTTTCTACCTACTAATGGACCAGGAAGCTAAATTCAACACAGTTGAATGGAGCATGTCAAAAAACAACTTACAGTTAATTAAAGTAACATTATGTAAATATTCCACCTTAAAGTAACAGCTTCATAATTCTGACTTGTAATAGGGTGAATGGGGCCTCAGTCATTCCCAGTCACGTACGCCTGTTGGCAGTAGTCACACACCACGACTATGTCACTGATTTTGGCGAAACTGGATCATATTAGCTAGTTATGGAAAGTTAGCTGGACTGGGGGCTCATCGGAGCACCGGAGGAGTGGTCATACCTCTAGCAAAGGAGCTTGGGCCACCAGGAGGAGGAGGTTTTCAGGCCCAGGGGAATGCTGATGGGAAGCACTGCCCAAATGGGTAGACTGGGTTTCAGCTGTTGGTGAGAGCTTTGTGAAATAAAAGGGTGCCGATAGATGCTGAGCTGAGGTTCTTGCTGTCTTGGATTGCTACGTCTTGTGTTGTTGCTTGACGCTTGGCTGTGTTAGCAAAGTGGTCATCTTGCTAGTTTTTTATAGGGGCACCAAATCACCAAAACAGTTCTTACATAATGTTGCTTTAAACTGAGTGTTGACGTGAAGTTGATTTGATGACTGTGATTTACAAATAACAACATGTTTACTGATTGAGTACACAAAGAATTTTATAACTGAGCACAGTGCTCTCCTAGCTTGTTCTTGCCCTTTTGCCAGAGCCAAATTCACAGAAAGCAAATACCCAACTCAGCTGGATGTCGAAAGCGAAGATGATTCAGTGATGTTTTTGCTATACATTATTATTATCATGTACTGTTCATACAGGGATGATGAAGAGAGGAGTGACATCACTCGCTTGTGCTGCTCTTGAGCCAGAGTTGGTTTCACTCTCCCTCCTGTGGAGTCAAAGGGTTTGCATTAATACTTGGCTCCACAGAAAGGGACTTTCTGAAACTTCTTCTTGCTCATGGAAGTTTGCTCTCTGCCACAGTTAAGAACAGTCTCAGCAGAAAGCGATGGGATCTGCACAAACAAGACACAAACACTCAGGAACACAAGCGCGGTGTGGAGCAGTTTTACCCCCCACGTTAAAGACATCAGCTGCTCTTCACTCTTTAGTGTTTCTGACACTTTGGCATCTCACTGTGATTGGACTGTGATTGCTGAGAATGGATTTCATGAGCTCATATCAGCACTTTACACCCTCATGTTGTGACTTATTTTTGTGTGTTCACATCACTTTTTCCTCTCCATGTGTCACATATTTATTTTGTTCATATGGAAACTGCGGCTTGTTTACATCCCAGCTGTGGAACAGTTTAAACCAGAAGATTTCCATATCCACATACAGCGGCAACTGCAACAATACAGTAAATTATATATCCTAAACAGTTTTTTATTGTTGTTGTGTTAGCTAACAGTGGCTTTTATACACATCCAGCAGCTACAGAGCAACATTATCATTCTGGCCAACTTACAACGGACTCTTCTGTAGCTTTGTTTTGGTCTCCACCGACTCTTCTTCAAAATATCTCTGTAGCTAACTAGATGTTTGACTTATATGTTTACCAAAGTGGCAAACTCTGAGTGCAGTTTGGTGCTCGGCAAGCAGCGTACAGTGTTTGTTTTTTTACTGCAAACCACTGGAAACAAAGTTGATGAGTGTGCAGTTTGCGGAATGTAAAACCAAAACAATGAGCTAAAAGAAGCCAACAAAACCCTACAGAGTCTAAATCTACACGTGTGTGCTACTGTTTTTTTAAAAATGTTTAGTTCCTGAGGAAAATATCCAGCGTTTAAATTTAGCCGCTAAATGCTCCACTGATGTTCACCAGCTAGCCGCTTTGAGCAACGTACAGTAAAGTTTTTCCAGCTGATCTTGATGAAAACAACACTGATGACGGTAAAGTTGTGGGAGACACTCAGACGCCTTGAAGATCTGAGTTGATCCATACTTAGGTGGAAACCACAAGAATATTTATTATAAGCACCTGTAATCACACTTGTGTGCCACAGCGCCACCTATCCGTGTAGATGAGTCGACCCCTGCCAGTCCCATGTCAGGGCTCCACCGCAGGCAGTTCTGCGTTTGGCGTCAGTAAACCCCTGCTCGGTTATGCAACACCTACAGAAGTACGCTGGTGATTTATTGTACAGGTGTTGGGAGGCCCAGAACTGGTGGAGCTCCACTCATAAACCAATGCTAGGGGCATGTTCACTGACGAGCAGGGTCAAGACGCACATGTGGACAGGTGGAAACGCACGTTAGCCTTCGTTCTTATGTAGATGGTAGTTTTCACATTTTCCTACATGCACACAAATTTATTTGACAATCGCATCAAGGACCTGAGTTCCCTCTGGTTTTCTCTTTATGTTGCAGTGCCAGGTGTGTGTTGGTATGAAGGTGTGTGTGTGTGTTTGTGTGTATTTACGTGTAATGAAAGACCAGGGAGACCTGAGGCTTCTCTGCATTTCTCAAATCACAGAGGCAATTATTTTAAGTCATTTTCCATATTTTATCTTCATGGTCTACGGAGGATTCATACTTTTTTTAAGGTACAATGGAGGAAAGATATTTGTTGACTTCATATGAATTTTTTTTTTTTAAACTTCTGGTTGTTTGGCAACATCTGTGGTTGCTGGTGGTAATGACGTAACGTCTTAAAGGAACTATTTGTAAGATATGGCCAGAATTAGTTCATGAATGTTAAAAACATTCAACAAATTAAGTAACATTATTACATGAAGAACTATGACATTATATTAAAGACGTCTATAGTGTTGCAGTCTTGCAGTCAGAGATATCTACTGAAATTAGCATGCTAACCAGCTAG
>NW_023339763.1:15752447-15770469 GCF_004916995.1 Morone saxatilis | reverse complement strand
TTTTTTTCACTCTTTTTTTTATACTCTATTTATGAATGGATTTTCACATTATTTTGTGATCTCGCAAGTCCAGCAGGGTGAACAAAAGCCTGCAGTTTCGGCATGAAAAGTTCAATTGGTGGGAACTGAGGAGGGATTGATGAGGGTGACAAAGCTGTCTGTGAGCAATCTAAAGGCCTCTGATCAATATGGGAGATGTCTGTAGAGCAGACGTGTCAACTCTCTGTGATATTCCTGACCTGTTATTTTGTTTGCAGTTTTGCTTTGAAGCCAAAGGTTTTTTAGGGACTTTTTAGGCCAGATTTTAGAGCCTATTTTATTCAGACGCAGATCATCTTTCTTTTGAAATATGAATTCTGTTGCAGAGCCACACATGCATCAGGGATAATTGGACATATTTTGCTTCACACAGTTCCAAAAATGTGAAAAATATTTAGAAAATGGAAGCAAAGTGGAGACTAAGAATATTGCTGGAATTCTCAACCAATGTTATAGGTCCACAAATCTTTCATTAGGATTTAAATAATAACCTTTGGAGCGCAGTCAGTTTATTTTTACAGATAATTTAAGGCGCTGTGAGTTGTATAATACCATATTTTCTCAATTTCGCATAGGGCAGTGGTGCAAAATGTTGTGCAATTGTACAAATATGTTCTAGCCTGGGATCAGTCTTCAGCCTTGTATCCTAAATGTTGGCATGTGAATTGGAAAGAATGTGGTTAGAAAATAAAAGGTATTTAAAAGAGGCGATATCAGGGATAAGAAGAGCGGTTTAAGCCAGATATTAACAGTGGGAAGTGTACAGCTCTCTGGCTGGAGTTGAAAGGGAAGAACTGAGCAGAGGGTGCTACCGCTGTCATTTCTCCATTAGCTCTTGACAGCTGAATGCCCCCCTGCCCCTGTCATCTAGAAGAACAACCTTTGTTTCGTTTAATTTTTTTCTTTGTTACACACTTCCGTTCTTTAGGTTAACTTCTTATTTCTATTTTATTTGGCAGGTTTAGTTCAAAAGATGCTAATCCCTTCTGCTTGAAAAAAAGAGTAAATCCCCATAACATATATTAAGAGAAGTTGATATTTTATATGTTCTCACTACAAAACAGTGTGCATAAGAGTTGCTTCAGAGTAAAATGACATAATTAAGAACATAACTGCTGATATACCAGATACATCCAGTGTGGTTTGCTCCTTCTTTTAAATTAGAAATGGATTAATGTAATAAGTTAGAGCAATTATATTTACTAAGTAATAGCAACCTGTAAAAAATATAAAGAGAATATTTGGACTAAGTCAATAGTAAATAATCTATGGCTATCTTACCTTGGCAACAATGAAATCTGAATGTCCGTTTGACTGACAACTTATTACAGTATGTAAAGAAAATATCCATAGCAGTGCAGATGTTATTGAAGAAACTCAGTGTGCCATGTCTGTACTTAGTAAAGGGCCTCAGGCAAGGTGTCTGTTTGATTATAGGTTACCAAGATCATGTGAAACTCTTTCTGAGAATAATGCAGATGAACAAGATTGTCCTCTGGATGATGAAGAGTGCAGTTTGAAACAATAAATGGATCATCAGTGCCACTAAATTTAAATTGATTTTGGTTTCCAACATATTCTTAAACAGGGTCCACTCATTATTTTCTTATCTAAAGAATCTAGAGGTCTGTAACCTCCGAGCACGGTTACAGGCTTTTTCTCACCAAAAATCTGGAAAACATAACTTTCTGTACGTGTGAATGTTTTCTTTGAAGTAAGGACCTGCAAATAACTCATTTTTCTTGTTCAGATAAGTTTGAGTGTTTATGTAAGAATGGTTACAGTCACTGTACTGGAAAAACTTTTATCGGGAAAAAAAAATATCTCTGAAGTAAACCAGATCTGACTTACAATCGCTGGGTCTGAGTGTTTCATTAGTTGTAACCACAACTTAAATTGTCACTTACAAAATAAGACACAAAATTGGAATCACTTATTAAGAAACTTGTATTTGGGATGATTAAGAAGACATTAAAAGAATTACTTAATACTGTGACTTCACAGTTCTAGGCTCTCACTGCTCTCACTGTGTGATTTTTGAGCACTATGAAAGACAGGCATACTTTTTATGTCTCTCATAGTTAATATCTTGTAAGTTCATTTAAAGGATAAATATGTTCTGGACCAATGTCACACAGAGATGAAATTGATATCACTCTTGTCATCTACAGCCTGGTAAAAAAAAAGCAAGCGACATATTTCTCAGAATGTCAGAGTACTAAAAGAGTGAGTAAAAGTTTGTCAAGTCGTTATGACAGACAGATCTCGATGCACAACACCAACATCAAACTACTTCCTGCGTTATCGAGCCATTAGCTGATGCAAGGCAGATGTGGAATTCTTACATTTATTATTACATCTGCCAGCGATGTTTTTGGTGCTGTTTGCTTGTTTGTTTGTTTGTCAGCAGGAGAAAACTTTTGGTCTGATTATCATGAAACATGCTGAAAGGGTGTAGCATGGGCCAAGGAAGAATCAATCAAGTTTTGGAGTGGAGCGGAATCACAGGGCAGAATTTTTTTTCACTTTTGTCAACATTGCTTGATTGGTCAGTTGTCATACAGACATAGTGGCTGCGCTTGCAGATTTGTATATAATACAAGAACGGACTATTGGCAGAGGTCTGCTCTCTCTGTGTGTCCTTCTAGTTTAATATGAAAGTTTGTTTTAAGTATGGGTCATATCCAGTAATGGGTAATACTTAAAATGTTATTAGCAAGTTTAACAAGCAGTCAGACTACATTTTCATTTACTCATTACTGGCCACAGATAGCTTAACTGTATCCCCACTGACTGCACACAGCTCTCCAAGTCCCAACCTCATATCCTCCAACTTGAAAAACCATTTTCAAGTGATTCCTGAATATAGACTTAGTAGTGACTAATGTCAGCTATGAAAACACAACATAAACAACACAACTTTGGAGTTGGTCGAGGATAATTGCTTCCCCACACCTCCAGCTCCGGTGCCAAGCTAACATGAACAAGACCTGTTTCTCCACTGAAGTAAGAGAAAAAACAAATATCAAATATCCATCAAACTCCCAGTAACCCATTACATTACTTGCGACTCGAAAAAGTAATAACATTACAGTAACGCATGGGAAGTAAGGCATACTGGTCATTTCTCAGGGGTGCAGTTATTCAGATTACTGCTGCCAGAACAAAGCAACTTAAAGACCAGATGACTGGCCCTGCAATGATGTTTCACCTCCAGTATTTTCTGGACGGTCTTTCCTTTGCTTTCCAGGGGTGTAGTTTGGAAGGGAACCTACAGTTGGGGTTTTTCAGAGATACTGGAACACTCAAGAGAGCAAGTGTGGTTTTCCTGCTTTGATGGCTGTTTTTCTGCCAAGCCATGGAAATGTGCTGTAGCGTTGGGGTTGCTCTGATGTGATGCTGACTCCATTACAGCGTGGCTGTGAGTCAACCTCCAGGAACCCCGGGGGTCGAAGCGCAGGGCCCCATCAATCTGTAACAACAACATGCTGATGGCTGAGTAACACAACATATGATTCAAGAGATTAGCTTGCCTCTGCCGTTATTTTCCCCTGAGAGATAGCAGTGGAAATGTTGAGGGGATTAGAGTCTACGGATAGTGGAACAAGTGAACAGCAATATGGAACATGGATGCTGTCATTGGTTTTCTTTAACTCTGCACACATCAGTATACTTTTTGTGTGGATAATTATTGTATTAAGTAAATCAGGATTTACAGTTTAAACGTCATAAGGAAAATGTTAATGTACCCCTGTAAAGATTTGTTGTTATACTAATTATACCCCAGCATGGAGATCATTATCACTTGCTTCTCCATGTAAGCGAATTAAAAGTAATACTTAAGGTATTTTATGAACTAGGACGGTGAATTTTATGTGACCTAATGAGCAGCTGTCCCCTTCAAAGAGGTTGATAACAGTTAACAGTTTTCGGTTTATAGTGACTTTTACATTGTGTGAGCTTTTGATGCCATAGATTATAGCATTACTACAGTATATGGTTCTGGTGTGAGCCATAAAGTTTCCTTGATTTGATCTGTGAGTGACTTCAGAGGTCAGTTTTATAAAAAAAAACAAAACACTAGCAATCTTTACTTATTTGACAGCGGATATGTAATATTTGCCTGAACAATTACTCTTCATAGGTGTACATAAAATATTTGAAACAAGGCTGACCTTGTGACATGCTCCCAGAGTTGTTGTTGCACATTGATAATCATGTGCAACCAGACAGCACTGCTTTATGAAGTAAACCTGCTGCGTTGCTTGAGTAACACACTGCGGGGTGCTGTGGTTTTATGAGTCCTCCCATCGCTCATAGACAAAACACTTAATCGTGAGACACCCAGTGCTTTGAACTGCAGGAGTGAACTCTGGTCATCCTGTCTGTGCTGTCTTCCAGGAATCACAGACACATGCACAAGCACACAGTTTTTTCCTTCAAGAATGACACTGAATAAAATGTTAAATACTATAGCTGCAGTTTTACAACATGGAGGGACAACACATCTTTTTTTAGCCATGTTAGCGGCATGGCTCTAGGTATGGCAATGTCAGCCGATCAGTCCACTACTGTGGTCCTGACTGATACATCTTAGGAGTGTATTGCATATAAGATTTGGTACAGTCACTTATGTTCTCCACAGGGTAAATTGCAAAAATAGTGACACCTTGACATCTCTGTACTGTTTAGTGCTTAGCAAATCTCTTGTTTACATAGAGGTTGAAAACAGCACATTTCTTTTATGTGTTCCTACTGACAAAAATGTAATGGCTTTAGGCAGATGCTTACTTGGAAAATAGCTTAATAATGTTTACAGTACATTATTAAGCTATTTTATATAGCTAATTATATTTATACCATTAATGTCTTAATAAAAAATAAGAAGGTTAATGTTTCCAACCTGACTTAAACAGCAATCGCCTGCCAGGTTTCTTTCAATTGATACAACAACCTACAGTACACAGACAAGACAGACCTGACAGGAACATCAGGTTCATGTGTCTATACTGATATGATTTTGTTTGTGATTGTGCGCTGACACAAGAGCATGTTTAACCGAGCCAATAAACTTGAATGTACTGTTTTGCTGCCGTTTGGTGTAGCAATATGTAAAGTAGCCTAATATAATGTAGTTCTAAAAGTATCTTCCTATAAAAGTTCAAATTCATGACACTATAAAATTTTTGATGACCTTTACATAACGGCAGGTTTCATGAGATGACAGATGATATTCATTAAGTACAGATATTGGACACAAATTGGAGTTTTTCTGTACATCAGCATTTATAGCAGAATACAATACATTTCTTGCCTACATTTAGAGGTCCTGATCTTGAGGGCTTATGGCATGTTTCACTGTACCAGAACAGTCTGACTACCTGTCTGTCTGTTGCACTTACTACCAGCTGCTTTCAATCAGTTTCCCTCAGAGTGAAATGTCCTTACATGGTGCTCTGCTGAGTCCAAAGATTATTGTTGTACTATTTCTTCCAAAATAACAAAATAAAACACATTTTTCATCACCAGTCTGAATTTACGGGGACCTGGCTTACTTCATAAAAACTTAATGGGCAGATCAAACCACATGTTAGACTACAACATTATTTTCTCAGTGCCCTGTACTTTGGGCTAAAAGGGGAAAAATTAATGAAATTCTACCCAAGTGGTGACTTTATAAGACTGGCATTAGGATGTGTGGTTCACTTTTACCATAAACAAATGAAAACAAATCTCTTCTAAGACAAACCTGTTAGACTTTAGATGATGGAGATTTATAGGTTCCACCTCCTTAAGTGCCCATCTGTCTAACAGGTTTCAGTAAACCACATAAACATTATAATCACTGTAGTAGGCCTGACATAAAAGTAAATTGATGATTAATCCAAACAAGTAGAAAAACAATGATGCAAACATTAAATACACAAAAATGTTCAGATTAAAAGTTACACCTTTGAAATGTTTTGTTGGTGCTGCCTTTGCTTACTCCTCACCTCTGTGGGACAATAAAAATTATAGAGAAACATTTGAAATTGGTGTTTGTAATCCTGACTCCATCAAACTCAGCAGTAAACACCAAAGATTACAGATGTGGCCAACAGGACAACATCGTCGGCAAACAATTGTGCAAAAAATGTCCCACTGGACCAATAGCTCATTTGTCCAACAGCTCGTTATTCTGAAAACAAACTGCTCTTACAAAAGTCTGTTGTTTAAAAGAAATAAACATTCTAGGATTAACAACTTACATAAAAGGACCAGTTTGTAGGATTTAGTGGCATCTAGTGTAGTTGCAGATAGCAACTCCATTGCTCCACCTTTCGCCTTCAAGTGCAAAGAAGAACGCATGGAAAACGTGAATGCCCATATATAGCACCAGTTTGTTCCTTCTGGGCTACTGTAGAAACATGGCGGTTCAACATGGTGGACTACATCGAAGTGGAAAATGTTTTATACTGGACCTTTAACTGACTAATGCACTTATTTTTACCCAAACCACAATCTTTTCCTAAACCTAACCAAGTAGTTTTGTTGCCGGACATGAAGATAAACAATGAGGATCATAATAATATGGTGAACAGAATATAAATTTTGCATAAAGTCTGGTTTATTAGTTAATTTCAGTATCCTATTTAAACTCCCAAATAATTCCCATGATTTTTAAGTCGAAACAGTATATTTTTTATCCTGTGGATAGTTATCTGTACATGACTTTGCTCGTAAACTTTGAAATGTCTAAATATGAGAATATTACTGAATGCCACAAATTCTCTTAGATCACACAGTACCAGCCACGCAGAGTTGCCACTCCCAGCCAGATCCATTTATTCCATTTAGATAAGGAAGGGCCTGTCATAGACCAGCCAGCATTTCTACACGGCTGCATCTTAACAGGCCACTGCAGAAAAAAACAGTTCGAAGTGATCACTTATCACAACCAGTAAAAACCTTGAAATATCTCCAACTGAAAACACAATTAGTCATCACTTTTTACAATGTGAACATGTTTTTATATATTGTTTCTTATTAAAAGGGAAAAAAATTGTCTTTTGGTAAATATCAGAAATGTTTCCTTTTGTCTCAGCGGACATGTCGGTGTCTGTGTTTGATTGACCGCAAATGGAAAGCTCCCAGAGTGCTGGTGCTACATCATAGGAGAAACAAGAGATAAAGTAAAGAAACTTGCGCTGTAGCTTTCATGTCATGAGCAGACAGTGTGTTGTTAGTGGTATTACAGAATAAAGACTACACCAGCATCTAACTAACAAGTGACATTTGCAGGTTCGTTTACATGCTGTTTAAGGTGCTAATTAGTTAGCTAAACTGCAAACTGATGTTAGCAGTGGACTTTTCCCTGGTTAATGTTTGGTGACTTGTTCAACAAGCTAAGGTGAAAGACAAGACAGGTGTTCATGTTTGGAAAGAGAGTTAAGCAGGAAAGCTAATGTGGGTTGTCTCTGCTTTATGCAAGATCTACATAGACGGAGAGATAACGGTACTCTGTCAGTAGTAAATCTTTCTTTTATAACCGATTTGGACAACTTGAGCCGGACTAATGAGAAGTTCACTGAGTTTTATTTGATGGAGTTATACAGGTATTGTTACAGAAACATACTGTAGTTATTCTTTGTTCTTCCTCATATCAGATATCTCACATCAAAAGTTGGATAACGTGAGCGTTTTTCCTTTAATGTAAAACTGAGCGCTCAGATGCTGTTTAGTCTCCTCTTCATGAGCATGTACGCAGGTAAGTCTGATTGACTGGCATCAGGATGTTGAGACAATGAAATAAAGTAAGAAGTCCTGTGTTTTTTCTGTCTCATGTTATCCCCACATAAAACTCTGTCAACACCTGTGAGAGTGTTCACTTCCCTCCTGCAGCTGAGTGTGGCTCTTCACTCCTCTTTTCTCACAGGATGTGCAAAAGGAAAAGGATGTGGGTCAAGGCACAGCACTGCAGGCATGTGTGTTTTCCATTGCTCAAGTTATATCTATCAGTGGATCAACTGTGGCTATAAGGCATAAACTATATTTATTTACCATGCAATGGCTGTTAAAGGAATTTCGAATTGTGTCATGAACTGACCAACATGTTGTAGAGCAATGGGAGTGTGGGTTTTCAAGTGTGTACAGCCTCACAGTCGACTTGTTGGCTTTCATTTCTTCCTGGCTGTAAGTGATCAATTAGTGCCAGAGTTTGGCAACAGATTTTACACACTTGACTCGGTTACCAAGGTAATTCAGGAAATGGCATGCAGGGTAGTGGCTGTGTTTGGGATAAAAACTGGCATTCATACTAGTGTGTAAGAGTTTGAGCTCTGAACACTCACGTGTAATATTGTTGAATATGAGAGTATAGTTTTGTAGTTTATTTCCGGCAATAAAGTAATGAAAGTAGTGTGTTTGGAATCCAGACTTGATTTTACATTGCTATTGCTATTTCAGGACTCGCTCATAACAACTAATGTCTGTATTAAAAATATAATTGCAAACATTTTTTGTTGGCTGATTCAACTTGCTAGGTCCAATAATTTAAAGGTGCAGTTTCATACAATCATGGGTTTTATATTTAATAACATCATACTCACCAAGTTGCCTTTTATATATAAGATAAACTTGATTATTAGACAACCCCCCTTTCCAACATATGTTTTTGAAAAAGAAACACTTTCAGACTTTAGAGAACATTTTATATACTATTAGTGCAAGTATAAGAGCCTCATCTTTGAAGCATTTCGTCAAGTGAGTAAAAACTTTGTCAAAAGACCATTTGTGTAGCTTATTTCACTTCTGTTGGGCTCTGGAGAAGTGGATCTTTTCTGTGTTTTTTAGGTCCTCATCATGACATTCTGTGACATTCTTGTCTGCTTGACAGATGATGTGGTGCCCTGTCCACTTGTGTAGCAAAGACATTGAGAGGCGCTTTTCACTCATCAATTAGTTCCTGCAGCAAAACATGTTACACAGGATGTCGGAAATTCATTACAAGTAAACTGAGCTTCCTGAATGATTTTAGGGCAGACAACTCTAAGACTGAAGAAAACTGCAAGCCTAACAACATCAAGGCGACAAACAACCCATAATGCAACACTCTGTAGGAACTGGTGTTACACTAATCTCCATTTAAAAAATAATATCTTGTGAATATATATTATCTGGCAGTCACAAAATATAATACAACCCCTGCTTTTTTTTAATGTAATTTCCATAATAAAATATCTTTTCTATATTTAGATATTTTAGACTGTAAAAGCATCACTAAAAAAAATCTGACAGGGCAAGACGATATAGGTTTCAAACAAACCCCCAGGTTATCCAAACATATTTTGAAGACCTACTGTACTACATGTACACAGTTTACACAATTTGTGCACTCACTTTAGGTTTTAAGTCCAAAAAAGCTGTTTAGCTAAATTGGATAAACTGCTCCACTGGTTTCTTGCCCAGTTGGACAGTACGGATGGATGTCACAATATTCCCTGATCTCAGCAAATACTTTGCTGAATACAATATTATTATAACTGTTAGAAATGTTAGTAATAAAGCCAAAATCCCCTTTAACTTGGTGTACAATCAAATGACTATCTAAACCTACTCTAACATACTTATACTTGAGATGCTAGATTGTCTGTGTTGCTGATAATAACAGGGAGAGGTAAAAATGTCGCAATATGCTGAATTTTACTCCAAGAATAGTTATGATAAGAATCCCCCCCACCTCCATTTTGCATTTTCTTACACACTTTTCAGTGAATAATAATATTGTTTCCAGAGTCACTGCAGAAGCTTGCTCAGCATGTCCATGGCTGTCGGGAAAAGCTTTTGCAAACATTTATTTTTCATTACTTGAATGAAAGGCTTAACAATATCAATAGTCGTGAGTGCGTCAGCAGAGAAGTGAGTCAGTGTATGACCACAGTTAAATTCCACATCAGGTCACCTACAGAGCATCACCTGAGGGGCTTCCTGTCACAGGTAGTAAAACTGACTCGGACATGTGTGGGTTTGCCCTTTATGGAGCAGGAAGCGAAGCACAGGCCGAGGGGTCAGTCCTTCCAGGACATACTTCAACTTAAATCAGACAACACGTGCTCTCAAGACCACATTGTTTTGTGATGCTTGCAAAGAAAACATCTGCAGCTTCGTGCATAGTTAACAACAACAAATGAAGCCTAAGTTTAAAGCAGCATCAGCCATCATCTCTTGTTTCAAGTCCTCAAGTGACCCGTTAGTTTCACAATATCAAACAAAAAAAGTCCCCATGAAAACATGCTAATGTGCCAGCAGGGACAGACAGTAATGCATTTGCTCTTTCTGTATTGCATCCAAGTCTAAGCTTCAGCATGCTGTAAATAACCACATTTTGTCATGTGTTCGTGACCACTGGTATATACAATATAAAGAAGTTGTGACAACTACTTTGATTTACATCCATCATTATCCTGTACGTCACTATCATGTGCTTATTTTTTGGTGAGAGTATAAAAACATTCTCCTGTCAATTTTGGAGGTAAAATAAAAACTTTTAATTTTAGGATAAACTTTATATGCATATGAGCTGAATATATGTGGTTCCTGCATAGAGTAGTATTAAAAAAGTGTGGGTGAATTTCAGGTTGTAGGTAGTGGGACAGTTGCACACTCACACCTTAATCCATGTGTTGAATCATGCCAGTAAAACCTCATAAAATGAATCTTAGAAATGTTATTAGGTAATGGTACAATAGACTCCTAAATCACTATTATATAAATGATATGATGTGAATAATGGTACAATTGCATTACATCTCCATAAAAATGATGTAATTTCCAATAGAGGAGGATTAATTGTAATCTATCTATTGTATCTGCTGTGTAACCTGATTGAATCATCACCCCTCCTTTTGGATGTCTTTTCAAGTGGAGCTTTTTTTTTTGCAAGCCAGCTTTTATATTTTATTCATACGACATGCCTGGACCCATGTTTCTCAATTTGCTCTGATGGTGCAGTTGAAACACAAATTGCAGGCTGTGTTGAGCTCACAGGCGCCAAGGTTTGGCGAGCCAGAGCTTTATAACACTGGAAGCTTTCAAGCCTTTTGGTTCTAATTAAAGCCACCCTCCTCTCTCTGCAAGACGGACACCACATTGATTTGTGTCAAAGTTTCTTTGGAGGTAGTAAATCACTGAGGCTCAATATCTTTATATCTGTAATTCACATTTGCATAATATAGAAGTAGAGTTGTATTGAATAATCACACTGGAAGAAGGGAAAGAACTGACATTGTTTTTAAAATAGGTAACAATAGATGTTTGTGGGGAAATTGAGCCTGTGTCTTACCGTACTTACAACCTATGACGGATGTATGAGTAAGTGCTGGCACATTGTATCATTTGGTCTCGCTGAACAACCATGTGGTGGCCTCGTCATGTCAGTCTGTTTACAGCTCTACCTCCTCTTCCTCTGTCAACACATCGCCCATCTCTCCTGCTGCAGTGTGGCTGGATAAAGCTTTAAAATGCAAGTTGTTTTTATCTGAGCAAATAACATCAGGTGTTTCTACTTAAGGCTTCACATACGCCCCATGTCACTGGTCTCCAGTCCTCAATACATATTCAAAGGAAACTGCATTCATATTGAATCAATGTTTTCTTGTTTTTCCAAAATCCTATAATTATGTAATATGTTAATATTGACAAAGAAATTTGATCAAGTTCAGATAATGATACTACATATTTGTGTTCACACATATTTGTGTGTTGAAAGTAATGATGATTTAATTTATTTTCCTTAAACGCTTATCATGTGTTGTCTCAAAACAAGAGCAGGGTAAGAGCAGTAAATCATGCGTCTGCGTCATTATAATTTAAGCTAAGCATGTTTTATGATTTTTTTCCACATTGTTTTGAAATTGCTTCTTGATACCAGACTTTATTTCTCTGAATTGGAAAACAACTCATGAGATTCTTACACAGGAAAAACAAGATTAATGCAGCTTCTAGATCTAATCGTAAACATGTGCTTCTTCTATACCTCCACGATTCAAGTCACAAAGGATATACAAAATGTAGTTTGATAACGCACATTAAACACACTGTCAATTTCCATCAATGATGACTTTCACATAATGTGAAATTAGTTAACTAATTAATTTATCAAATACCACTGGAAGCACGTCTGTCATGCTCTCAACACATCAGCTTTCCATATAAAGTAGTTTATACATATATCATATCATGTACCCATCACATATATATGTATTTGTAATCTTTTTTTTTCTTTGTACATGTTTTACTGTTGATCGTCATTCCTAATCCCTCACGTCAGTAATATGCAGAGGAGAGAGAAGATTCATGGTCATCTCTGTGCTGTTGCTGCAATTTAATATCTCTTTAAGTATGAGTGGGTTACGCAACCTACTATGGTGAGTTTAAGGGCCAAAATTAAGATTATTAATGTTATTACACTTACAATCTTTTAAAATCAGTGATAAAAATTAAATGTCCAGTCAAAAAGCTACAAATACAAATAATATTTGTCTTTATAAATCTGTCTGAAAGGTCAAATTAAGACAACAAAGACAAATCCATGGTCATCCGTTCAATTTTTACCATTCTTTATAATGCTTTAAGATTTATTGACATTGTGTGTTAAACTGACTTTGTGGATGTTCCAGAACAAAATAAAACTAAGATCGAAATTAGTTCCTCGAAACTGACATAAAGATCTCCAGAAAGCCATTAGAAAGACTTGGCAGACATCCCCTCAGTTATTTGATCGGACTTAACTCCACGCTGATTCTGAAAAAATAACTTCAGGTATTTCATGTCCAAGCACCGTTTTATTTCCAAAGCTTAAGGACACTTTATTGTTCCAGAGCTCAAGGGCAGCTTTAGTGTGCTCTGTTGGCTCGGATGTGTTTTCCATGATGCTATTACCCTCCATCCCATCAGGCTCCTCCTTGACACGTTTCATTAGAGGATGGAGACAGTCCTGCACATTTGGACCAAATGATGAGGCTCCGCGTTCTCGGACAGAATTTAGTCTGTCTTGAGTAAACTAAACTGTTTAACTACATTGATTGCAGCTGCTGTTGGTCTGTCAGAAGTTGTTTAGTTTGTTACATTATGTAGAAGCTGAATATCGGCTATCTGCATGTAGAACTAAATAGCACTGGGCCATAGCATCTAAAACAGTCTCTGAGGTCACAAGCACCAAACGGGTTTATATGTCAATATTGCTCCTTAAAAGTTGAGCTCTTGCCAGCACTTATTTCTGTCAGTGTTGGTGATTAAGCCAAAGTACTCATGTACACAGTTTTTAACTTTGTTTACATGCCTCCAGCTTTTACAGCTTCCTTATCTGTACTGTAACTTGGCTCTCTCATTTAACATTGAGCCACTGAACTCGAGATATGCAGTCTGTTGCTTGTATAAGTGTCAATGTTTAGTTCTTGAAACAAAGACTTGCAAAAACTATAAATCCTCCCATTTCTTCTTCCGAAAACATTGCCGTGGGAACATAAAGCAATCACATCTAGAAGGAAATACAATATATACAAATAACCATAAAACCATTTTAATTGTAAGTCTGTTATAAACATAACCATTAAACCACCTCCATCCAGAAGCATAACATGGTTTGGATGTAGGACAATATTGAAATACTTTCAACCAACCAAATTAAAGAGGGAGCTGCAGACTGATGTGATGATGCTTTGTTAAAATATGACTTGTTTAGTATTTTTTTATTTGTACATGTGGTAGAGGATGTGGTTTAGACAGAAACATTCAAATGTGCAGCTTTCACATATTAATTACCACACAAAAGAATTCCCCTGACAAAGCAAAAAGTATTCTTTAAATTTCAACTTTTTTATACAATGGCAAATGAGAAGTGACGGTTCTGATTGGCTGGCAGATGTCCATTAAAAGAAGATCAATATCTGCATCACATGGAGCTATCACAACAACAAAGAGAGTATTTTCTGATTCTTCTGAAATTCAGCTAACATTGACATACTAAAATGTTTCCGGCCTTAATACCCATTTTCATTGCCTTGATGCTAACGTATATTTTCCCTCCTCTTCATCAGGCCTGGCAGATATGCTTCATATTGTAAAACCTGCACTCTGCTTTAACCATCACTCTGGGATATATCAAAGCTGAGATTCTTGGATGTGCTCCACATCCATTATGTTCTGCTTGCTCAGCAGATCGTACTGTTTGTAGGGTGTGTATTTTTGTGTTATGAACTGTTAAACCAAGTAAAAGCAACTCATAGTCACAGCAGAATGTACAGAAACTTAGGATACTACACATTTCTTATCAGCAAGTATAAATGATAACAGAACAAGTCAACACTACAAAAGTGATCATACATTTCTCACAACGGCCGATACTTTAATAGTTCCACACACCAGCCTGTGAGTAAGCAAACAGAAAACATTACATTCTCCTCTGAGCGATTGCTGATGACTGAGACTCACATCCAGATGATCCCTAGATGTGGTTTAACTTCAGAGGTAGAATCTTATCCTAAGAAAGAGGTCTGTTCAATGCAGCTGTTCTCATTACAGCTGTGGTCAGTGTCACCACCATCCAGAGACATATTCTGATGTGGGAGTTGAGATTAATGGGAAAGAGTTCATTCAGTTACCATCTGAGCTCTGCTCACTATGTGACCACAGCATATGTGTGCACTTGGAAGGCTCTCACGGGGATGATGATGTCTCCTTTAAAGGACGAAGAACACCATGTGTCAGCTCTATTTTCTTAATGTAGTTTTACATACAGATTATTGGAAATGTGATTGAATTCTCTATTGTTACAATGTGAGTGTGATCCTCCTAGACATTTGATGGTGTTTTTTTTTTATCCATCGTCACTCGATTTGTGTACATTTACTCCCAGCAAAATTATACTATACTACTAATTCAATGCACCATTGTGGGATAAACCTAAAACTAAAGTAGGAACTATTACCATCCATGCAGATTGATGCAATTAATTAGTGCTTTTTTAATGGTTTCTGTAAATGATTTGCAGGCAGGACCTCAAGCTTGGGTTTGTAGGCCTTAAAGCAAAATAACAAAAGATTTAACACAACCTGAAACATTTACCGATTCCCAGGTGAGGAAAGTTATTCTTTCAAATGAACTCATTGTAATTTACATTTTTAAAGCCCTGCTGGGCTACATTTAGCAAAACCACCCCTGCTGTTAACAGTCGTTTCCATATGGTTTAAGTTCCTGCCCTCACACTTGTTTCATAATATAATTCAACAGACATAAACTGTAGATACCAACTCGCTTAAAAGTTGTCATATTATGCTACAAATGTACAATTATTGAACGCCCACTTTTCTTCCATTGTAACACAGTGGCTGCTTTTACTTTTATTTATCTCTTTTTCTCGAAATACGTCAGCATATTTGAATATCTTTTAAGTTTTGCACAGCCCATAGCTGGGTTTAATGATTATATCATTTGTAGTACACCAGGATAGTGCATAAGCCTTCAAAAAGTAAAACTGAACAAGAACCTGAAATTAACATCAAGACATCAATACAGTACCATCAAACTTTACTGGAATATCTTCTCTTTCCCTCATATTTTTCATTCATATACTGTCAGGCATGAAGTTTAACAGTCAGTTTCGCTGTTACTTCATGCTCATGTAGAAAGAAAGAATTTGCTGCAGCTGTTGGAACATAATATTTCCAACCACAACGTTATTTATCTGTGCTAATGTGTCATCCTGACTAGTAACAGTTACCGTAGACAGTGTCAGAGATAATTTAGCTGTGTCAACAGTTTCTGTATTGGTGTTAGGGTGGAAAATAACAATATGGCCGAACAAATATCCGGAGGAGGAGGATGTAAATGACTCAGCCCTCCCACTGAAAAAGAACAAGCTGCTTTGCTAATTTAAAGTAAAAGTTCATCAATGTTACACATAAAAATCTGTTTACAGGTCTTAAGGAGTACAACTATGGACAAAGTATAAAGCCTTTTGTGTCTCCGGAAGGAGCCGTACAAACTCTGACAAGGCTCAAGGCTACAATAGTTACTATAGCATAACACAACAGAGTCTTGAGTTGAGTTGCATTGTGGGTAATGTGGGCACCAGGTTTTGACAAAGACAAAGAATATGTGCAACAGAATACTGTGCTTTTACACTGAGGAACAGCTGTTTTTGTGCTCAGTTAACACAAATATTAAGATAGATTTAAAAAAAAAAAATGTATTTGTGCATTTGAAAGTGTATTTGTATATTTAATTGTCAACTGGGAAAAGGGTGGGATTTTTTATAACAGCTTTTCTGAGTATTAAGCGTTTTTTAATTCCTCACCCCTTATCATCAGTATCTTTCTCAGGAAGTGTGCCGCTGTGTGTGTGTGTACAGAGGGCTGCAGATCACTCTAATTATGTGTATATTGCGTGAATGCACATGTGTTTGGTATATGAAGACGTGAATTCTGTGCTTCACTAGCTGTTTCACAGAGGACTGTGAAGGAGTCAATTTCTTTTCCGAAACTGACAATGTGACATTCCCACCCACTTCACGAAGCGATAGGCCAGGTGTGCAGAGATGACAAAGTAAGCACAGTTTGAACTTCTCTCTAAAGCCACGTTTACTCTGCTGACGCAGCCGATGCAGAGGGTCCTGCCAAAACTTCCTGAATCGTATTTGATGTCTCACCGATACCTGAAGCACAGCCCGACAAATGTAGCCTCTTGTGCTTTAATGTCAGACTGTTTTCATTCTGAATGCCTGCTAACGGAGACTGTAGGACCTGACAGCAGATTCACACCTGCAGATAAGTAGATGGTGGAGGGTGAAACTTCCCCCCGACCCAAAAACACCCAGCAGCTTGGAAGTCTGACTGCAACTGTAATTGACGCCGCCATGTTTCAGTAAACCTCCCACATAGAGGAAAGATTAAAGGTTGAAGAAAGTCTATAGAATATCTTTATTGAAGTAATTGAAGGTTTCCTTACAGGAAAAATTACAGGACAACTGGTATAAGTACAACATACTGTGGCTACTGCACCTGTACTATATGTGCAGATGAATAGAAACACTAAACTTTAAGCACTTTTTTCAAAGGGAACCTCTATGTTGATGCACTGGTCCTTTGAATGAGATTTTGTGCTGAAGGCTGTTGTTAATTATGTTCTGCCCTGTTTTCTATCTTCTTTCAGGAAATCTTTGTAGAGAAGGTACAAAGCCCAAACCAGCTTCTTCCAGTGTGCTGCTGTCCAACAATGTTTCTCACAGTTTTACCACTTTTTTTTTTCCTCTACACAATTTCATGCCAAGATTTCCATTTTATGTGACACACCATTTCTGGGAGTGAATCTCTACACGTGGAACCAATTTGCTGTGAGTTAATGAGTTTCGCAGGTGGTTGGAGTTGTTGCGTGCTACACTGTAGTCGGGAACAGAGAGCAGATACTGCAGTTTGGCTGAGGTAACCGTTGCCGGCATTGTTACTGAGGGCACAGTCCTATTAGGGTCCATGTTTAGCTTTTTTATTATCAGATGTTTTTTATTATCAGATGTTTTCAACTCCCTGTTAGCCGTGACCTGACTTTACATTTCAAAAGAAATGTGATGTGTGTCATATTTTAATCTGAATCCAAATTTAATTTTCTTTGTTTGATTTTAACAGGAATAATGGTGTTGTCACTGGCACTAAAATCTGAATTTGAGAGGAGCTGAATACAGGAGGAACACACTGTAATGTACACAAGTGATAAGCTGCTGCCTATGTGTGACTTTTTTTGCTGAAGAAATGTGTGTTACACCACAGCTGTTTGAAGGCCATTGCAAAATAAAATGGATAGCTTCAGCCTTGGGGGGAAAAAAATAAATGAGAAGGGGAAAATAGAATATTCTGTGAATGAGTCACTGTGTGAAGGGCGGAGTGATGTCGGCCTAGTCTTCACAGCTGAGAGAGTGTGTTTGTGTGACTGTGTGTGTGTGTGTGTGTGTGTG
>NW_023339763.1:15746036-15752432 GCF_004916995.1 Morone saxatilis | reverse complement strand
GTGTGTTTGTTGGGGGGGGGGGGCACCATGAGGATCACTGGGGCCTTCTGGACCCAAGCTGTTGTTCTGAGAACAGACCGAGACACTTGCAACCACGCATGCTTATACACAAACATGCATGCATTGCACACAAACAATTAAATAAACTATCCACACTTCAGTTGTCCTCAGACTGAGGTCACACCTGACATAGATACTGTTAATTCAAGCTCAGACTGTAACAAATGTAACAAATTTTTCATGGTTTTCATGAAGCTGATGAAAAATGTGCTTTTCAACAGTCAAATGCATTTAAATACTCAAATTTGGTCTGAAACAGTGGGCTATCTGTAGTTATCATTTTTAAAAACATAATTCTGATATAATGTAATTACATCAGGTTTATTGTGATAGATGTTAATCAATGACCACCCACAATAAATCAAGTTAAACTGTGTGGAGCAAACTGTAACATTCACTGTCCACACTATACTTGTATAGATTCCAAAATAAATATTACTGAATTCATTTAACGTTATATTGAATTGCTCAAGGAAAGTATTTTTTTCTATGTAGCAATTTTGACTTTATTTGAATGTAATCCTCATGCAGTGGCTTGGAGTCAGCTGGCTGTGATGCTGGTCAGCCAGATGCTTTAAGAGTAATTAAACTGTACAGAAAGTTGCAGAATACATTATAGTTCTGGGCAATACCCTGTGAGCGTGTGTGCGTGTGTGTGTGTGTCTGTGTGTGTGCAGTATTCAGTATTAACCAATTTACCATTTACCCTTACATAAAAGTTAATTTCACCAAACACTGACATGTCTGTTTATACAAAAGAAAATGTTTGTTAACTAGCAGGAGAGCAACATGGAAAATACTGACACATTTATGGACGTAGTGCAAGAAAACAAGGTGGCAATAGAGCTAAAGGCATAGATCTGATGTTGCAGCATTTACTACTTTATGAAAAAGTCAGTTTGATTCTTGACATGAAGATAAATAACATCCAAAAAGCAGCTCACTTTTAAAACTCATATCCATTGGACCTTTATGTATCCAGAAGTCATTAGTTTTTACCAACTCCAGCTAGCTGCAAACTATTTGTCATTTGCTATTGGGAAGGACCCTTTTGTTTTCTTTCCCGAAAACCTGCTGCCACCTGCTGAAGCAATTAGTAAAACTAGTCATGGGCGTAGATTTCAAACACATGGATGCAAGAGGACTTTGACTAACTGATATAGTCTTTACTGTGAATATTGTGAGTTCTGTCAGTTAATCCAAAAATTACTGATGGTAAAAAAGCAAACCACTGAACAAATTCAAACACATTTCAGCATTACGTAGTGGTGGTAGTGTAAGCTTTTATCTGTGCCACCCTGCAAGCTATCAACGACTAAGAGGAAGACGGTAAAAGCAGGATATCCTCCAGGAGGGTAATTACGTGCTGAAGGCATAGAGACAACTGCCAAAACAAAATAGTTTGAACAATATCCAGTTTTTTCTGCTATTGTGGGTTTGAAAGGATAATTCATTTGGAGGTCCCACTGCAACTGTAGTGAATGAGTCACTTCTCAAATGACCCACTTCTCATAGAGTGTGGTAAGAAACTCTGTAAAATAACCAGGAACAGTTTGTTTCTAACCACAAGAAATTGCTTTTACCCTCTCTACCCTATTTAACAACTTCACTCTGCTCTATTTCTGCCTAAATCCTCTTGTCATCTTTGAGAGGAAGCCTGGTGACATCCTAATCTCTGTCCCGCCGTTGCCTTTAAATTCCATTGCTGCTCTCCTGCTAATTGCTGTAACTTCAACAGCTGACCTTATTCTATAACTGGGTGTTTGAACTGGTTGCCCTCACAGCAGCAGAAAGTATCTGTGATGATGTCTGCTCACTTTCCTAAAATGTTATATTTACTAAACAGAGAAATAGTGAGACCCTCAGCTGCCAACTGTCACTACCTGTTTTTAGAAATCTGATCCCTATAACATCTGAAAGCTTGCCTGGTCTTTTGTGATATGTTTTACCCCAAAATTCTGCTGGGCTGCACCACGGCCACCGGAGCTGATTGCGCCCATTCTGGAAATGCTTGCGATTCCACCAGAAGTGCCGCAGCTCGTCCCACAAGTGTCTCTACGCTCTGCTCCGTGGAGAATACGTGGCTGGTCTATTTCTGATGGAAGCCAGGATCCACTTGGGTCAAGCAGCACAGAGCCGATCGCATTGGCAGTGAGTCAGACACAGAAAAGGCATAGACAATCTGGTCAAATTTCAAAATAAAACAGACTCGCAGATGTCATAAAGCCATGCCAGGTGGAATTTTGGCATTACACAGTCATACTTTGCTCATTAGACTAAAGTGAATTGTTATGAACCAGCTAAAATAAAAGCTAACCTGTGTAACTAATTAGCTACATCGTAAAATTTGGTAGAATCTTGTAGACAAAATCTGTTTTTAATTATGAAAAAGTTGCACCAACTATTCATCTGTTTCCCCTTCATCCTTACACAGTATAGGCGATTGGTACAAAAAGTTATGAAGTTGATCTTGTGAATCTGGCTACCAGGATTGGGTTGTATTTGTGGATCCATTACTAAATGTTCTTCCTAAGCTAGCTATTGTTAAACTAGCTTTTCACTAAATCGGGTAGCACCATTAAAACTTCAAAAATATTTTAGCTAGAAAAAGAATTTAGTAATGTTTTACATGAGCAAGTAAAGTGTCGGGTCAGATGTGCAAGCTAGATTTTGTCAGTTCATTTAGTTAGCTTACATTAATCTCCAGTTGATAATTTATGAACAGCTGATGCAACCAGCTCCTTCCCCTTTAGGATAATACACCTTATTTCTACAGTCCTCTGTTGCTTCCAGAACCACTTCCTTTATCTATAACTTTTTTAATGCTCTGGTTTGCATTATTCCTTGAGCTGCCAGGCAAACACTCTCCGGCACTACTGCCTCCAACCTCCACCACATGAACTGTTTGACAACTTGATGTATGCTTAATGTAAAAAAAACTCTGAGATCAAAGAATCAGAAGTGCTCAGAAGAAATCCCAGCAGAGTAATTCCAGTATATCAGCCTCAGGTCTTAAAAAATGGCACTAATTACGTTCGGTCTTGTGTTGAATTGAACTCTGATAGCATCACCTTACCTGTATCTCTATCTGGCACACTGGCCCAGATCTAAAACCACACCTGCATTAAGGGAAGTAAAAGATGTCTGTGTGCTGAAAGGGCCCTGAGCTGCTGTGACAGCCATAATGACATCCACATCCGTTTTGGATAAACTCGAGTCTCTCTGACTGACGCCTTTGGCAGCCAGCCAGACAGAGCCTTTGGGTCAAGGCACTGCAGGGTGTCGAGTGAAGGACACAAAAGAGATGAATATCCTGCCAGACATGTGTGCACTTGATAAGCTGTTTGAACTGCTCTGTAAAATACACTTCTAAAGAACACATCATTCAGCTATTCATCAGTGTCTCTCAGGAGGATTTTAATGGTTTTAATGTGATAATTAGAGGATCTTTTTATAAGAGAGGAGTTAATGTTCTGCCCAAGATTGATTTTGTCATAAGAGATAGTAAGAAAGTGCAAGGCATTAGTGAATCTGATGGTTGTCTCTATAGCAGATTTTCTTTTTAAAAAACAACAAAAAGTTTGTTTTTCTGATATTTTCCACCAAGGATGGTTGATTTTAGACTATTTTGGTTTTTGGCCTGACATGCAGTAACTCACTGTATGTTACGGTTATCAGAGAACCTGTGCAGTAGCTCCACTGCATGCTGTGTGCTGATGAGGTCCTGCATTATTTGTTTTTGTTTGGTGTCAGCTCTCTCATTAATGCACAGTATCCCTGGCTCATCGATGCATTAGTGCGTCTGTTCGGCTACGAGCTGACTAGTAACATCCAGTCATATTACCATATTCATATTCCAGGCGGCCTATATTAACTTGTCATTTGCAGTACATTTCCACTTTATGTAATTAATGCAGCAGTAATATTAATCCAAAAACATCATACATGATAGTAAAACATGTTTTATTGCAGATTGCAAACTTTTTTAGAAACTTGAAGAATATTTTGATGTACTTTTATTTTACTTGTAGTGGAGTACTTTCACAGTGGGGTATTGCTATTTTTGCTTGAGTAAAGGATCTGAATACTTCTTCCACCACTGGTCTTTTCTTACTAATACTCTGCTGATTCTCATATAGCTGAAGGAGACAGGTCGGCTTTGTTACTGTGGTTACTCAGACATCTTAAAATGACCACATTACTTTAAGGAGTTGGATTACTACACTCAATAAGCCGGAACAAAAACAATGAAATGGGCTATAGTGACTAAACAAAGAGTCCAAACATAGCTATAAATACCTTTTTCCAACGTGTCATGTATTTGGCTGTACTAATCAGTTTTCAGGATAGTGGAAACATCTGCAGTCCAGCAAACAGCAGGACACTGTCATCTTTCTATATTGCAGTATGCAAAATAAATGCAGTATATTTAAATGTATACATTACTGCCACCAAATGTTATTGCCCTCAGCAGTTAGCAAAAAAAGTGCTGTGCCCCTGTGCTTGTGGCCTACACAAGATAAAAATGATTTGGGGATCCTAAAGTGTTATTATAGTATCTTATGGTCTGTGTTTCAAAGGCAAATCCTACTGCATTTGTATTACTGACTTTTCTGGCCACTTGAATAAGAATTTGTATTCATCACGTTAGATTCCAGCATGGCTTCATGAAGAGGAAGAGGAGGAAGACATTGATCATTGGTCACTGTGAGCCAGGTTTCCCAGAGCTCCACATTTCAACATTTATCTCTTCGACTCTGATGAAAGCCAGAGCCATGACAGGTCCCAGAGGCAGACCTAATTTACTACAACACCACTATTTTGCATTTCTTGATCCTCTTGTTTGTGTTCATGTGTGCTAAGAGGGTCTCTGTGGAGCTTCTGTGCACAATCCAGTTCCTCATGAGGCAAAGTTTAACAGGGTAGATCAGATTAGATTTTGTTGGTGATTTATATTTATTTATTGGGGGATTATTTGAGCAAAAAAACTTGAAGAAAAACATCTTCAGCATCATAAAGCAAAGAATTTATTTTAAATGCTTTGGAAAGTATCACTGAATTACAACAGGTAAGGAGAGCAAACTGTGATGTGGACAATCTTTTCATTTCAAGCAAACACTGTTGAAGAAACAGAGATTAAAGTTTTACTCATAAGCACCAGGTCACTTTTAATGGCATTTGGTTCTTTGCTTATGATGTTTAGTCATATTATCTAGTCTTTAGTTGACAGTTTATCCAAAATAATAGCTTGTACTGATTACATTTTATTGATGTTCACAACAGTAAAAAAGGTCTGCACTGAATATTACCAGTAAAACATTTTATGTCCAAATATCTGATTAATTATCCTAATTGTACCATGTAAACGGTGCAATAACAAGCAACAATTTGTTCAAATTTGAGTTAAAAAAATAAAAGAAGACAACTAAAATATAATTTATCACAATATTTCTCTGGCACAGCAGGAATATTTTTAGACATCCTTTCTCAAACAAACCTATCTGCTTTTTATCTTGTGTAAAGCAGAATAAAGGGGCAAAAAATCTGGTAATAGTTTAACATTCATTAGACCACATGTGCTTTAAAAACCAACGCACAGCAGGCTGCATGAAACAATTAAATAAGAAGCATGCACCGACACAAAACAAATAAAAAAATAATATTGATACTGTGAAATGATACTTCTAGATTTAAGTCTTGTTGATGGTATCAGGCTGGAATGTGAACTATTCACCCACTGCTATACATTTTAAGGACCTTTCAAAACAGATATATAGACTCCCATATTGAGTTGGTTGACTTGTTTTGAGAGGAAAAAAAAAACAGGTTGTTATCATTGGAAGCGAATCATGTCCGTGATGAATAAATTGAAAACAGAAATCATGCAGGCACTGGATGATTTCTTTGGACAGGCAATTGGCTATAAAATTCATGAGCCATCAAAAATAGTAAGTGAATTAAAAGTCTGCTTTAAATGCCATAATTCTGATCCCATCGTACATGTTTATGAAAATGTTGTTTTATAAAAAATAATGATAACTGGTATAAATGAATCTAGGTTGTAGGTGGAAGTAGACAAGCTATCATTGGTGTGTAGACACCTCACTTCAGTCAGGGTATAACACAGTAATGTATGTAAAGGATCACACTCTTTAAGTACCTTTGCTAAGAAACCCTGTCCAGGAGATCCTGAAGAACCAGTTGTATGTTGAAAATCAAGTCATAAAATGCCATTACAACAAAGGTTACAATCTATAAAAACGTTTCAAAGAAATGAGTCCAGTTAACAGATAGCAGCAGGGCTGTGCTGTTAACAACTTAAAAAAAAAAAAAAAA
>NW_023339763.1:15743737-15746026 GCF_004916995.1 Morone saxatilis | reverse complement strand
AAAAAACAGACAGTAAAAGCCACAAGACTCAATTCAATCACTTTCATAAATCTCCATTAAATCCTCATGTTCCATTCACATTGTGAGCAGCATGCCACCGACCAGGCTAAAGCCAGAGCGATCAAAGTGGTTACACTGGGTCAATGGTTATAGTATCACATGTTGCATTGATCAGTGATGCATTTCTTCTGATTACAAAAAAGTCATAAGCTAGCAACTAATTCCACATTCACACAGACTACCTCCATCTGTCAGAGGTGGTGATTGACAGCTGTGATTGACGCAAACATCTGTTTCTGCTGTCAGTGTAAATGTCTTTTCACATACCATCTCAAAAAATTGTATGAGTTAGAAATAGTTCTTCAAACAAACACAATAAAATATATTTCTACATGAAGCGTTAAAATACAGAAACAACCATCTTTGATTGATTTATTTTCGTGTTTTTTTTTTTTAGGGTGTACTCAAGGGAATATCAATCAGTCATTTTAAAAATGGATTTTATCTGTTAAAAAGGTCTTTATATTATGTGATATAGCAGATACTGCCAAGCTTCCAGATACAGACACATGCTTTTTGATACGATCCCTAACATCTTGTACACTTGAGTCTACAAAGAGCACGCTGGTCTTTGTGGCAAGCCAGACCATGTAGCTGGAATGTTGTTTATTGGAATTCAACGTCTTCAAGCTAATTCATTCCCCAAAACTGTTTCCCAGCCCACTGTGTCAAGACCTTGACCCCAGGGACCCTTCCCAGGTTTTCAGCTAAAACATGATCAATCATAATTTATACTTTGAAAGAAAGCGTCATGGATTGAAGGAACTCTGGCTATAGTTGTGGGTTTTCTGACCATCAGACCTACTCCTCCTGGGACATTTATCAACCAGAAATGTTGTAAAAGCACACAGGGAGACTCGCCAGCCCAGGCAAAGCTCCAAACCATAACATAGCCAAAAGAATTTTTTAATGTTCCTGGGAAGGTCCGACCAACACTCGCACACAATATTACATTAGCAATAAATATCACTTCTCAACTCATATTTTACATTTGCAATCTGCATTTGGCTTCAGATTTAATTCCCTGTGGTTAATGGATTTTTTACTGCTGACAACTAAGATAAGGTTATAAGAGTGAGATAAGTTTATCTCTAATCTTTTCATTACCGGAATAATAAAACAAATCATCTTCTCCTGTGAGACTGAAGCAGCCAATTGGATCATGTTCTTACTCCCTCCTTTAGAGACAAAGACAAACATTAGGAAACCCCACGGGTCAACAGATTTCTTGATGTAAAACAGAACATATATCTGATATTTGTGTCCAGCTTACATTAAAACTGTGCATCCACAGCATCCCACCATATCACCTTAGAGCTGGATTTGGGATGGATGGATAAAAGTCTCTCTATACAATCTCTATTTACTTTCTCATGGCGCTTTATCTCCATTTCAACCACCCAAAACAGACACGTTACAGATGAGCTCTGTTCTGTGTCATCTGCAAAGTCAGTGTTGTACAAGCTGTGCAGCCACAGAAAAGCAGTTAAGTCGTGCTGAATCTTGTTGAATTATGTTTTTGTTGTTTATCTGGGTCGTACTGCAAGTTTCTTTTGCACAATGAAATAATAATGTAGATGTTACGAATGACAGGTAAAAATTTAAAAACACATTTGTGGACTCTTGTGGGATTTTTGGGAATTGAAGAAGCGCATAATAATTTCACCGGATTTAAGATGGTCCTGCACAGTGATTTCTCTTCAAACTAATTGCTTTTCTAAACCAAGATACCTTTAGTCTAACATGTACCTTTATTTTTAACAAACCTCTGTAGTATAGTGCAAGTGATCACATACAGACGATCTTCACTCAAGTACAAATCAGTTTTAGTAGTGATAAAAGAAAAAAATAAGGACCTAGTTCTGTCACATTGCTGAGCCGGGACATTCCTGAATAAACAGCATCCAAAAACTTCATCTCAGACAATGTGTCTCTCACACAAAGTCACAAATTAATGGTGGTGTAACCCCGGTTATTTTGCTCTATTCATGCATATGAACACTTTCCCAAGTGAGTCATCACAGATCATTTGTGGGAGCATACAAACAGGGGGATTATTTTAGTGGGATATTCCAGTATGTAACCCCAGGGCAATAGCAAGTGCTGGCTGCATAAAAACCACTGCGTTGATATAGATATATATGTATGTATGTATATATATATATATCTCTATATATATATCTCTCTCTCTATATATATATATATATATCTCTACATATATCTCTCTCT
>NW_023339763.1:15740836-15743637 GCF_004916995.1 Morone saxatilis | reverse complement strand
AGCACAAACTATTGGAGTTCTCTCGACTTATCAACTAATTCCTGCTTCAATTTCACCTGATTATACTGACATAAAGAATGAGTCCTTTTCACGACTGCTCTCCAATCCGAATCAATTTAGTCCAAGATTTATCACGCTTGAAATAACCTCAACAAGCATGTCCGCCTTTGTCATCGTGTTTTGCTTCCACCCTACCTTTCTGTAAAAACTGGATATTGGTTTCTTCTTAATAAACCCCCCTGACATTCGATGCAACGCTTACCACAATTGTTACAGGAGTTTCAGTGGCCCGTCAGTTTTCACAAAAAGCTCTTCCTCCAACTATTTCTCGTTTGCATTTTAAGTTACTCTCCTTGCCTACTGCCCTGTAATCTCTTAATTCTACTGCAAAACCCACCATGTGGATAGCTTCTTTAATTGTTCTATACGACTCAGTCTATCCCTTACAGCTACACACATTACTATTACTCCACCAAGGAACCAACATACTAGTTCTTGGTGTCTGCTCTTAGGAATAGTGCTAAAAAGCTGCTTATGAATAGTGAACTGAGGGATGCATTCCATACATCTACAGAGTCTTCACTGTCCACCATACCAACTAAATGTTTAGCTCTCTCCTGAAACTTATCCCATTTAGCCTGAGCAAACCTATATTTTGGAACTATCTCTTCCTCTTCTATAATCAAATTTCTTCCAAACCTACACAAGATTGGATAATGGTCACTGCCCATAGTATATCTATCCAATACATCCCATTCTCCAATTCTGGCTAAGTTTGAGGAAGCAATTGATAAATCAATACAACTGCTAGTGTTCCTAACAATGTGGAACCTTGTTGGTCTTCCATCATTTATCACAACCAGATCAAACTTGTCCAGAAAGTCTTCTACTATCTCTCCATTATAATTATTACTATCACTTCCCCATAACGGGTTATGGGCATTAAAATCCCCCACCCATATAACAGGACCCCTCATACTCTCCATAATCTCATCAAATTCAGACAGAAGCAATTTGTTTACAAGGATTATACAAATTTATAACAGTTATTGGACTATGATTACTCCAAACTTCCACTGCCAAAACCTCCAGACTGGAACTCATATCAAGCCTTCTATACTGAAGACCTGATTTAATAAAAGTTGCACAACCTCCCCCTGGTCTATCAGACCTATCCTTCCTCAAACAATCATACCCCTGAATAACGAAATCAAGACTAGCCTTTAACCATGTCTCTTGAATGCATATCAGTTCAGGTTTCTCTTTAAATGCATCTACAAATCTCTTTAGTTCCTGTCCATTTGCAATAAGACTCCGGGCATTCCACTGAAGAACATAAAACATCAAACTATTAATCACCAACATCACGGTCCACAAACACCTCGTCCATACTTTCAAGTCCTGATAACTGTGAAGTCCTCATGTTTTGTTTTCCTTTCATGTACTCATGTAATTGCTCAGGTAGAAACTGATTTACACCCAGGAACCTTTCTCCTGCTTCAACCACAATTTTGATTATGTCTGATCTCTTATTTGATGATTATGCTCCTACCAACACATCAACAATGAAAGCCAGAAATGTTTCCCTACTCAAAATGATCATATCATGGCAATATGCTAGAGCAACTGGAAAGACTTGCTGACTGCTGTTTGCCTTTTTGTTCCCTGCTCCTTGTTCTCTGTTAACTCTGTTAACTGCCTCTGCATGAGATCTTGTGCTGTTCTCTTACTGTCTGGACCCGTTGAGCCTGAACAAAATGTTCACACCCACGAAACGATGCTGTATGATCTCCTCCGCAATTACAACACTTAGGAACCTCTGTTTTACACGCTTGATATTCATGATCCTCGCCACATTTCCCACATTTACGTTAAGGCCGACAAGAGCCCGCCACATGTCCAAACTTCTGACAATTATAACATCACAAGGGTGGTCTTTTATACTCCCTTACCTGGTATGCCATACTTCCAAGAAATACTTTCCCAGGCATGACATCACCTTCAAATGTAAGCAGAACTGGTGATTCCCCATTGCTCCATTCCTTACGCTTGAACCTCATAACGTTAGTCACTCGGGCGCCCTTACATTATCTAAGATTTCCTTATCTGATTAGCCGGCATAAACTCCATAAATGACTCCTTTAATAGCTTGCCTATCTCTGGGTACAACAATCTCAACTTTTACTACCAACTCCCCGATCTCCTTGGTGTTATCATATTGTTTTTTATCTTTACAACAAACTCTTAGCAACCCATTTGACAGTATTTTAGCTTGAGCTCCCTTACCAATCTGACTATCCAAAGCAGTAGTAACTCTCAGAGGGTTTAAAGCTTTAAATCCTCCTTCTCCCTGCCTCTAAACTTTGACTCGAAACAGCACGACATACTCTTCAAAACTCATTTTCATTAACTTTTTCTCTCCAATTGCTTCAGATGATTCTGGTCTTTCACTCGATGCTTCTCTCTTCTGACTTCATTTACTTACTAACTTCCACCCACCTCCCTCATCCCTACCCCCCTTTCCCGTAGCCATAGGCCACTACACAACCTCCCCACACCACCCCACCAACACCAACCACCAGAAAAATAAATAAATAAATAAATAAAAATAAAAATTGAATGAGAACCACCACTGATCGCCCAACCGTGTCTGTGTGTCGGTATGCTGTTGCAGATTTAGTTTTCTATGAGCACATTCCACAAGTCACGCCGCCATCAGCCACCTCAGCCTAGTCTTTATGGTTCTGTCAAACTTCTTCTGTGCGGACAGACGTTTTAAACCCCGGCGGATGTTGCGGCTC
>NW_023339763.1:15715931-15740736 GCF_004916995.1 Morone saxatilis | reverse complement strand
GTTCCCCAGTTATAATTTTGAATGTGCACAAGTTGTAAACCACGGCGGAAAGATCAGTTATACAGTTTTATTCTTTTGTGCTCTGTTTGGTGATGCATTTGGCAGTCTAACCTCTATTCATGACAGCCCTCTGAGCAATAGACTCATAATGTATAATGTTTGGGCGCGTGTTCAGTTGGCGTTACTCTTTTGGACTTCTTTAACGGGTCCACAGCACAACCTCATCAACATGTGGGAGTGACTGACAAATGATCATAGCTCAGTGTTGTTTTGGCCATAAAGTAATAGAATAATGGGAAGAATGTCATTTTGTCACCATTTTAAGGAAATTTAGGCTCATGATTTATTTTTCTCATCTGTCCTGACCCTCTGAGATTATGATTCAGTCCAGAACAGTTAAAGGTAGAGCTTGTTATAGTTATGGGATTCCATTAAATTTGAATTTCCATAAATTATCCGGCTGCAGGGACATGCACAGACATTTTGAGGGGCTGTTGCTCTAACCTGAAAAAATAAGCCTAACCCTGCTGCCCATATTTTATCCAACTAGCTAGTTAGCTAAGATTAGTTCATGTAATATAGCATCATTTTTTTTCATTTGTCTCTTGTGTCGCTTTTTTATCTTTGTTTATTGTTTTTGTGTCTTTTGTTTTCTGTAAATCACAATGTGACAGAACAGCAAATGCTTTTTAATTACACTTGAACTCATAATTTGTTTCAGGCAGCAGCTTCAGAAAACTTCCAGCTCCTCCGTAGGCTTTGTTTGAGTCAAAGAATTCTTCATTACGCCAGAAGAGTAGCCAAAGATCAGTTCTCAAATGTTAGTAAATATATGACATCTTAACTTAAATTACAAGCAATATATACATTATAATGACTATCTCAATAAAGACCAGGAGCAAACACCAAGTGCATTTGTTAATGAGTTTCTCTGAATTTTAAATAATAACAAGTCATGTATTGTACTGAGATACAAGTAAAAAGCCTGTTGAGCTTAAAATGTATAACTATAAAGCACATTTGTTTAATTCTATTATTTTATTATTAATCTATTGACAGAGCAGATTAGTTATACATGATGTCAGGTAAATTCTACTGCTAGCTATTTGAGCCGTTAATAGAGCTTGTGTCTTTGACAAACAGCCATTCTGGTTTAAATCAGCTCTCAGTAACAAGAACCAGAATGACACACTATTTGAAAAGTCATTATATCAGCACTTGATTTAATTACTCTCAACAAATGTGCAAAAGCAGCAGTCAAGTGGCCCCTTTGCCTCTGTAAAAACATTACATAAAATTACATAAAGCCATGATTACCTTCAAAAACCACAAGCTCTCACTAAAGTGGCAGTGACTGTTGGACGGTTTATTAAATGAGTTGTGCAGTAAGGAAAATAAAAGACGGGCTATCATTACCACATGTTGTTTAATTTTATTTTGTTTTTCATTAACAATAAATATATTGGTGAATCCAAGGAATAACTCTTTTTAGTGTTTTGCCTAGAAAGGTTTAATAATTACAATGGAAACATTTGCTTTACGACACAAACTCTATAACTGTAACCTCTGAGGAATTCTGACTTTATGACTGCTGTGTTTCATTTCAGTTCAGTTGTGATAATCCTTTGTTAGTCTCTGATAGGACTACCATTAGCAGCCTGTGTGGGGTTGTCTTCTTTTTGTTGTATAGTTAGCCACGCTAGCAGTTAGGCTCTAGGGATCAGTATGTCAGTTGGTTGGTCGGCCCCCCACTTTGGTCCAGAGTGAAATATCTCAACAACTGGTGAATGGTTTGGTACAAACGTTTGTACAAACATTCATGATTGCCAGATGATGAATCCTACTGGCCTTAGTGATCCCTTACATTTGTGGTTTTGAGTGAAATGTCGTGACAACTATTTGGTGGATTGCAATTAAATTTGGTATACACATTCATGTTCCCCTCAGGATGAATTGTAATCCCTTGGCCTTCTCATGCAGTGCCACCATGAGGTAAAAAATCCATTTGTCCCAAACTTTGATTTATGACTAAATACTTATACTTACTTAGGTCCAGTGTGTAATATTAGGATCTATTGGAAATTGGGAATAATATTCATAGGTAAGTTAAGAATTGTGTTTTCATTACCTTCGAATGAGACATTTTTATCTACAGTTGCCACAGGTCGCCTTCCATGGAGTCCACCATGTTGAACAGGTCTTCAAATACAGACGCAAGCGGTGGTCACACACTAGTCCTGTAAAAACTAATGATTAATTCCTGTCAGCCTTAGCTATGCTAATTAGTTAATGTTAGCATGCTACACTAAGATGGTGAACATGGTAATATGTTGGTCAGCAACATGATAGCATTGTTATTGTGGGCATGTTAGCATGTTAATGTCCTAATACTGTCTCCCAGGATTTACAACAGTATCACCACCATACTGGGTTTCTAGTGAATGCACATCATTATAACAATTTAAGATGTACCATTTAAACTCATAGTAGGGATCATAGGTTGATTCTTATTCTGTGGAATGTGAAGAGTTTAATTCAATGTTTTTTAAATGTGTCACACAGGTATCCAGTGCATGAAATAGTCTTGTAAAACTTCCTCTCTGTCCCCCTGGAAATAAGCATTTACAGGTTGTTTTAAATCTGCCCCTGAGCCTTCTGGCACTCAGCCATGACGCAGTTGTTGGTCCCTTTCAGTTCAATGGGAACCTTAGAAGGGAAAACAGACATTATTCATCATAATAATATCAATCATTACTGATGTCGATCTTTGAGTTTCACAGCTGGAAAATGGTGATCTGAGGCTGGTTTGATAAACCAGACTCACAGGATTAAATACCAAAAAACAGAGGTGCACCTGAAAATAATCTATCAAGTCTGGTGTCTGGTTTGCACTCCTCTAGAAGTCATGGCATATTTGTGACTGGAAAATTATTTTTTCAAGTACATTTTTATATCTTAACACTTTTGATGTGGTGGATTGTATAAAGAGAGCTTTAGAGCTGTACTTTTCTTTATTGATTAAATTTTTGATGCAACTGAAGCTTGATCAAAAAAGTAGAACTAAATAAATAATGAGATTGGAAACATAATGATGCTTGCCATACACTTTGGCAGAACTTGAGAGAGACCTGCAGGGACATTTGCTATTTATCCCCTACCACGATTAATGACTTCACTTGCGCTGCTCCTCTGGCATGGATTCCAGCTCACCCCATGCTGACATGGAGAAGCCAACAGGAAGGATAAGCTCTGCTGTTCTTTTACATTGTTCTGCTGGAAATGCTTGTCCAGTTTCTCTCTTTGCTTCCCTTCTCTTTGTTATGTTGTTTCACAGGGTTCTGGGCAGGTTGATACAATATTACCATCTGCATGTCATCTTGACCTGAACATCTTAACCTGAATGTCAGATTTGTGTTGGTCACCATCTTAGCTAAAAAAAAACCTGACTCTTGGAAATATCTGAAGCATACGAAACTTTTGTTCCTCCTGAGACATTTATAAGATATATCAGTTTAAAATAAGCATGCATTCCTTTCTGCATATTATCTCACGAAACAGAACATGACTCTGCGTCTGCACACACTTAAATGAGTATATTATCCATTCTACGGCATATGACCTTGTGTTTCTTTTAAACAGATCTGATGCGTTTTCCAGGCATGTTTTACGTGTGTTTTGCTCACAGCAGGTTTGGATTAGTGCAATCCTGGCCTTGATTGCTCTTGTTCATAAATCATGATTTATGATTAGAGCTCTCAACTGCTTATTTAGGGATTAGAGACTTAAGGTTTGGGCATGAACCTCTATAATGCCACGTTGTCTGTTGAACATTGTAGTCCACATTCAGACAGAGATGTAGTAGAGTAAAATGGGCTAACTCCTGCTAAACACTCCGTTTTATAGTTTTATAGCGTCATATGACTTCATCCTCTTGCTTCCCCCTTCAAGATGCTCAGCCAATGAGAAATGATCTCAGTTTTTTAGGACTGGCAGGGCCAGACTAATGTGGCTGAAGTCCAAACACACACTAAGTGCAGGCAACCGGACTTCAGTTCTCTTCAAGGTTAAAGGCATAACTTGACGTTTTGAAATTCAGCAGATTATTTGTCTCCACCAGGAACATGTCACATTATTGGAAAAACTTGCCATTTTGTCCATGGCTCGCTAGCATCATTAGCATTCCTTGTTGAAACCAGGAGGCACAGCCAGCCAGAGACTCACAGCAGTGTTGTAGAGAGAGGGAGAGAGTTTGCTCTACATTGTTGCAAATGAGACCTCCACCTGAACGCGTCATGCATATGCAATACACTTTTTCTCCTGATGAATTGCAGATTGCATATATTTGGAAAAAAGGTAACTCTTCCGTCATTTTCTGGCCAGCTACCACTGGACTATTCCTGGGCAAGACAAACTTGCTCCAAGTTTGGGTTAAACAAAGGACCCAAAGCATCCAGACCACCCAAAACATCCATGAGTAAGATTATGAGCAGCAAAAGCAGCCAGCTTGGGTCCTGCTCTTCCAGTGTTCTGTATACACTCTGTGACTTTGATCACAGCTCCATGATTGATGCCATATTTTTCATTCGCTTGGGTTTGTCTTTGTGATCCAAATTATAGTGTGAAGAATAAATGTCTCTAAAACAAGCCCCCCCATTTTTGGGTACTTACCATATCCCCTCTCATAAAGACACACATGGTTCTACTTAATCTCTCTCTTCATTCTGGGACCTTAAAAACCTCCTTGATTAGAGTAAATGGAATATGAAACCCCAGATTTGGGTCTGATGGTGTGCCTTTGGATGAGCAACTGAAATGAAACATTAAATTATTTGTTATACAGCTGCACTGAACTGATGTTCGGCTGGCTGCATTACACACGACATTTGTGCTATGTTTGAACGTATGCACTATTACTCTGACTCACTCAAGTTTTTGCTTGTCTGAATATCAACGACTTTATACTCAGACAAATAACTTACATTCCACTTCATAAATGGTCATGTTACAGTGTTTAGGTTGTATACATTTTGCTGTAATGGAATTGCTACAGAAACTTTTGAACAGTTCAAGTTCAAATGGAGTTCAATTGGTGATTGGAGTTGCACCCAAACACTGACATCTTAACAAGTCAGTTACACCATTTTACGACACTGGTAGGATCTTTTAATGTCTTAGCAACACTATGATGTGCCACTGTTAAAAATATTTCTGCATTTACTCCAAAACTTACCACAAACAAGCCTATGTTGGAGGTTTTTCAGTGACTGCCACATACATAAAATCCTCAAATAAACTCAATATATAATACTTAAATAATGGCCAGGGTAAAACCTGCATAATGCAAATTTTCACAGAATTAATAACATCAACACAACATTATCTGCTTTGAGTTTATTTTTAATTTAAGTACTGCTCGAACTAATTCAATCTTTGTTATTCCACTTTTCTGCTCAGCTGCTGTTGATGAAAGTCATCATGTCTTGCAAATGCTTCACAATAAAAGTCTTTACGAGATGTTTAGGAATTACTGTATACCCTCTAGTGCTTAGTGTGAAATAGAGTGTGGATTATTATCATTAACAAAAAACAGCAGTAAATTAATAGGACATATGGGAGAGGATTAGGAAACAGAAGGACTATCCTGTAAAACAGTGGTTTCCAACCTGGAGGCTGCAGCTCTGGAGATGATTAACAAAGAAAGAAAAAAACATAAATGTATACAAAAATATAAAATATTCATATATTCTTAGCACCTTTTCTATTGAATAATTTGTTAAATAATACTATATATTATTATACTACTTGACATTGGCACCCACTGAAAAGGGGCCACAAGAAGCCAGTGCTTTGTTTTAAAGGGTCAAGCAAAAATAGTTGGGAAACTCCAACTCATGAGGGTTAGGGTTAGGGTTAGGTATCATGATAGGCATAAAAAAAAAGTCTAGTTTTTTCTAGTTTTCTAGTTTTTTTGAAATATTAACCTCTCTCTCCAGTTAAGGTGAAACATTTTTAGGGATTGAAAGGGATTTTTAGTCTGGACAGGGAGTTTGTCATCCAAACATAATGCGTAGAGATGGAGGATATCATTTATTGGTTATTGCTGCATAGGAACTGACACTGTTGTGCTAACCGTCCTACTAAAAGGAACACATTTTCACACACTATTATCAACTAGAAGTCTGGCATCGCTAACACTGTTATGTCCTCCATCGAATATAACTGCTTGTTGTCGTTCAACATGCTCAAATAAGCACACACCTTAAGTTCACATCTCTCCTGAAGCTGAAACTAGAGTTTGGTGCCATTGCTGGCTTGGCACTGACAGCACTGTAGATTATATAAAACGCCAGTCAGCTGCTCTTTCTTCATAATGCCAGACTTAACATCAAAGGGAACAGGTCAGTTCATTTTCTATTGCAAACAGGTAAAAGGCTGTTGTTTTCTGTAGTGTCTGGTGTCTGTACTTGCACTGGCCTAATCTGATGGATAAAGTCTAAAATGTCTGCTTTGTGTAACCTGCTATCAAAGCTTTGCATTCAGAGCACTGACACTAACTGCTGGAGCTCCGAAAGTGGTCATTACTCGTCTTAAATGCTCTGAGATTTCGTAAATATTAAGCTCTGGCCAAAGGAATGTCCTCAGTGACCCTATCCTCACACAGACATGCCACACAAACAAGTTCACACTAAAGTCAGGGGTTTATCTTATTTTCAAATCTCCAGATACTCCCTGCATCAGAATGTTTTCAGTCCTTTCTTATAATTTTTGGCTTTTATAAAGTTTTTCTCCAAGAAGCTATTATAAACCAGACATTCAGATTGAGCCCAAAAATGTTCACCCTTGAACAATACTTTTGAAATACACAATGCAGACAATAATGAGAAAAAGAAGAGCCGATTTTGGAATTTGTGTTACCCTATCCGTCTCATTTATCATCATATACGTTTCCCCTCAGGCAAGGTCAAAGGTGAGTGTTACAGTGACAGGTGACCAAACCATCTTTGTTTGGTTTGAAGCTGAGGCACAGTCACATAGTGTTACCAGAGTCAAATGTTGCTGTTGTTCTGTAACAACAGAGCTATCAGTAATCTTTCAACATAAGTGTTTGAATGTTTTACATGAAGCTGTTAGCTACAAGCATCAAAGCAAACAAATAGATCCCCCCGCTTGGCTCTATCCCACTGATTTGTGTGTAACCGTGAAGGATAGGGTGTCCCATTTGTTTCGGGGATCAAGGGCTAGTGTTCATCTAACCCTGCAAATGACCCTCCAAATGTTTTCAGATGTAGCCTCCAAACTGAGTGACAAGAAGAAAATTCCCAGAATACTTTATAAACTGAGGCAGCGTAACATGAAACATGGCTACAGGTGTGGGGAAAGATCATGTAAAATTGGATGACTTGTGAGTGACTTAGATATCCTGTGTATTAAGCTTGGATTTGTTTTGTTTTTAACTTTCTGTACTTCTCAACTCATCTGATATCAGTT
This sequence comes from Morone saxatilis, assembly GCF_004916995.1. NCBI lineage: Eukaryota > Metazoa > Chordata > Actinopteri > Moronidae > Morone > Morone saxatilis. The sequence goes on along the minus strand of NW_023339763.1, from coordinate 15,733,248 downwards.
CAGGGCAGAAATTACAATGAACAGGACTACACTCCAATAGCCCTGATATGAAACATGGTCAGATTTGTAACTATAATAGTTGATAATAAAAGCAACAGGCTTTAATATAAAATGTATGTAGTTATATAAATATACCGGTAGTATAAAATATACAATATACATACAAGGTTAAGTGTAGTGCTTTCAAGCCCTATCCCTACCCATGTAGAGGACTAAATGATGTTGTGTTCAGACAGTTTTTGGCTTGTTGATAATGAATGGTGGCTAACAAAGCCACAACTACACAATAAACTAGAATGTGTATAAAAGTGCCACACAGTTTAATTCAGCCATTCTAAGCTGAATCATTAGAATAGTTTTCCATGAGCAGAGGTCAGCTGTGGATCTGTCATCACTATTGTTTGCAGACAGATCCTGTTCCTGCTGCAGTCAGCAGACCTCCTCAGAGATGCGCATTAATGAGGCTGCTCATTGGGCCTTTCCATGCATCCATTCAGAATCACATGGACTGTGTACAAAGCACTTCTGTGAGAGTGAATATCTTTAAAATGGTCTGTGGTGTTCAGTCCATCTGACTCAGCAATAGCTGCAAAAACTAAAATCTGCTGCTGATCAGACAGAAGACGCCACATATAAAATTTGTCACTGGGCTCCTCACCCTAATCACTTACAGGTCTTCACCAGTTTATAATGGTTTCACTAATTAGGGGTAAGCCTTTCCTTGGTGGAGGAACTATAAAAAAGGAGTAAAGAATGTGGAGTTATGTCCTTGCAGCACTATTGAGCAAAGTATGACTTATTGTTTGCAGAAATAAAATAAAGTACATGCAAGCAAAGTTTTTGTCATCTCTTTCAATGGTAAGAGTTGGTCTGTACAAAGGAGCAGTTAGTGGTTCAATGTTTTTCCCAAGGACAATGAATTTATTAAAACTTGAGCTTTATTTGTGTACTTTTGGCTGGTGACGATAACATTGTATTCACCAAAGAAATTTCTGAGATCTGGGAACACTGCAACGTCTCCAAAAGTAAAGCCGACTGGACGAAAAAACAGTAAAGTAAAAAGTAGTTAAATCAGGGATCTCGAACTGCCGGCCTGGGGGCCATTTCTGGACCTCCATTCCCCTCATGTCAAGATTATTAGTCATATATACATATAATTTATTATGTCTTTCAGATTAATATCCCTTCATATAGAATTAAAATAAAAACACAATTATTTTGTTTTTAATGTCTATAGTTTGGCACAAAATAATGGTCAAAGGTCAAATTGGCCTCAAATGTGAGCAAAGGGTTGTAAAGCAGAGAGCATGTTTCTGGGCTTTATTTGTTGTTTAGCTGTGAGCAACAATTATTGATGATGAATAAAGAAATGATTGAAAGTGCTGTTTTTTTTACGTTAGTAATGGGGATATTTTCAGAATATTGTGTTTTCTTGTAGGACATGAACGTTTAACTGTACCTCCTATGAGGTGACAATACCAGCAGTGGCCCCAGACAGTTTCAGACCCCTGGGTTAAATGATCAAAAGGGTTGTAAACAAGCCACCATTTTCACCAGAAATCCCTTTAGGCAGGTGAAAGTGAAATGTCTGTGGAAAATTCTTAAATACAAAACATGCATGCACACATAATTACAGCAAGGATGGCAAAGGTGGACCAGGAAGTCAGTCTGTAGATGGTAATGGACACTTACATAGAGCAGTTTGATCCCAAATAAATGTTGTCTTTGTTTTCTCTTTTAAAGGTGTTTTTCTCACTTTAACTTGTTCCCTTTAAATGAACTGATAGGAATGACCTATATTGAAATTAAACTATAATTGTTTTTCAAAGACCCAACTAAACTGAATTTCAGTCATGTGACCATTAATGTTATTCCATAAAAGCTAGTATCACTGTAAGTGTGTGTTATATAAACTACACACTGTGTTAGAGATCTTGACTCCTTGGTATTAAGTTCAAATATAACATGGGCCTCCCAGTGTATGAGATTTATTTTTCCAAATCAAAAACTTCACTTGAGAGTCGCTGGTGAAGCCAAACATTCTTTTTGATAAGGAGTCCGGCTCAATTAAAGCCATCAAACCTGCAACTAGATATGACTATAAACCCAGGCAAGAGGCAACTAGGGGAACAAATAAATATTTCCACTGGCTCTCCTCCAGGTTCTCCTCTATCTGCTCTTATGTAGGTCAGACTATTCAGCCTTTTTTGACACTTCACTTCCTTCCCAAAAAGTTTAAAAAATGTCTGATACTAGACCTCCCATGCTAGACTCTGACCTTTTTCTCAAAGTCCTCAGACATGCGTAAGTCATCATGTTCAAAATTGCACAATTCACAATTTCCACCTTCTCACACACAGCTGCATTCTTGGACTGGTCATAGACACAGACAGGCAGAATGAGTCCACGTCAACCAGTGGAAAATATCCGTAGCTGCATGTCTGAAATGATGGCCGTGAAACAAATGCACGGTAAAGTAGAGTTTATAGTAGTTATAGTCTACAGAACAAGGCATGCTGGCCACCCATCTCACCTATGCACTTACTGTAGCTGCAGATGTGACAGCTGGTAATTAATTTGGATATTTCACAGAGAGGAAGCAGAGAACTTGGGCATATGTACTGGCACATGTTTTGTAGTCTACATTTCATCTGCTTCCTCTCTTTCTTCTGTTTAATTTTAATGCTGACCCTTTCTATAAGCTTGCTCAGCATGGGTTCTGTCATTTTTCTCCTTCTGGCAGTATTATACATTTTGGGGGAAAACCAATGGAAAAACTATGCATTTCCTTAACTGAAAAAAGGCTTTTAGTGTTTTTAGCATTCCTTGGCTGACTTATTCTTAAAAGACTATATATATACATATATATGTGAACAAGATTTGCTTTAGGTTTTAAACAGGTTTTGCCTCCCATCCAAAAGGGTGAGTTCCTCAGCTCCCACTTACCAGTGGGGAGTACCAGCCATTTAAACTCTGCAGGATTGACTAGGCCTGGCCTACTCTGATGACAGTTGTTGATTTCACATGAGAGCCGTTAAAGGCTCCACCAGGAGCAAAATTAATCTGTCCGTCCTCGCAAAATGTTTGATTCTGGAAGCTTGGTGACGTAGCGTCTACTTGCTAGGCTAGTTAACCACTAATGCACTACCCAGCCGGGCGAGTGGTAGTCAGTCAAACTAGCGTTTTTCTATTTTTTGCTCTGTTATGTTTACTCGATGTTCCCTCCTTGTGTTTTTCCTCCTTCCATTCTTTCCTCTTCCCTCTCTCAGGTGCTCCTCATTGGGGGTGGTTGGTTGTTGGCCGTGCCCCCATATTTAATTGTAAGCTTGAGAAGCAGGCACTCTTTCTCCCAGCCAAAGCAGCCAACTGATCCCATCTTCTTCTGTTAGCTTCTTTTGCTCTTAATGTCTTTGTTTTATTCTTTGAATGTGGAAGTCTGGCAGTCCAGTTTTTGCTTTTTTGTTTCTTAGTTTAGTTACAATGTTTTTGAAGCTCTGGGTCTACGGCCCATTGAGTGGTGGCCCAGACTTTCTCCATCAATTTGTTCTCTTGGCCAGACCTTTAGACTCCCAGTTAGTTAGTAAATGGCTTTATTTGTAAAATAATAATTTTGCTTTAACTTTGTCAGGTTACGGTGCCCTTAGTTTCTGGCCGACACTCCTCCTGGCATTTTGTTCACCATTCAATTCAACATAAAGTTATTAAAAAGGGAAAATAAAGCTGTCCAAGCTAACAAGCTTGGTAACGGTCAGCTTGCATGCTTGTTAGTTTATTAGCTTAGAATGGCTGCTAATGGGACAATAAGTTCACACAGTTAATTTAACATACCCATCTGAAATCCTGCTGTGACCAGACCTTAATATTGACATGAAATCATTGCAAAACAGAACAAAATGCAGTATTACTTATAACTGTTCCTTAATGGCTTTATTTTTGGAATAAATATACTGAAGTCAAAGACAATTACAAATGCCTGTGTAAAAAATAAAAGATTAAAAAAAGTATTTACATTATTTTTTGTACAGAGCTGAATAAATGTATACATAGCATACAATACAGCCCATGTAGGTCATCACTTCCTTTTGCTGTACAAAGTGCAAAAGCTGATTAAAAAAAATAAAAATTATAATCCAACTAACAAAGGATCCATCCTGTAGTTAGATGTTGGACTGGACAATGTGGCCCCTTAAGAAAACAAAACAAGAATATAATGGGTTACAGGATTTCATCAAGTGTGTAGAAAGAACAGCTTGGCTCAGGCTGTGGGGCCATGAACAAGGAGATCCAGGAGAACACACATTCTAAACAGCATAACAAAGGGCCAGGTTTTCTTCCCCTCTCTGATTCATCGTTTCATTGATAATAAATTAGCTGTGGTAACTGTGCCAGACAGGCCTGACTTAACATGGCTGAACACTATGAACTGAGAAGACAATTGTTGTGGTCAAATTATTAAGGAAATGAAGGAAGCAATCAAACATGCTGTATACAGGAGGCAGGAATCGAACACAGCATGTGTGTGTCAGGCAAAGCCAATTTATGAGCAGTGCAATGTTGGGTGCAGCCTGATGAAATCACTGAGCTGGTGACCACAGCAGCTGACAGGGAGCAAACCACTGGCCATTGTTTCCTGCTCTGCTTTGTTAAGTCATATCTGTCATGAAAGCCACCAATGTGACTTCAGATTCTAGTTTCCACGACTGGTGCTGAGTGAGGTCTGCAGAAAATCAGTTTCTACAGCGCAGGTGATTCCTTCCTAAAGTTTTGAAGGAGAAATCCTGGCTGTATCTTTATTGACTGTTTCTGTGAGTGAAACATGTTAAAGATGACACAGTGTTTGTAACTGTGGAAATCTATCCAATGTTGTATCAACCATGATTTGCCATAGCAGCTAACCAAAAGATCTAAAAAACAACAACATTTGGATTGGATAAACGATGCAACAGTAGCACAGAAAGTATGTTAAAACAAGGCTACGATTGTACAACCACCCATATTGTGTGATGTGTTAAAAAATTCCCTGAAAAACACCTAAAAGATGAAGATCGCATGTAACGTTAATCATTAAATGGACTGTCCATCTCTGTGTGAAGGATTGTGCAGCACACGGGCAATACATTTTGTCCAGTTTGTAAAAAGTTATACATGTCAATCCTGGTATATTTGCTTTTTGAAAAATTAATAAGACAACCCGAAGGCTTCAGTGATCTATTTGCGAGACTCAACAAAAATTTTGAAACCTGCACAGTTCAAATATTATGACATGAACTGGGTTCCAGGCTCATAAGATAAACTAGATTGATTGCAAATGCAAATGCAAATGCGCATTCTGTATCTGGTGACAAGGGATTCAACTAATTTTTATTTGACCTTCTTATGTTATTTTACCATCAGAGTTAGACCTGGATAATGTTTTTTGAAGTCAGTGTGATGGCAGTGAAAAATATCTTCCAGCATTCATCCTGCAGCTCTCCCTCTCCTTCCAATATTCTTGTTGTTCTTCCATGCAAGTGTCCCATGATGCAGGTGAAACAATCTGCACCTGACAGACACGGTGGGGGTGATACTTGCAGGTGAATTCAATTCAGTCTATTTAAAACATAACAAAGATTTTAAGTTTATAGGTTTTAGTCACTAGCAAGGGGTTAGGTTACAGAAGTCCAGCTCCTGTGGCTTGCGTAAGCCAGTGCAGTGGTCCCTTGGGAGCAGATGCCCAGTTTGGGTTTTGCAGTGCAATGGTCGTCTCTTGAAGCCCTTCCCACAGGTTCTGGAGCAAGGCGACCATTGCCCAATATACCACTCAGGACATGGGTCTCCACAAACCCTGGTGGCTGAGGGTCTTTGTGAAGGATCACAGTCCAACCCTGGCTTCCCGTCCGCTCTCAGACACTGCACCATCCTCCTCTGGATCCCACTGCCGCAGGTCACTGAGCACTCATCCCAACCTGTTGATATCCATTTCCCAAGAGCAGGATCCTCTTTGCTATAGGACTTCTTCAGGGTGTCTCCTCCCTTCTCCTTGACATTATCCTCAGCCAGGACGCTGTTGTGAGAGTTTACACGCCCCTCTTTCTTCAGAGTCTTGTCCTCCTTGGTCTGACGGGCGAGGTAGAAGGAGTAGCGGATGCGAGGAGGCGTCATCTGGCCTGCACACAGCACCTCAACAGTCAGGGATTCTCCCAAGGGCTTCACCGCCTGCAGGGTCTCAGAGAGGCCGGCTGTGCCGCTGTAACGCAGCAGGCTGTTCTTTACAATGAAGTCCCTTTCCCCAGCTGACACGACGTAGTTCCCATTGAGCAGGTAATTGCCGTTGCTGCTCTTCACAGCCAAGTAATTGTCATCACTCCTCATTCCCTTGTAGCCTCGCTGACGGATGTCTATGTTGGCTGCGCCCACTGGTAGCATTACCACAAAGTTGTAGCCGTGCCTGCATGGCAGAACATATTACAGTCAATGAGAGCTAATGACAGAGTAGCGAAATAGATAATGTAATTATGTTGAATTAAGGGGGGTGGGGGAATGATGTAAGCAATATTCCCTAAAGGCTATCCCATGACGATGTGTGGGTTTTACTCACATAGGCTTTGTGAAGAGTCCAGACACCTTCTTGCAGCCCTTGTTATCACCTCCACAGATTCCACACTTATCAAACTTCTTGGTGGAACCAATTTTTCCATCACAGCCAGCCTTAATGCACTTCCCTTGGACACACACTCCTGTGGAGTCTGGGGAGCATGGAGTACCATCCACAACCTGGAGGGTACAAATATACTTTAAGGTTAGCTTTTCATGCATACTATACAATACAGAAATCTGAAATATTTAGTCACAGGAAGCAAGCACAACAGAGCATTTAACACATACTACAGTTCACATAACAGTCCTTGTGAGTTTACTTTGTTTTATATCTTTATTCCAGGTTATGTTTTCATTTTTTATGAATAGGCAAGCAGGTAAAATAAACACTGAAATGATAAAATATAACATTAATAATTAACTGTGAACAACACACAGGTAGCAGAATGATTACATTCTGTATGTTCTGTACAGAACAGTATCTGAAGAGAGGCTGTCAACCAGATCGGCCTCACTGCTAGTCTGTCTGCAAATGTGTGACTGATAAGTTCACTTGCTGTGGTTAAGAGCTCCCTGATACTGACATTTTTCTACCCTAAAATGTGTGATACCTAAAAGCTAATACAAAAAAAACCAAACTCCAGCTCAAGTTTTAAACTAAACCGTACACAGAAAGTACTGTAAACTGTTTTTTGGTTTGAAGTTGTGACTCTGTGGTTAAAACATCCAGCTGTTCTGTGATTCAGAGCTACGTTTCCACTGAGTGCTCTTATCTAGCTCTTCTAAGCCGGTATGATGGAGTGAAATGTCTCACTGCTGCTAAAACTCACTCCACACCCTGATATCTGATAGAGCTGTACTCCTCCTCTCCTTCATTCTTTCCTTCACTCTTTGCACTTGGACCAGAGGCAGCTGGCTGACATATACTCACGTTCTCCCACGTGGACTCATTGTTATCTCATATCTAAAAATCTAACCTTAATTTACTCAGACTTTTGTCCAATCCCAATCATTCGTTCAGGGAAAAACAGTGTTGCTGTTTACCTTGGGTGCCAGGACGTAGAAGTAGCCAGTGCCATTAGCCCTGCAGATGAGTTTACACCTGTCATCGGTAGACACTCCAGAGTATTTGGGTACCCACACCACAGAGGGGGCGATACGGTTACTGTTGAAATTGCGGCCGCTGTTCTCACACTGTTCCTCACGGTAAGTCTTACCTACATAGAGGGGAGGGAAGGAGGGTGCAGAAGGTGAGAGGTGGGAATGCTCTAGGGGGAAAAATGTCATCGGACATAGTTGTCTGTTTTGAACAACTCGTACCTGTGTCAGGGCAGCGGTTCAGGTTGCAGGAGCGGTATTTGACCCGAATCCCTTGGCAGTATTTCCCCCCATTTGACGGGACTGGATTGTTGCACTCTCTTTTAGACAGTTGGACTCCGCCTCCACATGTGCGTGAGCAGAAACCGAACGGGCCCCACTTGCCCCAGCGGCCGTCCACCTGGAAATACACAAACCGGTGGCATATTGCAGAGTATAGAAACAAAGACCCTTCTTAATTATACCCCAGTTAAGCTTTACATGTTGACTCAAGAACTCAGTCCTTGTGTGAGCCTTACCCTCACATTTTGGGACTGTTTGTCAGAGCAGATCCCTCGGTCACAGACCTGTCCATCCCCACAGTGGGTGCCATCTGCCCAGGGGAAGTGCCGAGTCATACACACCAAATGGCCATTGGATTTTCCGGTGCACCACAGACGGCCGCATGGTGGTTGCATGAAGGGACAGGGTTTGGAGCCTTCTCCAAACGCAAGCTCACACTGACGGTCGAGGTTGTAGGATGATCCCGGCAGCACGTCAGGGAGGACCAATGGTTTCTGAGGCTGGTCAAGCAAACATTCCCCTAAAAGAGAGAAACTCAGTAAGCAACACACTGGAGCAATAATAACTGTCATCTGTGGTTTTATGGCTTTTCCTTACCAGCTATTAAAAAAAGAAAAACATGTTATACTTATGCATCAATATTTTCACTATGCTTTTCATTAAATGTGTGTGTGTGTGTGTGTGTGTGTGTTGTGGCTGGGTGGGATTGTGGGTTGGGGGCAGTAAACAACCATTGCCCTTGTCATTTGGGCTCTTTGAAGTAAAGGTACAGCTTGATGCAGTGCATACAGTGTATGCCGCATACCACACACAGACACATACACATGCATAAGCGCCCCTCACACAGCCACCCCAACCCTTATCGCATCCTAAAATTCCCCCTAAAAACCCACAAGCCCATCCTCGTTTGATCCCACGGTTGGTGCATGGCTAGAATCATCTTAGCTTTAAACTCTTTACAAAAATGACATCCAGCTAGCAAGCAGTGCAAAGGTCAAAGGAGTGGACTCTATTTACAAAAAATGGCACACAGAAACCTTTCCAGGAACAGGATAATAGGAAAAGTTTGACAAGCAGGTGCTTGGAAACATGAAAGATCAATGTCAGAAGTCAGTGAGAAGTCAGTGAGAAGGTTTCCAGGAGGAGGTTTTTATCACTCAGAGACACACACAGCTTCTCACCCTTATGGGGAATTTACACATACAAAACAAGTCATTTGCACTGGGGAAAAACTGGGTTCACTTACTTTGAACTGTTTATTATACCATTCGTGCTGCGGTAAATAAACAACAGATAATAAGGCAGTGGGAATGAGCTGTAACTGGTGGCAAATTTGTTTCCTCCCATTTCACCGCAAATTTGGCAGAAGAAACACACTGATTGACTGATAGTACAATACTATATAAACAAGTCATTCCACACTGAATAAGCTGAACCTCACCTCTTCCTTCCTACACTCTCTCTAAAGACCAATCATCAAAAACAATAGCCGGTATTGTGTGCGTGTGTGGAGAAATGAACAGGTTACAAATGATTTTGGGCGCAGCTCTGCATGGAAACTGCCTCAAACATGTGGCAACATGTGTTTTTTTCTCCCCACTGCTTTTTGAACTCTAGATTTATGACAGATTGCCAGAAGAAACCAACATATAACATTGTTAGACAGAAATCATTCCCTGTCAAGTCAAAAATGTTCTTCTGTGTCTCCCTCTGGACCAGTTTGTGTTCTTTTGTTCTCAGACCATCTCTAAAATGGACACAGAAAGAAGCAAAGAAGTTTGTCTATTTGGAGCAAACCTGCATGGGAAACACTGGGCAGATACACCTCGCTGTCCAAACCACTGTGGTGACTCTCCCCAGAACAAGCCCTCTAATTTGGGACAGATGTGGGGGCAGTTTTAAAACAAACGTTTAGCATTGCTCCAAGGCCAAGTCCTGTGGTCTGGCCTGCTTGGCAAACAATCTGCATCCAACCAAATACATTTCTTTTTGGCTTTTCCTCGTCTTTTCTATGAGCACAGCACCATAAGAGGTTAGGCACACTCGAAGCATAGATGGACGCTGAAATTCAATCATGCTCTCACTTGCATTTACCTCAATCGATTGCATTCATATTGCAAATCAAGAGTCTGTTGACCCAGAAAAATTTAGTAAAACCCAGAAAATGTCTTATAAGTGCCTGCTTCTTTTCAACTGCATGAAAGTCATATCTTGATCCACTGACACACAGATGAAGGATCTGATTATGTGAATAATAAAATTAGTATGTGCTCTCCTAATGTAATCATCATCTAACTACATGTTTGTTATACACTGTTGGCGGCCTAAAGGTAAAAGAGTATTCCACTGATTAGCACTGCACTCTGTCGGACACACGATGGAAAGTTTAAAAGAAAAAGTAGCAAAATCGATGCAGCAGAATCAGATTTTCTCAACAAAAAAAATGTGTATCTTCTATGTCAAAACCCAGCACATATATTACCCACAGTGTAACTTGACTTGACAGTTTGATTGGAGATTCTGGTGTGTTATGCTAGTAGCAGCCTCAGATGAGGAGGGGGCTACAAAGGTCAGGTTTGGTAATCTCACTTGTTCTAAATCCACACCACAATCGACACTGCCTCAACTGACATCACTTGAGGCAGCTGACATCACTTGAACCCTGTCTGGTGCCACAAAAGTTTTTATACAAGTTCCCCATTAATAACAGTTTGTGTCAGTCACACTATGTGGCAGTTTGCAGTCAAGCACGGGGGTCAGTGGTCGTGGAAACTCACCATGCCCGCTGTCCAGGAATTCAGTGATGATGGCAGCGCTGCAGGGGGACCAGGGGCTGGTGCGGTTGATCTGAATGAGGGTGGGAGACATCATATGGTTGTCCTGCAGTTTCCCAAACACATCTTCACAGGCCTTCACATTGTCATGTGGCATGTTGAACACATGTCCTGTTGAGAGGGGACGAGATGTCAGATGGCTTTCGTGAATGCGCTGATACTTTCATCTGTGATTCCGCATATGCACTCACACTTTAGTAAACACTACAGTACTAATGCGTATTGAAGGATGGATGGGGTTGGCAGGCCTCACCAAGCTCATGAGCAGTGGTGAAGGCTGAAGGTAGGCCGTCGTCTTCGATCACAGAGCAGCTCCTCTTGGGGTCGCACATGGTGCCAACATCCGCCATGCCAAGAGTGTCACAGGTGGAGGCCCCACACAGGTCCTGGACAAAATACAACAATTTGCATCAGTACATCTGAACGGGTCAGAGCTAAATTAAAGCCAGCAGGAATGGCAGTTAAAGAACTCCAGTTTATTACATTTATTTGTAGCCTTGCCTTTCATATCCATCTGTTCTAATAACATTGTAATCTGGTTGTAAGAAACATCGTCGAGTGCAGTGATGTAACTTGGGGTCAGTGGATGTTTCAGCATCAGCTGTCTGATTGTGTGAATGCTCCTGTTTAATGTCCCGTCTGACTTCTTTTTAGTGACGTCACCTTGTTCCCAGACCTCAGCAATTAACTTGGTGAGTACAGTGCTATTAATACCAACAGAAACTATAGCCAAATACTACAAAAAAATACCCAAATTGTAACAAACTGTAATTATCCTTTAAGGTGTCTTGTTGTCATTACATTAAGATTTGTTTTTTAGAGCTTAGGAAAATATTCAGTAGTGTTAAGCGAGGCTTTCCACCACCCAGTCTTTAAGTGTTGTTAGTGGGCAACAGTGTTTAGAGCACACCTTCTTCTTTGACGTAATGTAACTGTCCCCAATCACAACATTTCCATGCCAGAGCAGAGTTTCCAGATGACCTATTTCTCTACCACAAGGTTTTAAAAACCCAGTCTTAGCGAGTATCCATTTGGAGCTGAACCTCCTAATCACAGGACAACTTCGGCTGTAACCGCCACAGAGAACCGCCCATATGCCTGGCCTATAAACAGCCCTGTCCCTACATACCCAGAAACACAGCACACCAGCAGTGGTCAGCTATAACAGATAAAGCACATTACTGGTTTAATGCCACACAGCCCCTACAATCCTCTGCTGCAGCGAATGTACACATCAACACTGTGCCAAGTGAAGACCTCAAGTGCTATGACAAATCATTCCTAGAATAAACCACAAAACCACAATTGTTGGCCGGTGCAAATCTAGTCCAGATGTGCTCATGTGCAGATGACATCTGAACGTTTGGTTCATTTATGAGCAAAAACTAAAAACTGCAGGACGAACAGGGGGAGAATAAACAGCAGTGTCAATGAGTTTGTTCTTTGCTATGACCTACTTCCCAACATCTGCCATCTATCTTTGCATTTTTTGGGTGTTTTCTGCAATTTGAAAACAACATTCAATCTATCTAAGCACATACATATTTTCATTTTATTTTGTGTGCAGATTTCAATGCATTTAACTACCATCTGGCCTACGGTTTTGAATGTTATATTCATAACTGCCATGTTACTCAGAGTTTCACATAGTACTTTTTCAATTAAAAACTATGAGAAGTTGAAAAACAGCTCTGATACAGCAGTATCACAGACACAGTTTACGACATCCGGACATATTTGGGTTTACTCTTTTCTTGCTCAACCCATTATCTGTCATGTAAATAAAGGCAAACATGCTGTGAGTTCAAGAACAACTACCCCCTCTGTCCCCCAAGGAAACATAAAAACATCAGATTTACAGTTAGATGTAGTCTTTTGGAGACTGGCTGTTCACATACAATGAACTTTCTGTGTAACTTAATGAACTGAGTAAACATTCTTTACACAACAATCATGCTGGCTGTAGAGTTTAAAGACAACCACAGTTGCCTCTGGACATCGCCGCGTTGGTCTTCATAAAACCTACAAATTACACTGTGGGCTGGTAAACAGCAGACAATGGACATGCCTTAAATGCCCATTGAAAGCCAGGGTAAACCAAAACAAAACCACTGACTAAACTTGCTAATTCTGAGTCACCAACAGAAGACGGACAATAGTCTGAATATTTGACCTTTGCTGACATTTGCTGAGCACATGTAGTGCTCTGTTATCAGTAGACATGTACCTTGTTTGATATCTGAAGCTAAAGTATAAAATATTATTTTAGTAATAGTAAAAATATGTGTCAATCAGATTTGAACAAACAAGACCTTAACGAGTAATTTCATTATCATGTTAGAATGTTAGAAAGCTCAAGACAATCTTGTATATTGTTTTACGAATGGAGTATTCTGATAGATTCAATATTCTGTTGATTCATAAATAAATAAATAGAAAAAGGCTGATATGTCATTGTCACTATTTGTTGCATAGAGAGCGAAAGTGAAATATTAATACAGGAATACATGCAGTTCCTGTTCCTTGGTTGATGGGTGCTGGTAAACCTGGTGTAGACATGTTTGTTGCACACTCTCAATACTGCTCTGTGCACGTAACAATGTGACGTTATTCTTCTTTTTCTTGCACGGTTTTGGCAAAAAATCCCATCAGCAGGAATCTGTTTTTCACACAATGAGGTTAGAGCCACTGACAAGAAATGATCTTTGACCGTTCCTGGTAAATGCAGCTGCTTCTGTATTCTGCAGTACTTGTACAGTTTGTCAAATCTCTGATCAGAGCAGCATAGGTCACTCAATCAGTCCAATACGATGTTAACCTCAAACAGTGACTGAATCCCTTGACCCGTATCTTTCTGCTTTACATAGCAGATTACAGCCACATGGCTCACTGTCTGTAGGCAGGTCCAGTACAGTCAAAATGGGGTTGTCTAAACTGGCTACTGCATTTCTAAAATCAACTTTGCATGTGCTGGTAAAACCCTAGACTTTGTATCTGCAATACTTCTATGGAAAATGTGGCCCACCTTTGAATTATCAAGACTTAAACAGGAAGGACATAACGTATGTACATAGGAGCCTTACAGCAGAAACAGCGAATGAGAGCGGAAGTGAATGACATGTTGTAAAGATGCAACAGTGCAGGCTGACTGCAGCTGTGCAGGCTCTCTGGAGCAGCTTGTTTCAGACTTGGGGCGCGCAGGTGGGGCCGAAACATGGAGGGATGTGACATCTCTGACATTGTACATAGGAAGCCCCCCCTCCACCCCCACCCTGTCTCTCTCTCTCCCCCATCCTACATCACTCCCGCCCTCCCTCCATCTCCCTTCAGGGGCCTGTTTAATGAGGAGCAGACAAGGTGGTGGGTAGGGCTAGAAAACCCACAGCTGGAGGAAGAATGGGAACGACTGAAAGAAACAAGACACTTCTGAGTAGTGCATCCCTGAGGGCACTGAGGGTCGTTACGTTTCATTTGGCAAAGTTACAGGTAAAATAAACATTTGTTTGAGGTCTGATACGATCATGTGTCATGCCACGTTAGTGACATTGGCGAAAGGTAATTGATCACCTTATTATTCTACCTTTGAGACTGTAACTGCATCTGCAGTTGCCCCTTTGACTGCAGACTGAGCAATATCCAAACATTATCTTTCTCAGTGATTAAATATGAGCAGGGTTGATTCAACTTTATTCCAAAGTCTTCAATGTCGTCATGAAATCAAAGTGGCCTGACTCCACAAGGCAGACAGTTCATCATAGATCAGTGGGTTACAGCTGACCAATGAATGTGAGCAATGACTTCATCTCTGACCCTGTGTCATCGGCCAAATATTTGGGAGTGCAGAGAGAACTCGGAGGTGGGTTCCAAGTCTATAAAACTTCCCTCTGAGGATCCATGAAGAGCAATCAAGACTATTGCTCTGTTCAGCTCAAGTAGTTTTGAGTAGTTTCCTTAGTGGCCCAGCCTCAGAGTCAAAGCTGTGATGGTACTGGTGGACTGGTGTGTTTTGAGAGCAAATCAATTAACTGACACAGCAGGAGAGGTTTGGGGGAAGCCTGCCATGTAAAGTCTACAGTGTTTGGTGAACCAAGTCCATCTCTTATCAAACTGAAGTATGCCTCATTTACAAAAAGCCGCCATGGTTTTATTATTACTATTATCGCTGATGTCATTATTATAGCACATTAAGTTGACATAATAAACTAGCTGGGAATGATTTTCGCCTTTCTGTGCGTAATTACACTCACTTAAATACCACATTGTCCCCTGTTAGATCGGACCCTGTACTATGAACTCAAAATAAAGCATTTTACCTGTCTAGTGAACAGAATTGCTGTGTCCCAGTAGTCTGGATGCTTGTCGTTGTTTTTGTTCATCTTTTTTTGCCAAGTGCAAAAGTTTCGCAGCGTCATGGCGGCGTTCCCGGACACCTTAGGTCCTTTGTCCTCCTCGGATATAATAACGATCTTCACAACTGTGATGCTGATGGAGTTGAGGATACTGGGGTGTCTGTAGAGCCTCGCTGCCACTGACATCAGTGTCAAGAGGTAGTGCTTCAGGTCATCTCCATGGAACTGCGCCATGGACTCGTCCGCCACCACGAGCGTCTCGACGTACCTGGGGACCGAGGCGAACCTTTTGGCTCTCCCCATCTTCTTCAGCATCGTTTCGGTCACATTGCTGTAATCTTGTAGTTGCTTGTATTTCTCCAACGATTGCGCAACCTGGAGACTGATGTCGCTGTCCACTGCGCACCTAGAGGTTGTATTGAGCTTCAGGTTGTTGCTGGTTCTGCGCCGGATGATGTGCGCACTTTCTGCGCTTCTGGTGTCATTTTGCACCGGGCTGATAAAATATTCCCAGCCTTGGAAGCCAAATGCACCATGCAAACCCTTACAGAGGCTCAAAGCAGCATAAGAATAGCGGTCAGCATTCACATATCCGGAGTAAAAACACCGGCTCAGGTCAGTGGTGACATCGGTGTTGGAGAGCCAGAATGCGTCTTGGTTAGAAATGGAAGGGGCAATGAAATTTGAGTCCTGGTGTAAATCGATCACCAATTCCTGCTGGAAAGCGCGTATTTTTAGGACACACTTCCCATTAAGGATATCCACGTCGTTGTCAAAATCTCCCCTGTCATTGTTGTGGTTATCCAATCTAATCGGGAAGCAAAGTTCACTTTCCATGCAACGAACAAGTTTTGAGAGTGAGACCACATAGAAGAGGAGAAAAGTTGTTCTGATAAACATGACGATGTTTGCAATCAATGAAGAATGCAATGACCAACAGAGAAAACAAAACGATATTGAATCTGCAAGCTCAATGGAAGCGGTGAGTGCCACTGATCAGGATGAAGAGCATAATCCAATGCGCACGATTCTAAAACAATGCAGGTCGTACAAGTCCTCTCAGTGCAAACTCCTCCTGGTCATGACCCATTCCCATTCTCCACCTGTGTGTGTGCTGAGTCGACTGCTGCCTTCTGTGGACTTTATGCATTTTCGTCATGTGTAAAAATATGGAAACTCAATCTCTCTTTTGGAGGGGGGTTGTCTTTGGATGCGCTCATTGGATGCGCGTCTCAACTGTAGACTTTTTCTGCGGGCTGCTGAAAACTCAGCGAACAGCAGTCCTATCATCATGTCCCAACACTGTGATGTATAAGACCCCTTACTTCCAGGTACGGAGACCCTCCCTGACTCCACACAATGTGCAGAACTCCATCAACTCATTACTAAGCTGTTAATTGTGGCCACATTGCAGAGATGTAATCAATAAACAGATAAAGATCAGCAGGCTGGATAAGAAGAAATATGTCCTCATTCCCCCCATTTTAATTAGGAAGCTTTAATAACTCACATGCATGAACATCAGTGGGCTGCAGGCATATATGAAATATGGTGAACATGACCCAAGTCACCATAATATTGTAGCTGAAGAGGAATATTAGGTTACTGTGATTCAGCTTTCACGTAATGGTCAGATCTGTTTCTTTACGTCAATCTTGTACGACACCTGGTGGACAACCATAGAACTGGGATCATTCAATTCAAAGATGCAGTGTAGTCTGCTCATTAGATGTATCCTGTTATGCAGTACAGAATAAAGTACTTCTTCTCAAGTGCTATACTATGGTAGAGATTTGAAGTAGGCCCTGCTTGTACTTTACCTGAGGTTTTCTATTTAATGGACAACATTATATTTCTGCTCCACTACATTTCAGAGGGAACTGTATTGTGCTTTTTACTCTTACTAATTTACTTTTCATTTGCAGATTAAAACTTTATTTACAGAACATGTCTTCAGCCTTTAAAATGTATTGATCTGGTTTAGACTAAACGTCCCACAGTATATGAAATAAAATCAGCTCTATGTCGATTAACTACAACAGTAAAACGTAGCTTGCCTCTACAGACTGCTTCTGCTGCAGCTTGTGAATATCCCCTGTCCTGTGGGGATCAATAAGTCTCATCTATTGCATCTGTAATGATAATCAATGATGTAATAATAATAGATAGATAGATAGA
>NW_023339763.1:15698627-15715831 GCF_004916995.1 Morone saxatilis | reverse complement strand
GGGGAACTTGTCTTCTTGACCCGCCCACTGTTTGTTTTTCTTTAAACAACCTTTTTCATTACACGACAGTTTTTACGAACGGAAAAGTTTTTGGGAAAAACGACTGTCAAACTATTAAAACAACTGGTCCGTTTGTAAAAATATAACTCTCTAGGCAACGGCCACCACTCTACATACTGCAGTCTATGTGTGTCGCAAGGTTAAACTTTAAGCTACTGTCCTTTTGGTTACTGGTTGTTTTGTAATCACGGCAGTTCAGACTTCTCGCTCTCTGTTCCAGTTCCTTTTCCCACATCCATGAAAGTATCGGCACACAGCTGCATGAGCTGCACGCGATACTACACTTAACATTATCATCCTTCATACGGGGGCTTATCTAAGGCCGTACTTTCGCATAAAGGTATTACAAGTTTTGAATCCAAGTATCACTACAGTACTTCCATAAGTGATATGACAACAAGCCGCCTGTTAACGTACCATAACCACGGTTACACTCTGGCCGTGACTGCGTAACGTTTACGTTATCTCCCGGTTGTGTGACATGAATTCGGGTAATCACGATGTTTTAGGAGCTGGGTGGGACGAGGCTCGTTTGGGTGCGAGCTGCCTACAATTGGACGTGAAAAGCTTTTATCTGGCCTGTATAAGTTATTCTCCGCGCGCCCCCGGCCGGCAGTTTTGTTACCACGCTCTCTTCCCCCGTTCATGAACACTGGTCCTCTCAAGGTTCGTTGCCCGTGGCTGCTGCCGTCGTCCGCCTCTCGTCGCTCGGCGCCGACATTACCGTTCAACGTGCGTGTCTCCTACCGCCGTGCCGGTTATGAACCGTGGTGGCGTCTCGTGAGATATTAGCGTTTTCGGTGGATGCAAGGCCCGCCCCTGTTGGGTCGTTCTCGAACAAAAGGACGCTGCGGCCGCGCTCTCAGATGAGGGAGCGGATTGGAGATCATCGATGGCTCTTCAACATCCACAGTACTCTGTCTCACTCCCTTTGACGAACGCTCTGGAGACCTGAACATCTGAGGTCTGTAAAAACAGCAGCGAACGCATCTTTGTTTTTCTGATCCAGCGCAACACACCAACTGAAATGTTCAATAATCTCATCTGTGTTTCCAACAGGTTGGTGGTGTAACTGAGTATGCCAGAGGGTCAGCTTGGTTCAGGTCCTTGGGAGGATGATGTGGCTTGCCGCAGGGTAGGGAGTATATTATATTTCTATCCAAGTGCACCGTGAATTTCATCAATCGGTTCTTGCATGACTAAACATTTTCATCCTCGCTTTACGTACCAGTTCTGCTACATTTATCTTATTTGATTCTCATTTATCTTTCTTTTCTCTTTCTATTTTTGAGTTCTGCTTATCTCCTATTTAAATACTATAGCTAGAGGAGGCTTTAATGTGTGTGCACTGTTTGGATTGGTCACTTGTGCGTCGGGCCTAGTATATCAGCAAAGGCAGTTCTATTGTTCTGATACCCCTCGTATTTCTTTGTCATTAGCCTCGTCTTTATTTTTGTCTTACAGCTGTTTTTGTGGTAAGGCTGCTGGAGATGCGCAATTTAACTTGCGAGTGATCCGCAAAAAGGGATCAATAACAGGGAATAAAGAGAAGTCTAAGTCTAATTTGCTCCTTCTTCCCTTCTTCCAAGGTCCGTGAGATTGCCTGCCAGCTGGTCTCAGCTCTGTATTACTTACACTCCCATCGCATTCTTCATCGTGACATGAAGCCACAAAATATACTGTTGGGGAAAAGTGGGGTGGTGAAACTGTGTGACTTCGGGTAGGTAGATGTTGATTATTTGAAAGAAAAAGTAGCCGTATTAATCACTCCCTCAAAGATAAACCATATGTGATGCAATCTCGCTGTAGGTTTGCGAGGGCCATGAGCGTCTCCACCTTGGTGCTGACTTCTATCAAGGGAACACCACTGTACATGTCTCCTGAGCTGGTGGGGGAGAAGCCATATGACCACACTGCTGATCTCTGGTCTCTGGGCTGCATCCTTTATGAACTCCACACGGGGGCGCCTCCGTTCTACACGAACTCCATCTTCCACCTGGTGCAGCTTATAGTGAGAGACCCAGTCAAATGGCCTGACACTATGAGCGACACCTGCACGGTACAGTGCAGCACAGATACGGTCTAGTCGTGCTGTATCATGTTTGGGTCAAAGCCAGCACTGTATGACAAACAGAATATATTGCCTTAATTAAAGTGCTTATCTGATATTTCCCTTACAGAGTTTCCTAAAAGGTTTGTTGACCAAAGACCCTCAGAAGCGGTTGTCGTGGCCAGACCTCTTGCACCATCCCTTTGTTGCCGATGGTGTTCCAGGTGATGCTTCTAACTCTTCATTTCCATTTCCAAACATGCATGATGCTGGTCTGTGTTTGAGATGACTCTGTCTGATTTTGACTGTTTTCTTCCCACACTGATGTGTTGGCACAGTGCTGTCAGACACAAGTGTTTTCAGCCCTCTGACAGTCACGCCCAGCCCAGATATGCTGGCGCGGAAACTTCAGCAAGTGGCAGCGAAGACGGTGCCGACTTCTGGAGAGAGCAGGCTATTGCGAAAGGCCAGGGAGCAGAAGGACAACAGCAACAGGGGGAAACCAGAGGGCAGTGACGGTGTTAAAGTCAGTCACAAATCAATTTCTCATTCTTAGATTAGTCACATGGAAATTCACGGGGGAGCTTTAAGCTGTTCTGTATACATTAACAGAAAAAGAAGGATGGAGTGGGAAATGAAAGGGACAACTCTACCGTGGCGGCGGCATCTCCTCGAGCCAAACCCATGACAGCTGCCAATCAAAGCCTCAACCCAAAGAGTCAAGCCTGCATGAGATCAAAGAACAGGTGTTTATGGAAGTTTAGAATAAGTATATAATATACTAGCCGAGCAGACTGAGGTGTTAACAGTTATGTGTACGTCATCTGCAGGGGTCAGATCAGCAGGGACTATGAACAGGAGTTCCCCTCTGTAGAGGTTGGACCAGGACTAGTGCGGAGATGCAGTGAGGACAGTCAGATCACACTGCACAGGCAGGTTGGTGTCAGCTGCTTTTTCTTGTGGTAATAATACATTGTCTGTTTAGAAAATGTGTTTTATAATAGTGAGTTTATATTCTCTTCCTGTTGCAAATCGGTCCTGATAATAGAGAAACTGGTTGCTTTCTTCAAGGAAGATGTGCCCTACAGTATCAATAATTCCTTGTTCCCCCTCAGGATTTTGACAGTGAGGACTATTGGGAGAAACTGGCACAAGAATCAGACCCGAGCAGGCAGGAGAAAGAAGTGTTAAACCACAGTGCCATCATACCTCAACTTAAATCCAAGATCCTGACATTTAAAGCTCAGGTAATTAGGTACAACTTTCAACTGCGCATAAATGGATTATACAGTTATTTTGCATTTAGTCTTTTTCTTTGTTTTGGTCAGCTAACAGGTGGCGTGGTTGAAGAAACGTGGCAAATTCACCGGCCGCTGAAGGTCTTACACAACCTGATTCTGACCTCTGACCTCGAGAAGTCGTACCAAATCGGCCGGGAACTTGGGCTACCCCATGTCCTCTTTGACCTAATCCATGATACTGTAGAAAACTCAAATTCCAGCAAGGTTGTAGCTCATGAATGGGGCATTTTTAACAATACATCATTCCTGCAACAGTAATCCTGACTTTTTTGTAAATTCTTTTTTCTTTTTATACTTTTTTTTAGCAACCATGGAGTGTGCCAGTGCTTGGAGAAATTATTGTTGTGCTCATGATCTACTGGGAGAAGCACAGTGACTGGGTGGAAGAAGATAACAGGTTTGATTTTTCCTTTCTTCACTGAAGCTGATTGTGTTGATTTTTTTAATGCTGTATGTATCCAAGTGAATGACTACTTCACAGTCAATCAACTGTTGCAGGCAGATGATCCTCTTTTCTCTTACTGTAGACTGGAAGAGTTCACCAAGCCCTTCGTCACAATTCTCAGTCACCCAAACCTCATTCCTTTAGCAGTAAGTATTCATGAGGATATACTGCACATGGTTTTACACTTAGCTTGTTATGTGACACAGCTGATTTTGTGATCTCTTCTTTAGCCTCTAGCAGCCTCTGTTTTGTCTCTGTTAACAAAACTCGATGTTGAGATCCAGGTTGATATGGACAATCTAACTTCCTTGATGAAAAACCTGCTTTTGGACTCGTATGAGGTACTGAATCTTTGAGAAGTCATTTGCATATTTGGCAAATTGTGAGTTTAAAGTGATTCACGGTTGTGTCCTCTGCCTCGTCAGCCTCAGCTTTCTCTTCCCTCTGGCTGGGGACTCTGTGATGGCATCCTCTCTTTACTCCTGTACACACTCTCTGAGGTCAGACAATAACTACACACTGATAAAACATTTGACTGGGTGGATAACGGAGATAAGACAGCATTTCTTTTTCTTTTAACAGCACGAAAATGGCTCTGGATCTTCATGTTTAGATCCAGTCATGTTTCTGGATCTATGTAAAAGAATTGGTACTTCACTATCAAAGACAGCAATAGACTCAGACTTCTGTTCGGCACATGGTAAATATGCGTATTCTCTGAAGCCCTCCGTATTAAAAACCCTTTTGTGCATGTTTTTTACTTTTCATTTTCTTTCAACATCAGGACTGCATTCCTTTTTGTCTACCGCGCTGTTCGTCTACACCAAGGATCCATACTCGTGCATTCCTCTGTTTTCTGACTTTGAATCAAAGTGTGTATACACTCTTGGCAGGCTGCTGGGCACTGACTGGTTGGTATTCAGATTTCCTAATTAACGTACTGTTTCATTTGTACCGCCGATCTTAGAGCAGCACAGCTACTACGCCTGGAGCTAACAATAACATCTTTTATACCCCACAGTCTTCATTTGTTTGCTGGAGGCGGTCCTGAGAGACTTGAGCTGGATCTGAGTCACGACAGCCTGTCCGTGTTGAGCTGCCACTTGTTGTGCTTTCCGTTCGCCCTGGACCTGCCTCCACACACCATGTCCACGATTTTCCAGTTGTACGACAGTTGTGGTATTGTTACAAGCCTCCTGCAGGTTAGGGCCTTTCCATGCTCCGATAAAGACCTCGCTGATAAATATAATTCTCTGATGCAACACAGAATAACTCTTGCAACAGGCTCACATCAGGCACACACTACTGTACATCCTAATGTCTCTTGTGAGAGTATTGTGTTGTTTGTTGTTAGCTGTTTGATCTGTGATGAGTTGTCTGGATGATTTTGTTTTTCCGCGCTTTGGCAGGTAATTCAAACTCTTCCTCCTCCGCTCCTGGAGCTGCCTCTCTCCCTGCTGAGCCGTTTGCTCCTGTGTGACCCAGAGCGCTCAGTTCCCCGCCTCAGAAAAGCTGCTAGTGGCTTTTTGGCGCCACCCAGGAGCAGCCAGCTCACTGCCTCCAAACACCCGGCTCCGCTAACCAGAACTGCCAGCTCTTTGCTCGCTCACTTGCTGCAGCTGGATGTGCTGTGGGATTCTGCCGTGGAGCTCCTAACTCTACTGTCCCAAGAAGCCCGCTGTTCCCCTCGGCCCGCCCACCTTCAACTTCACCTGGAAGCCTCAGTGCTGCACCAGGCGCTGGCTCACTCTCATGACCAGATCAGGGCCGCCACATGCAGACTTTTGGGACATTTAGATCCGTTCAGGCCTCCTACACTGCACACCCTGCAACCTGACATTTTCAAAAGCATGATCGAGTGTCTTCATGATTCCTGCATGCCTGTACGGCGGATGGCTTGCAGGGCAGTCGGGAACTGGTTGGGATATATTGCGGCAGGGGCAGGGTTTAAAATGGGTAGGTCCAAAGGAAAGGGCAGTGACACTGCAGGGTGGGGCAAAGAGACGGGACAAAATAAACGCAGCGAGGCAGCAGCAGGACATTTGGCAACTTTAGTAGAACAGGGAGTGGACGATGAGCAGGGGCGCGAGTGGGTAGAGGAAGCCAGGAGGACGGCAGCCATGCTGGCGTCTCTTGTCACTGACCCAGATGCCCTCACGCGCCGGCACTGTTGTGCAGCCCTGGGAAACCTGGTATATGTTGATGGCGCTGTGTCCTTGTTGTTGGAGGAAGATGTGCCCAGCTCACTCCTAAGAGCTGCATGCACGGATTCCCATAATGCAGTGAGACAAGCTGCCATAGCGACCCTGTGCCTGTACAGCGAGCAGGACACGATACGTCAGGTAATGAGATGAACAGGCTACAGGAGGGAAGGTGTCAGCATTACAATGAGTCTGTTTCTGGTTAGAAAGAGCTTTTTGTAGTTGTTACATAACGAATGTAATATAACTAACTATAACTAATTGGCTATAAGAGAATATTTAGTTTCTTTATGAAGGAAAACAATTTCCCTCTAATGCCTTCAGGGCTAACCTCTTCATCGGCAGCATTGCCCTGATCTCATTCATTCCATACATTTGTTTACTGCTCATAGTTCATTGCATATTGGCACTTTGAACAGGTATGAATCTAAAATATTTCCGGGTTAGTCACTCTCTTTTGCATTTATTTGAAGGTCCTGATCTCCCTCGATGCCAGTAAGAAACTTCTTCAGGCTTCACAACGTACACC
Organism: Morone saxatilis; assembly: GCF_004916995.1. NCBI lineage: Eukaryota > Metazoa > Chordata > Actinopteri > Moronidae > Morone > Morone saxatilis. Next base: position 15,709,245 of record NW_023339763.1, on the reverse strand, counting down.
TCAACAATGCGACTATCATGGGCTCATTGAACAGCTGTGAGTCCAGTTCACCAGGAAGGACAGCAGATCTTAATGCCCTGTGTGAAGAATTCTCCTCTTTCCTTACGTTACAATACAACTTCCTACTCTCTTGAATACTGTGTTCAAGGACTACAGACAATGATCATATCCCCTGTTTATTATTTTCTATCTAAAGTGTGTCTTTAAAATGTTTTTTTTTTACCAATACACAGAATGAAAATGTCACAAATAAAAAGTCACTTTTCTAAATTAAAATCTTTGTTGGCACCAATATTGTGGTTGTGTGTTGAAAGTCTGTCATTACTGTTATCTGATGTTTCGTTTCATGACACCACTTCAAATTACATGAGACTATAATTAATCGAAACTCCGCATAAAGGACGGCAGTTTGTATTTAATTAGTGGAAATATTCCTTTACCTTTCCTACTCCGCAGTAATAGTCATGAATCGCGGTTATAGAAGAAGATAGGTGAATTCATTAACTTTTGTATGAGAAATCTGTCTCCTATCACAGCAGCACAGGTTGTAGTTTTTGTAGATGTGTTTAAGTACAGCGCAAGTTATTGATTTTTAGGCGGATGTGTCTCGTTACACAAATTGATCGATATGGTCATAAGAATTGATGGCGTCATAAGTTTTAGGATTTTAAAGCCTTTTGAGGCAAATTTTAGTTTATTTTTTTATTACGCAACATAAAATGTAGCAACTTGATTTATTGAACTGTCGGGCCACTGCAACCAGTATTTTTTCCCAACAGCAGACAGGCATTTTTCGGAGGTTTAGACGTTGAATTAATTCCTTTTTTTAAGTCGTTCATTTTGCAGGGTAACATCGACTCAACCAGAAGGCTTCATAAAGATAATAATTATAAGTTATCGTTCGCTCCCAAGCGTCCGGGCCGCGGGGTCGGATCCGGAAGGAGCGCTTGTCGGCGTCCATCAGGCCCTGACGGTTCCACAGATTTATTAAGATTTAAAAAAAGGCAGGAGTTGTTTTCAAGCTCAGTTAGATTGTAATTAATGATCATTAAAACAGTCGGTACAGTGAAAACCATTTCCTGTCCTCTCCCCGCCTCGGAGACAGTGAAGAAGCACACCGAACTGAGTTGGAGACACACTTTATTTTTTTAAAGGAAAAAAAAAAAAGAGTTGACATCACACAAAGTAAATATGCATATATGGGTAAATGAACTTGACATTACAAAGCGTTATAATGTTCTGTCATCACACATTTTTGGTTTCAACAATCGGAGTTGATAGTACACCGCAGAGGGGGTCAAACATGTGACATGAATTTCTTTCCAAAAGCTGGACAAACGTTATAAATACATGTCTATAAGTCAGCGCTCATATCCAAGATTGTCTAAAATAAATATGCATAGAAAGAAATCTATCCTCGGTATAGGCAGTAACAGTAGTGGTTATTTGCTTAGCAACAAATTAATTGTAAAATAACTCAGACAGTATCCTCTTACACCAAAGCTAACACTGCAAAAGCCTCAACAAATAATCTAATGAGATTTTATTCCCCAGTTAATTTTCTACAAAGGAAAGGCTAACACACTCCACTCTCTGAACATACAAAAGTTGTTACAAATTAGTGCAGATCAGCCAGAGGCCTATAAAACTTATTGCCTTAACAAGCAGTGTAGAGAAAGAATCCCAGACTTGTTTCTAAAATCCTACATTTTCTATTCAAAGAGAGAGAGAGAGTATGTTAATGGAAAAACATGCAGAAGGAGGCTGCTAAATCTCCACAAGTTACAATATTTGTACAATAAGGAAAGCCTTTTTTTTTCTTCTTCTTTTTTTTTTACATCAAACAGGAAAATTTGTAAGTCAGTAGCAGTGAAATAAAAAAGGACAGTAGTCTCAATCATCCACTGACATTTGTAGGACTGGAGGACAAATTGCATATCCTGAGCTGCAAAAATTGATTAATTTAATTTGCAATATGCAAAAGAAGACAATTTTACAAATCGTCACAAACACAATAAAATGTTTCCACCTTCAAAACTGTGCAAATGATAAATAAGTTCTATTTTGGTCACAGAATGTATTATTTGGACATTATTTGCAATCGCTGCTGGAAAAAAATAAGTAATTTTTTTTTTTAAAGTAATACAAAAATCCAGAAAATAAAATAAATACAGCAGACAAAGTAACGTTTCTAACAAAGCAGGGTAAAATGTAGATGTTTGACCTTTAGCAAAACAAAAAAGGAAAAAAAGAACTACATGCTTAAAACTTACAAATCAGAATATCTAATAATAATTAGGGCTGCACTAAACCTGAAGTCAATCCAACACTTTGTCAAATAAAAACAAACAATATTAAATGATAAAAATGGTAGATTTTTGCTAAGGTGGATGACGAAAAGTTGTTTGCTCTTCTGTATATCAGCGGATCTTTTTCGCAATGTTAAAGTCAATTCCAATATTTTAAAATATTCATAGCATTTTAAATATCTGCCGTTCAAGGGAGGTTTGAAAGATGTGCTCAAAATGAAATGATGCTGTTTCACATGTGGACAACAACAACAACATATTTGTCTACTTCAACTACTGAAAATGTAATGGCAAATAAAAATAAATAAAAAAACAACATTAAATTCTATTGCTGACATCAATTCCAATGTAAGGCTATTAAAAATATTAAACCTGCATAATGAATAGCATTACTTCTTCAGAAATAACCGTATTTCAATCAGTAGATTCACGCAGTGTGAGATCTATTAAAAATGATTGTCGTTAAAGCATTGGAACGCCACAGTGCACGCTCAAGTGATCAGAGTGCGAAAGCAATGGAAGCATTGGATAGGAGTGTTGGTTTAAAAGGTAAAAAATAATTCACGTTAGCAAAGCATGCATTTACCCCGCCCGCCATGAAAAAAAAAAAATTCATTAAACAATCTTAAAGACACAAACATTTTCCCTGTTCCGCCCCCTTTAAGAGTACTTGCAGGAGCTTGGTGTTATGCTGTGGTGTCCTGCTTGTGCCTTTGGCTGCGGGCCTTGTAAACTTCAATCAGCAGGTCTTTGACATACTGGATTTCTCGTTCTACCGACTCTGCCTTGTCCCGGAGCTCCCGGTTCCTCCCTTCAAGGCAATGCAACTGTTCCTCCAAAGAATCTAGCTCCGCCCTTTTTCGCTGGCGATACCTGCGTTAGGCAAGACAAAGATTGAATGAAGCTCTTCACCTGTCACATCACGTCAAACGTTATATTTCGTCGAGCAGAAACTAAAACTTACCTGTGAGCGGCAGTTTTGTTCTGATCTCTCTTCTTCTGTTTGCGCTCGCCGCCTTCAGCTGGGATGATGTCCACATCGTATTGCAAATCACAGTGGTCTTCCTTCAGCCTGCAGGCTTGTCTGTGCCCTGAAGACTCCATGTTCAGACTCTCCCTAGCCATTAAAAGACACTCTGGGCCCTGATCCTCCAGGAAATTACAGTGTAAATCATGTTGCCCTATCTGAAGACTCTCTGATTTCACCTGTTCGTTGATGTTGCCTAAAAAGCTATGATAGGCCTCAGACTGCGGCGTTGCTGGAAGGTAACAACCTTCGCTGCTCTCTGACTTCCAAGAAACAGTGGCTTTTGTCACCTCCACACTAGTTTTGATACTATTCAGCACCTCGTTGTTGCCAGTGCCTCCGCTGACCTCCCTCATGCTATACATCAGCAGATCCTCTTTCTTATGTGGGACATCAAGTGATCCACCAAAGCCAAATCCACCACCAACAACCTTCGCACCACCTACGACATCTTGACTGAAACAGCAATTCTTCTCTTCTTTCGGTAGAACGGCACATCTCCTGACCTCGACTGCACTACCCAGACAGTAGCTTTTCCCTACCAGCTGCTCGTCCTCTACACAGCCATAGTTACCTGTAAGGGTCGCCGCTGAGTTACCTGAGTTACTTCCTTTGGAACTCAATGAACTGTTATCGTAGCCTTCACTGAACCTCACACCATCAGGAACCCTTTTCCTACCACACCCACTGGGGCGACTGCAGCTATATGGGGCGTGTCTTGGTATTTTGGATCGCCCAATGGGCCCGCCACAGATACTGAGCAGGTCCAGTTCTCCCGTTGCCAGGGTAACAAGAAGTGGGCTGGATTCCGATTGGTTGGATGTAGAGTATGATGCGTATGGCAGCTGACTGTACGGCTGAGGACCCGCCGGCAGTGGACCCCTGTCGCATTTTCCCAGCCTCGGCCCTTTCTCTGGCAGTGGTTCAGACAGGAAGTAGTCCTCTAGTTGGGCCAGTTCCTCTTGCAGCAGAGAGGTCATGACCTCCAAGTCAGAGGGCACCTGGATATCATTCTGAAGGGGTGAAGGGGGAAGGGAGGCATTGGTGGAGGAGGGAGGGGAAGGAGGGTTTGGGAGGTACGAGGAGAAATCCACTTCTTCCGTCATCCAGTCAGTGAGACCATCACCTATAAAGGAGAGAAAATGAATGCAGTCGTTACATGCTGCTTGGTGGAGGAGAATATCACAGCTAAATAACGTTCATGCAAATGTTACAAAAAATAGCAGTCACCCAACACTGCACATAGCATTTTTCTAAAGGCAAAATCTGATCGACGATAGTAAATGCAAAACATGATTTTTTTTCTTCTAAATATAGTTGCAGCATAGCGGCACATTAAGACGTAGCTAGTTTATTACTTACTGTTCAAGAAGGACGAATGTGCTGCAGTGCCGAGCCCACCTGAAATGGGGAAAAATATAAAAAAGCGTACTCGCTGCAACTCACCAATTAAGTGCTGACTCTCCTCTGACACCTCCCCCCTGCACCCCTGTGATTGGCTGTGGTTAGCCTGTGGGTGAGAGAGAGCGAGGGGGTCTGCCGGGCAGACACGAAGAGTCTTCCAAACAGGAGCTGATGTTGCCATCATTTTGTCTGTTGGTGCTTTGATTCAGTCCAAGTCCAAACATATGTTGAGAGCAAGCAGGGTCTGACAGATGGGCCACAGAGAGCAGGGCTGGGTGAGCATAATGAAACCTAGAGGGTAAACACAAAACAGATCAGAAATGTGCTGATAAAAAGATGCAACTCATTCAGTCCACTGATGGGATCAGGAATATCACTACTGCTGCCCTCAGCAAGTTTCTCAACATGACTCAGTCTGCTGACCGAGGGGCTACAGTCAGGAAATCACCTGCAAGGATCATTACATGCAATTAACTCTCCAGAACATGCACCTTTGACAACAATATGTCAATAAACAACACAAACAATACCAATTAAATAAAACTATAATTTAAAATCAACTATTTCAAAAACCAACCCTCAGAACTGCCACAGTCAGTGACACTGAGGTGGGTGTGTGTCCTTTGGGCTTTGACCTGCCTCAAAGCAAAATGCACTTGACGTCCTCAAAACACGTGGGACCTGGTGACGCCTTCAACTGTTGCCAAGAAGCTCCAACTCAACTCTGGAGACTCTGATCATTAAATCGGATTAATGCAGATCCGCTGCTTCAGATCGCATGTCCCTTTCAAAGTAATCGCACATCTGTTTGACCACTTAAGCAGTTTAGGTGAATGTAATTAAATATACTAAATGATAATGTGTGTAAACATACAAATGAAAAGTGTGATGCTGCATCTCCAGTGTGCAGAACATGGGCTGCAGGTTGTACATTTATATGATATATAAGTTACTATAATGCCATCACACAGTAACTCTGCCACGCACTTTTATCACAACCCAACCAAACAACCACAATCAACCTCAACCCCGGACACAACGCCATTAAAGAAACCTGGAATTTAAGCACATGTTATATCCAGTCATATGAAGATATTAAAAAAAAGAATAAACTGTGTAAAGAAAGCAGGTAAAACACCACTGTGGCTGTAACCACTTGTGACAAGCAGGCACAACAAGCTGAAAACTGTAACAACAACACAGTGACACACTTTACACAGCTGAACGGATAAAGCGAGTCGAGACAGATCCACTTACTCCATTATTGCAGAGAAAAATGTAGAGCACTTGGGGGTGCGTTGCTAAAGCAAAGCACGACTTCTTCTCGGGTCCGACAACTTCACGAGTTTAAAGAGCCATGTTTTAGCTCGGAATATCCGGGGCAGCGCTAACAAAAACAAAACAGACGAGTTGTTGCTTTGTTGTGTCCGACCTGTAAACTGAGGCGCTGCTTAATTGTGAGAAAGCATCAGTTCATTCACACCTAGCAACCGACTGCGTCACCGGGGCAAACCGTGCTGCCGAGCGTAGATCCCTCCGCCCCCACCCGCCGCGTCTCACCGAAGGACATCCCACAACCTCACTGCCGGGGCTCCGTTATAAAAAGTAGAGTTACTCGTTCCTTGATGCTTCTTTCAAAAGTAGTACCGACTCTCATTGTAGTATGTAATGATTAGCTGTCATGGCAGTTTCTTTCACCTTCATAAACTTTGCTCCTGTTGAGAGAAAATAATATATATATATATAAAGAGAGAGAGAGAGAGAGAGAGAGAAAGGCAACACTTTTAGCATTATTTGCAAAACTAACGTTAGTTTAGAATTTAAATGTAGTAAAAAATTACCTGCTACTATCTGAGGGTAATTAATTCAATAAAACAGGGACATGTCACAGCGGAAGGGGCTGTTTTACTGTTTATATCTCGGTAGTAATCCGAAAAGTAATCACATGACTGTAACGCTCTCGTCATTGTTTTTTCTTTAGCCCTTTGTTGCTATAGAGACGGGGCAGTGCCGCCAGTTTCTGGGCTCGACGGTGTAGACCGCTGCTTTAAATAACACTCCACCACCTGCTAATAGGCTTGATTTACGTGAACACGGCTCTCAAACACACACCAATACAGCTCAGAGACTGTACCTTACTATGTGGCACGGTGGTATTTTTTTGGAGGGGGACTATTTGATTCAAAACGCACTTTGTTGTTCAGTAGAGAAAGTCTGTTGCATCTCCGTTGCATCAGTGGTCCACGCTCAGAGCGATTGGCTGCGCGTGCTCAGACTGCCGTGCTGCCATTGGTTGGAATGGGCTACAGGTGAAATCTGATTGGTCGACGGTAGGCAAGGCAAGAGCATCGCTGTGTTGTTATCTTTTTTTTTTTTTTCTCCTGCAGTGCAGACTGTGCACATGTTTCAAGTAAACAAACCGGGCGTGGATATCAGTGCAGCGGAGTTTAAAGCTGAGGAAAAGCGTTGTTACAGTTATAAAGCTCATTAATACACCGTGAACACAGAAGAGCTTGTGGTGGTCAATGTTTGACTGATTAGACAGATAGACAGAGCAAATGAGTGTCATTCATGGCAAGACTTAAAAGATACTCTATAATAGGAATCCATGTTGTCATCAAAGGCGTACAGTCTCTCTGTATTATTACTTTGTACTTACTCTATTGTTAATTATTTCAAATCATGATTTCAATTTCTTCTTTGACATATTTAATCAATAGTTGTCAGCTCATATGGATATTAACGTCACCAGGGGCATTGTCTGATGAAATGACACAGTGTTAGAGAATAATGGGAGCTGCATTATTCCCTCTCTGTTGTTGACTGTTATCCTAATGTACTTTGAGAATCCTTAGTTTCATGGATAATTTAGTGAGACACAGCTGTCGGATCCAAATTAATTTACTTGTAAAGACTGTCAATAACAATTATGTGAGGAATAAAGCTTTGTTTTTCTCCTTTCAGCAAATCCCGACGCTGAGTGAATGTGCTGTTCTCCTGTTGCTATAGTAATAGCGGACACTGCCCCCTATTTTAGACTTGTTTTCTGGTTGCTGTTGCCATGGGATTTGCATCTCTCTCTCTCTCTCTCTCTCTCTCTCTCTCTCTCTCTCCATACCTGCGGTTTTCCCACCACCTCACTTTCTGCACCCCTCCTTGCCTCACCATTCCTCCATCTGATTTGCTGAGTTGCATTATTATTTTGCCAAAACCAATGTTTTTTATTTCCAGTTTTGCTGAATTTGCATACTGATGGGACACTACAGGCTAGCCTCTAATAGAGCTGTCCACTGAGCACATCTAACTTGAGTTGATTGCACATAATCACTTTATCCAGAATGGCTTAAGAGGAGTTGTTTCCACACAAAGCGAATCTTCTTTGAACAGAGTTCACACAAATGATGCGTCTGCAAATTATATTGAATATGAGTAAAACGTTCTGTGTAGGACTCGATACACACAAGTCCATCTGTGTTAATCTGAGTCATTTAAAGGGACAGCTCTGTTACAGAGGAGCTATTCAGCAAAAAGCCCACCGTATGGTCGCTACCATATGAGTGGCTTTGAGAGATTTGTAGAACGGCAACCTGATGCAATCTAGATAAATGTGGTTGTAATGGAGACCAGATTGAGATAGTAGCTGGTGAAGTTGGAGGGTCTCCCAGGAAATCGCTGACTGCTCTCTCTGTCTGTATTAATTGGTCCACCGAGGGCTTCCTGTTTGCGCATCATGAGAGAAATCCAAGGTGTTCATGACAGCACTGCTACATTTCCCCGTTCTCTACTATCAAGTACAGTTTCCTTTCTCATTATTTAGGTAAAGATGTAAAGTGTGTAAATTACGCAGCAAAATACCTTCAACTCTCCCTCTTGCTTTAGGTAATCTAATGGGCTCAAAGTCTTACAGCCAAATTTGGTTAATCTAAATTTTGCAGGTTGTTAAAACCAAACGTAACAACTGGTGAGTCAAAGGAAGTCTGTTAAACGTTGGCTCAAACTGGACTTTAGATACATTTGAGATACTTATTACTATGTTCTATATCGAGACGAGGCTGTCCATCAGTTGACACTCAAATTCATTGTCTGAATATTGTGTATGAGCCCAGAAGTCAGAAAAGTCTATGCTGCATGCCAAGTGCATGTATGGCACGTTAGTGAGGGTTACACCATCATTTCATCATCATCTCTCTCAGAATTTATTGTCCTCAACTTTTGCCCCTCTTTGAACATACGATGAAAACATGGGATTCAGTTACAACTTGTGAATGGAAGACCCTCAGAGGGGATTTGTGGATGTTTTCGTGTGCGTTCAGCCTACAAATCACCCCTATTTGTTTCTGTGTCCATTTGTTTCTGTGTTTGGCATGAAAATAGTTAATTTAATCTCAAAAAAGTGACAAGCATAATAACATTTTCATTCATGGATGTAATCTAGGCTAACTTCATTTTGCATTCAGCCATGACAGATCTGAACCAGTCAGTCACAGAGTTATGTTTATTTACTATTCCTCAAGAACTTCATGGTGAATTGGAGCTGGTTGATGTAAAGGACTACAGCGTCTGTTTTGTCCTCCTTTGGGATGTCACAGCTTTTAGGATATCCCTCCTAACTACCTCTAACACCTAAAGGCATCTTAAATGAAGATATGCATAGCACACAAAGCTCAGAATATTCTGACCTGAACTCCATATTGTAAAAGTTTACTTCAGTATCAGCAGGTTGAGTACATTGTCACATATTGTGGATGGAAAAATGCATAAAATTAACAAAAATCACAGATGACCTGAAGAAAAACAGAACAAAAACAGAATTATCGAGATTGTAAAATAATAATAGAGGGTCACAGATTTGTACTCAAACTTACTGTTCGTGCATCATTTGTGTTCTTCATCATTTTAGCTCTTTAAGCAAACAAGTCCCAAGTGGTGCCTCAGTGTTATTCGCAGCACTCAGGCTGTGTCGTGCTGCCCTGCAGAACCCTTTAAACCCCCAGAGGCTTAACGTCTATCACCTCTGAGCTTTACACAGCCGATATTCATTCAGGCCATATGCTTCATGCTCATAACACACTTTTAACAAATACTATTCACTCATTAGAGCTTAACTCAGTCACTCAACTTTATTTTATATTCAAGCTGAACTTTAAATTCTGAACGTTAATTCAGGAAATCAGTCAGGAAATTTAAAACATCTGGCTTTACTGTAAAAAAACATTACATCCCTCATCATTCATCACTTTTTTTATAGAATATTATAGTAATTTGGTTGATGCTTTTATTCACTTTATTTTAATTCAACTAAACAAACAGATATACTGAGGGCAAAGGTCAAGGCCATGGTACCCCAATTTTTACAATCTAAAAACTGGGCAGAAGTTGGACTGAACACACACACACAATCATACTCACAGTTACATCAGGTTTTCACACTGCAATGATATTGGAAAGTACTTTACTTTCATGGCTGATAAAAAAGAATAATATCCCACACTGGTGCAGTTCTATTCACAATCAATGTTTTTGTTGGCCTCATTAGGTCAGCGCTGGTGCTTTTACTTATTTCCCCCCTCTGGATATTTTTCAGATACCATTGTTTTGCTTGGCATGAAATCCCAAAACGTGTTTCTTTTATTGTAATTTAATGATTTGTATACATTGTGTTCCCTATTTTGAATTAATGCTGTCATTTTACATTGACTTCAAAGAGAGAGAAGATGAATTGTTCAAAGAGTAAACATTAAGAGTGGAACTTTCACTGCTGTATCAGATGCATTTAGTGAAAGCCTCTTTCATCTGCTATGTCTGAGTGTGTGTGTGAGTGTGTGTGTGTGTGAGTGTGTGTGTGTGTGTGTGTGTGTGTGTGTGTGTGTGTGTGTGT
>NW_023339763.1:15697562-15698527 GCF_004916995.1 Morone saxatilis | reverse complement strand
ACTATCCATGTGTGTGTGTGTGTGTGTGTGTGTGTATGTGTGTGTGGGCATGTTCGGGGCCGGGCAGAGGATTTTTCTCTTTAATCTTCTAAATTACTCTGAACTCACATGTGGATATGAAAACTTAGAAATGTCTAGTGCGGATATGTTTTGAAGGATGTGCGAGGGGAAGCCTCTGACAGGTGATTCTACAAACTCGCCCTCTTAGCTGGGAGATATCTCCATTTCATCATCAGTTTTTAAGGTTGTTTTCAGATAAGGTTAATATCTCCCATTAATATTGACAAAATGCATTTGAGACCTGTGCTCATTCACAGCCTGACGGTCTTACTTGTGCTCTAAAGGCCTGGGGAAAAGGCCAGTCTCGGCGTGTGAAAGTGAGGAGAGATCACCCTCGGCTCATTAATATTTCACCAACAATACGGCTGGGTGTCACTCATGCTCATCACCACGGTAATGAGCTCACACTGCCCTCTTAAAGAACTGTTTATTATTCAGCCGGGCGCACCAGAGACTCAAAGATACTAAATGGCACAATGTGTGAAAATCTTTTCCAAGGTCAGAGAAATGCAAATTGTGTGAGCGTTGTCATTGAAGCTGTAGATATAATGTCCTCTCAAGAGTTGTAAGCAGGAACCTTTTACCTGTACTGAACTGAAGGAGGATGATGTGGATGTTCATTTCAATAAATATCATTAAACATAACATGTTTTTCACCACGAACTGGAGAAATTAAAAATTAACCTTTCAAGTGCTGAATCTAATTGGTACCTGTCAGGGCCAAGGTGTGTTTCCGTGATTACCTGCATGTCTGTTAAATATTCCAGTGATCCCTGCAATAAATTAATCACACACCTCAGTCATATATTATCATCTATTTGCACATGCACCTCTCTTTCACTGATTTGAACCAGGAGCGTGAGATGAAGAGACGCACTGTGTGAATATATTTTAATGGAGGAATT
>NW_023339763.1:15636266-15697521 GCF_004916995.1 Morone saxatilis | reverse complement strand
TTTTTCTTTTTTTTTTTTACTTTACATGATTTAAAATTTCTCGATGTTGAATCATGCATGTTAAGTTGCATGTAATTTCCCTTCATGTTTTTTTATTTCCATGTGGCCTACCTAGTGCGGGGCGAGCAATATAATTAATTATACTCTGCCAGAAATAGATCTCAATACTTCTGGAGCAACTTCTGTGGAGAGCTAACAAGCCAGTTAACTAATTAAACTACCTGACTGTTCTTATTTAAAGAGAGAGATGTCTTAATGGGAACACCTATTGTGTGTTGTGATTTAAATGTGAATCCTAGCAGCTCATTAGGGCGTATGAGATTGTTTAAGGAGAGCTGGTAATTAACGACTTGTTTGCAGGAAACACTAATTGAGGAAGCAAGTACTGGTTTGTAACTGAATGTGTTCAGTTTAGCCAATTTGTCAGCAACAAACTAGTTTATCAGACAAACAAACCAACAGATGCGTCATATATATTTATTTATTACATGTACATGGTAGTTTTACAATATCATATACTATAAGTTATGAATTTTGTTTAAAGACTAATAGAAGGTTTTTCTGATATATTTATGTAAAATACAGAGACATAAATGCTGTGTTATTTGCCTCAATGAAAAGCCCTTGGAACAATATATAAAGTGATATTAACATTTGTATTGTAAAAATCTGGCAAAACATTACATAAAGTATTTGGCACCAAGTAATGTTTCACTGAATAAGCAACATATGACTCTTTAAAAGATTTTAGAATATTTGCTACTAAAAAACATTTACTTTTTAGTGTTGTGAAATATGAAGAGATTATTTTTGCATCTGAGAAAAGTTAAACTCAAGGGAAAGAGTACAAATGTATCAAAAAGGAGGGAAAAAGGCATTGGTTAGAGAGATAACACTGCATGCATAGATCAGCTTCACACGTGGGAACAGTTTGCTGTAGCTTATATGAATTAAGTGTTCCTCCTGAAACCTAAAAAAATGATATTATAATTATTAACATTTTGGTAACAGAATGTGATTGATCTAATTGAGAGCTCACTTCTTGGATCCATTGGCAGCTTCCTTAAACAATTTTCCTTCTCATAGTGGCTGCAAGATAAATAAAACTCTTCTTTAAATTCTTTCAAATGCACCTCTGTCATTACTAAAGCCCTCATTTGCTCGCAGGCATCGGGCTTTTTGTGAGAGCCCCAGACTATTCATCTCTTCAAACGTCCATCCGTTACACACACCATCAGGCTGTGTGTCGTAGATGTCAGCTCTAGCTCCAGCAGGTAGCAGCTCAGGTTGGCTCGCAGGTGTCTGGGTGCTCATTCAGTCCCTGTCATCCTCCAAATCTGTCACCCAGTGGTCCCTCAGCTCATGAACTGTGTGTAGCCCTCGGCACCCGTTACTATGACATCCATCCAGATCCTCATGGCCTCAGGAGACGGGGCCACCATGTAGTAGAGGCGGTCGTGGGTCTTCACACAGAAGGTCAAAGATGGGTTGGGGCTCTGGAGGATCACAGGGAGAGGGGGAGACTTTTTAGACCAAAGACTGCACCTGTTGCATCTTTTTCCACAGAGACATTTGTCAAAATAAAAGAAAAATTTAAATTAAAACAACTTCATCCAGTCTAATATGGATCTTTCTATTCCTCTAAAAAATAGCTCCCAAATGAAAACATAAAGCGTTTAATTGATGCTCTCACACAGCAGAACGTCTGACTTTGTTTTCAGTGTAGAAATGTAGCTTTATTCTAAAATGAGCATATCTGCATTTTTAACAAAATTATACATGTTTTAAAGTTTATCATGGGAAACTGTTCAAGATCTGGACCTATAAATTGTGTTTTTTTAGTAAAGAATTAGTTTTTTTTTTTATGAGCAAACTGAATAAGAAACATTTTGGAATTAAGATTTCAGATTTTATTTTTATTGATTAAAAAATGTATTCAATCATTTAAATGATTAATATAGCAGCTGAAGTTCTTAATTGAAAATAATGAAAATAAAAGCATTTGATTACCTTGGTGGCACTGCGCAGGTGATCGTAATAAACCTCTTCAATCGCCTGAAAGTAAATGAGCCCTTTCAGCTTGGTCTCATGCTTGTCTGCGAGGAGAAAAAGAAAAAAAAAACATATTAAGATACATAACATTATGTCTTGTACTGATGCAAGACCTCTGTCAGCCTGAGCAGTAGACAGTACAATCAGCCAGCGATGTGGGGAAGCATTTCATTTTTGTTAAAATAATACACTTTTTAAAAACAAATATTTCTTGTAATTCTTGGACCCAGGATCACACCTGCAGAGAACTTAAGCGTCAAAGTACATAGATGGTCACAAATAATATTTAATTTTACAGTATACTGTCTCACAACATGTGGCCTTCTATTTTCAATGACATTTGAGCCATTTTATCCTAAAACAGGGGCAACCATAGAATAATAGAATAAACAAAATAAGCTGCACATTTCCTTATGCCCTCAAAAATCCATTTAGGAATAAATGTTTCAGAAAAAGAAATAAAAACCAGGTGCAAAATATTTTTTTGTCAAATGAAAATGCAAACCCATGCCTAACAAATCAAGTAATAAAGTTTGGTGTAATGATATGGATGGGATCCTACACCAGTGATTCTCAGCAGAAATCCAGATTAAGGAGCAGAGTAAGTGAAAGTTGTACAGTGATAACTTATCAAAGGTAAGAAACTGAAACTGAAGTCAGTGGGAAATTTATTTTACTGGCATACTTCTCTCTTCTAAGGAAAATATCTGATTCACCATCATTCATTAAATGTACTGTTCAAGTCAAACATTTTTACCTTTGGACAAATTGTCCCCTGCCTCTTTTATTAGCGATGACGTGAATGAAAACAACTCAATAAGCCTTAAAATGCCCCTGGGTCAAAGCAATTCAGTAGTGAACAGCAGATATATTTGAATGGATGACGACTGTTTTTTGTAGCTTAATTAGAAAACTTTAAAGAGAAAATTTCATAATTATTATTTTTGTTAATCTTGTTATTTTGCACAAAACATCTGATCCTGCATGGGTAAAACAGAGAAACCAGACACAAAAACAAGGAGAAAGGTGTTAACTCTTTTTTCCCAGCAACACATAACCCATGAATAGGTATGAGCAGCACTGTATCAGAGTAAAAGTTAATTAAAAGTGCAAGTCTATTTCAAGCTATGCCTGAAGTCTTTACCATCCTATTAATTTGACTTGTTTTCTTCAGTTGTACTTTCTGGATTGTCTCTGTGGTTTTTTTAGCCTTTTCCCTGCTGGCAAGGTTCCCTATCTTTTGTAAATCTTAAAAAGAAATGCCTCTCCTTTGTATATCAGATTTGATCTTTCAGTACAACATTTCCCTTAAAGCAGGTCAGACCTTCTGTCCAGTCCTTTGGATTGCTGTTCTCTATTCACAGAATATATTTTTTTCATTTTTCAGGGAAACCTGTGGATGAAGCTCATCGGATGCAGTCATTGGACTGATGGGATTCTTTAGTTTGGGGCTTAACTGAAGGCAGTTAAATGTGAAGGAGTCTTTCTCACATCTAAGATCAATTGTCTTAAAAAAAAAAATCAGTTTAAAGAGTTTCTGAATTTCACTCTTCTTCAAATAAACAGTGGTCTTTTTGTCTCTCTCCATGCACACTGGAGCGCCCGGCTAAGAAACAAACATCCAGCAACAATTAAAGGCAATCTTTTGAAATACGCCTGACACTTTCTCTTGTTCTCCCTTTTCCATAAGTCAAATCTGCTTAGTAATGAGATAAATGTTTTTGAAATGTGAGTTTCGTTTTATTAGTCACGAACAAGCCAGGAGCTAGCCTCCTCCCCAAGAAAAACACATCTAGAGAAAGTATTGCATCTTATTTCATCACCATCATCACCATCATCTTCGTCAGGAGTAAGGGGGTGAAAAGGCTAGGCAAGTGAGTGGAGAGAGAGAGGAGCAAAGAGAACAGGGGCGACAGTAATGAAAATATCCCTGGATTCTATTTTGAACTTGATTGTAATATAATGTCTCCAAAAACACGCTTGTGAATTATTCAGAAAACTAACCGCTCTTGTTTCAAATTCAGGGGACAGTCTGATAGACGTGAATTACAAACTAACTTCAGCTTTAACACACAAGAACAAGGCGGAAAATTCCACTTAGTGCAGCTTTAATTAGTGTTTGGTTCCAGATGAATAAATGCCGGTTGGGACAGAAGTCGGGTTTTATTGAAAAACACAGCAAAGAAAGCGAAGTGTACATTCTTCAGAAGAGCCTCGGCACTGCTGTCGGGTGAACTGAACAAATCAGGTCCGGGCCCGCTCTACAGGAACTCTCCTACATAAAGATCTGAGTTTAGGAATGCCTAATATGAGTGAAGTTTTATGTGAGCAAATTGGTTTGGTTTTAATCACCTGAAGCCCTTTTTGTGATCGATGCCCGAGACATGAATTGGACAAGTCAAGCAGAACTTGATAGAACACAACAGGATCCATTAGAGAGAAAGTTATTATTAGTTCTAACATATTAGTCCTTCACCCTGTGAAGTCCTATTGGTGAAAAGAGCATTTAGTGGTATTTAACAGAGGCTGTAAGTTTTAGGACTCAAAGGCGTGAGGGGAGGAAGGGAAGTTACTTTCTTTAAGCCCTATTTGCAAATTTGCAGGTTTTGCAATAGACTTTGATAGACAGTCTTTCAACATGCAGCTCTAAACAAACAATTCATTAACTGTGACGCCATATATGTAGTGTTCCACCTCACTTGTCCCTGTAAATGTTTCTATATTGAACACACCCAAGGACAGCTGAAATACAGAGTGAGCGATTGATGCCTTATAAGGTTTTAAATGAGGAAACAAGTCATTAATACTTTTTATAAACAATGTAATTGTAGCTATTGACTGCATCATTGTAAGTCATATTATTTTTATATTCAGGATATCACAATTTAATATTTGTTGTCAATGAGACTTCCTAAAAAAAGCTCAAATTAAACAAATATCCCCTCATATCATAGATGAAATGTCATTGTATCCTCACCCACGTAATAAGAAAAGTTCCTCTTGAGACGGTCAAAAACGAACCAGCGTTTCTTCCACGATTTGATTTTGCCCCCCATCTTCACCAGGTGGCCTTTGCACATCTTTTCTGTGAGGATGACGTAGGGGCAGGTATCTATGCTGTGGCCGGACGACTCCACGTGGGCCCGCAGGTCAAACTCCTCCTTCCGGTTTGGCAGATAGCGTGTCATTGGACGGGCCTGTGAGGAAAATGTTTCATATTGCTTCAATGCTGCTAACCAAGATGAGGTAATTAGTAGAGCTGCTTTAAGTAGTTTGGGGCGAGTCTAAGTCAAGTCCCAAGTGTTCATGAGCAAATTACAACTCAAGATGCAAATGTCTCAGGTCTCTGAATGCAGACCATTATAATGATATTGTATGTGAACACTTTCTTTCACAGCTGTATTATCTACATAGAGTCTTTTAAATAAACAATTATGTGAGGCTGTACACTGCCTTGTTTATTTTTTAATATTCCTGTATTTTAAAGGCCCAGTGTGTAACACTCAAGGGGTAGAAATGGAATGTAATATTTTTAACTACTATTTTCACGCATTTCGTGGCCAGGAAGTTTTTCCTTTGTGCTTGGAAGGGGAGGGTGAAGCCAAGAAGTTGCGATCTGCAACTACACCACTAGATGCCACTAAATCCTGCTCACTGGTCCTTCAAGAAGTAAAAACCTGAGACTTCTTCTTTCAAGTCTCAAAACAAATATTTAGGGAATAAATGTATTTTTTTTGTGGGCTTAACACTCACATATTAAGCTGAGTTTTAGCAGAAAACAGCAGAAAACGACACTATGAGGGCGGTGAGAACGAACCAAAACAGTAAAGTTGAGGCCTCAAAACAAAAACAATGAGCTCAAAGAAAATAAAAGGCTCTTTTGAGCTGGGGAGAACTGCAGAGTCAGATGATAATGACACTCCTTTCACATTACACATGTAACAATGCCTCAAACGTCATTTGAGGCATTGTTATTATAAAAATATTGATTATAGCAGCTGTAAATTGGACTCCAGACAGCCCTGATAATAAGCGGAGCTGGGTGTATTTAGTGATTTGAGGACATTTGTTTACTCGCAGCACTAATACCACAGACAACCGGTAATTAAATACACTCAGTCAAGATTAAAGCTTTAATTATGTGTACATTATATTTTTCGTGCACCCCCTATTTTTCTCACTCTCTCTCTCCATCCTCCCTTCAATTGTCTACCCTTTCTCTCCCTTCCCTGACTGAATCTTTGATCTTCCCATATACCCAGCCTCCCTTTAGTGTCTCGCCTCTCATCCTCTCCCCAAAAGTCTACCGTCCCCTCCTCCCTCCCTTCCCCTCCTCTCTCCTTTCTTCCCGCCGCCCGTCTCCTCCCGCTGCTCCACTGACCTGGGAGAAGTGTTTCTCTCTCATCTTCACCTCCTCCTCCACCAGCCTCTGCCTGTGGGCCGTCTCATCCTGAAGCCTCCTTTCGGCCTCCTCTCGCCTCCTCCGCTCCTCCTCCAGCATCTGCCGCCGAGCCTGCACCTCCCTCTCCTGGGAGCGTCGGGAGAGGAGACAGAGGAACAGATGGAGAGAAGAGAGGAGAAAATAACAGGGGGGGGACAGGGACAATATGTAAATGGTAGGCAAATATTGCAATACAAAGTGAACGACTGTCAGAAGAGGCACAGGAGAATTCAAGTCCCAATCCAGGGTTTTGTAAAATATATCCCTTAAGTCTGTATATAGAAGGATAAGCTTTGCTGATGTAAAATTATCCTTTGCAGCTTTCAGATACTTACATAAAGGTCTACTTTGTTTCAACATGTAGAAAAAATAAAAACAAACTACTTACGGCTTCATTTCACCATTTTGACAATGATATACTGTGTTTTTTTTATCTATTAAACAGGAGAAACATGGGACTATGGTAATAATTCAAAGTTATTGTTCATCAACTTTCAGGGGAAGTGGTATGGACATTGTTTCCAAAAATCTGTAGTCCAAATGAATGATTTCATACAAATTGCAATTAAAATATAATACAATTGTGAGATTATTTTTTATTACATGTATGAAGAGTTTCTTTTCTGATGAAATGCGTAACGGTGGAACATATAAAAGTTTGCTGCAGTGTTATTATTAGGGTGTTATTGCAGTGCATCAATTAGATTAGTTCATATGTGATATATTGATGTTTTATCCATAATGCTCAGACCTAACTCCAGCAACAAAATGTGTAACAATTAAGAAATCAAGATATTTGTATGGGCTTCCTTGGCTGCAATGACCTGTGTTTAATATTTGCCAGAAAACAACTTTAGGTTTACCAGTGGAGACCAGGGCTGCAACTTATGATTATTTTTGTGATTCAGTATCGATTGAATTATTTTCTTAATTAATGAAAGAATTGTCTGTAAAAAAATCTCCATTATATAAATATCTTGCTTCATATGACAACAATCCAAAACCCAGAGTTGTTCGGTTTACTATCATATGTGACACAGAAAAGCAGCACATTGGAAAAGCCTCAAATATCAAATGTTATGACGGAATAAGATAAGATAAGATAGGATATTCCTTTATTTATCTGCCTTAGGAGAAATTCAGGTTGACACCGCAGCAATAGGGCAAAGTAGTGCANNTTATCCCCCTTAGGAGAAATTCAGTTATTAAATTAGTCGATCGACTAATTGATTCATTGATTAATCCTTGTAGCACTAGTTTAAACCTTAAACCAAGGAGATGAAGTGTAGTAAGTTATGTGATAACTCATGATGTCATGTTAAATCACTGCAGCACTAAAGTTTGGGAACTCACTCTGTTCTCCATCAGCCTGGCTTTCTCCTGCTGCGCCTCCTTCAACATCTTCTCCATCTCTTCTATCCTCTGGGCCTCTAACCCACAGGCACTACAACACACAGAGGGGAAGGAGAGTCTGATGACACGGCTACGACGAGGCTTTGGGATGAAAAAAGTAAACAGACATGCCTGGAAACCAAACACCGAGAGCAGTAGGAGATGAAGACAAAGGTTTCTTCACGAACAGCAGTAAACTGAGTCTTTGAACTCCTAACTTCATGAAAAGCTGAAAACTTGAAGAGGTTGGCATGGCAACAGACAGTGTACCAGCAGTCCCGGGAGCAGACATGTAACAAAACATGTTGTCACGGGAACAAAGCGCAGTGACCCTTCTCCTGGGAGACAGGGCAGACTTGAGTGTTCCCATGGAAACAGAGCCAATTGCTCATTTCCCAGTCTCTCACCTTTCTGGGGTACAGGCAGAGTTGCCGGTGGAGACACTGGTCTCCATGCTGTCTGAGCTCTCCAGGCTCAGGGTGTCGTACGCTTGGCTGCCGCTCGGTGGCGGCTGATGATGCAGGATGGAGTGATGGACTGTGGGAGACAGATCTGTGCAGGCAGAGACAGAGCAGAGACAGCTGTCAAAGACTTACAATGCCCTCTACTGATGGTGCCAAGTCATTGCTAGTTGATTATAATCCGATCCAGGGCTTGTTAAACGAAGTAGAGTTTAAAGAGCAAGAGGTTTTAAGGTTTTTCCTCCTTGTTCAGGAATAAATGACCACAGCTCTCCTCTGTAGAGTTTGATCTGTCTTAAGAGAGTTATGAAACCTTCCTGTGTGTTAAAACAGATAAGTACCTTTGCTCTGCAGAGCCAGCTGCCTCCTGGCGTCCATGTCTAATGGATTTGACATCTCTCTCAGCACTAACTGTAACCCCTGAAAAAACACATAGGAAGCATTCCACATTTAACTACTTAGGAGGGTTTCTTTTTTTACATATCAAATGTGTTAAACTGATTTGCTCACCTTGGTGGATGGATTTTTCTCATGAGTAACACCACTGGAGTGTGGCAGGGTTGCAGTGCTGCACGATGCTGTCTGTCCAACCTCACCATCTGATTTGGACTTCAGTAGCTAAGAGGAGAAAGACAGATCTGTTTTTCCACATTTGAAGAGGACTTGGATTTAGTTTTTCTTCTTCAAAGGTCCTCACCTACATTATTTTCTTAATCTATAAGATGATTCTTTCAAGAGACTGAAATGGATGAAAATTTTATATTTGATTTTAGTTTGTGGTTTTTGATCTTAAGCACTGCTCCTAAGTGTAATTTATTTTTATGTATTGACTAACTTTAGTTACTTTGCAGATGGACAATAATAATGTAAATATAATCCTCAAATTCATTCTGATTTATTATTATAAATTAAGATTAGATGTGACTTAATGGATCCCTCAGGGGGAATTCACAAAGTAATTGAGTATTGCTACACTGTGATATTGCTTTATTTTACTTGAGTAAAATATCTGAGCTCTCCATCCAGAGCACAGGTCTGGATGCTGAAAACTAACTCATCTAAACAAACTGACTGGATGATGGCTGTCTTTCAAGCTATTTTTTAAATATAAAAATAATAATATTTGTTGAATTGTGACCCCTTACAGTATTTACTTCTCAGAGAACACTATGACTTACATTAGTGTGCCACATGTATACATACATATGATGCATATTTGTACTGCCAACAGAATGGCCTTAACGTTGCATCAGTCTGCACATGTAGCACTGTTGGCTGTTCCTTTTCCAGCTCAGAGTGTTTTTTACAGGAAGTTATAACACGCTTTACTTAATGCCTGAAGGATCAAGCACCCAACTGAGGATTAGACTATCAACATCTCTAATTAACAACTCATAGCAAGTTCCCTATTAAGGCTTATAGGCTCAGTGGATTGTACCACAGCATACATTTTTAGAAACAAGAATGATTCACAGACCCTATCTTGTTTTGTCCACTAGAGGGCCTCCTACTCATAAGAATAGTTGAGTGGCTAGTGAGAAGAACACCTACATTCAGACGTGCAAGACAGACAATGTGTTGGCAGTGCATCTGGCCTTCTATTAGCGCCTCTTAGCAAGATGCTGAATTAAACACACTAAAAACTAACTACCAGAAGACCATATAAAGCAGTGAGCGAGAGAGAGTGGAGAATTTACCTGCCCCTGTCTGCGTGTGGAAAAAGACTTTGCAGGCAGTGGTGGAGGACATGACTGAGGCTGTCCAGCTGCCATGATGTCCTGGTACCAGCGTTCGAGGTTAATAGGACACATTGCATTCCGGCTCAGCTCAGGCTGGCTCTGGGGTGATGAAAAGCATCCAGCCAGTGACAGAAGCATCAAGCAGATATAGGAAAGATGAGCATTCCTGTAGCAATAGCTGCTTTCGAAATTGTTCAGTGGTTGGCTGCAATGTTGGAAAAACTGAATGGTGTTTTCAGTGACCAACATGGGACCCCACCAGTTAGGAAAGAATAACAAACCTGTGTAGAGAGAAAGGAGGATGGACCACATGCAGCTGAGTGGTATGAGAAGGTGGATTCAGAGGAGGCAAGTTGGAATGATGGAATAGTGGAGGAAGAGGAGGGATCAACTCTCTGCATCCCAAAGATCTGGCTTAACTGACTGACTGTGATGTACTCCTTCACACAGCCAATACAGACACACAGAGACACAAGACACACACATACATTTACAGAACAGGGAGAGAAAAGAGAGTGGAAAAGAGCATTACGAGGGCTGAAGAGAACATATCATTGAATAAGGCAGAGAGCAGGCAGGGTGTCTACCTCACATGGCAGAGCTGGAGCTACAGCGAGGGAGAGGCAGTGGAGAGCAGCAGGGGAAGAAGAGTGAGGTTGCATTGAAGCATTTCCATACATCTTATAGACATCAGAGAGCCTGAGGTATTCCTGCATCAACAGCCAAAACACAGGGATAAGGAGGCTGGAGACGGCAGCAGTCAACACTTAGACAAGTCAGGCAAAGATGCAGAAAGCAAACACAATTCTACCTTTGAATAGAATCAGTATGGATGGCATCTAGCTTATGAACAATTCTCCTCAAATCCCTCAATTCTACATTGTATAACCATACAGTTTGGAGAATGTGCATGCCCTAAACAGACTATAATACACTGCTGGAAAAACTCATTCACTCTTTTATATCTAGCAGGTTCGACAACTGCAATGGTCTTCTGACAGAGTTCCCCAAAAGACCAGTAAAAAGCTTCATCTACATCAAAATGCAGTTCATAAAAAAGTGCCCACATTTTGTAATATAATAATAATTTTATATAAATAATTTATATAAAAATGTAGGAATATTTATGACATATTGGGTTCAGGCTGTTACAAAATGCGGGTGAAATGATGTGAAAATGTATTACTTGTCAAGTTACTACATAATGTGGGGTTATTACATAATTTAGAAACTACCAGCATACACACTGCAAGCTTGTTGTTGGTTGTCAGTATTTGCTAACACACCACCATGCCCCTCTTTTATTGTATTAACTGCAGCACAGGCATTTACGATTTGTCAGGTTTTGTTACAAAGAGGTTTTTGTTGAGATTTACCTCTTGTAGCCTAACAGGAAAGTTTTCAGGGGAGGGGATTTGAGAGGAGGAGAAGGAGGCGGAGGAGGGACAGGGGCTATGAGGAGGGCCGTCCACATAAACAAGGTCAGGTTCGCTGATGTGAAGAAATTCCTGTTCAAAAAGTTCATCTAAAATTAAAGGTTTGTTTGTGCAGTACTTCTCCTTCAGCTTAGTGACCACATGGGTGTGATATCATGTCTCACGTCTTCCTGCTCACCTCTTTCATGCTGCTGTTGGGCTTTGGGAAGTTTCTCCCTCCTGTCAAGGTGTGGTATCTCTTCTCCAGGGCACACAACCTGTCCTGCTCCTAAAAGGCAGAACCAGCATGGACATGCTTTTCATAGCTACCGCCATGTCATACATTACTATTATGAATTAATTACATGCCTCCTGTATAGACAGTTAAATATACTGTGCATAAATGCTAACCTTGTGTAACAGCTGCAGAGTCACTGTCCTGTCTTTCACCATCCTCTCACAGTCTTGAGCTGCCTGTAACCCCAGCTGCTTCACCTGAGCCTCCAGAGCACCCATCCTGTCCTGTGAATCAACATGTCCAGTTTCTTTATGTCACACTGACTTTACACACAAATGCATGTTTTCTCAGAATCGGAATCAGAATCAGAAATTTGTTTGTTACAGTTGTTCTACTCACACAATGTTAAAGAATAGAAATAACACTTATATTACAATATCTAACACAATATAGAAGAATCAAAATGTATGTATAGGTATATACATGTAAGTAAAAAATAGAACAGAAATATAATAAGAGCCTATATACAAAGTAAATATAAATGTAAATGTATTCCACATTATGTGCTGACAGAATTAATAGTCAATATACATGTCCCCACCTTCCTCTGGGCCACGCTGCAGTGATACTCGGCTCGCTCTTGGAGGAGTTGCGAGCTCTGAGTGTCCTTCTTCTCCTCCAGACTGCTCTCCTCCTCCAGTTGGCAGAACTCCAGCTCCTCAAACTGTTTGGTCCCAACTTCCAGAGCTTCAGCTTTCTGTTCACATGCAGATATACATGCACAGTTATTATTATATAATACATACATATACAGGAGATATTATAGGATAAGGCTGGCAATATTCAATATTTTTCTTATTGTTAACAGAATTCCACAAAAAGATCAAAACCAACAATGTTAAGTAGCACTGTACGTATTTTTTTCCCTCCAGGGTGAGTAAATACTCACTAGCATGTATTAATCCACAGCTGAAAATAGTCCCCAACAAATTGACAACATTTGCTACAAAACTACAGTGTTCAGTTGTTTTAGAATGTTCTAAAGAATTACATCTTCAGAAGCAACTGATTGTTCCACAGAAAGTACTGAAGGATGGACACATTGTTGGTTTTGGTGTTTTAATGAAATTTGTTTACAGTAAGAAAAATAGACAAAAACACCAGCTTATCCTTTAATGTCTATGATGAAGAAGCCAAAGTGTCATACCATCAAATCTGATGCTCTGCATATAAACACTGGGTGTGCGTGTATGATTTGAATCCTTGTTGATAGAAGGCATGCAGACTTTTAGAGCAAAGCTGTTAATGACATGATTAATTATTACTAATTGCATTAGACATTTCAAGCATCCAGAATAAGGGGACAGCAGACATTAAGCAGCAGCAGTCTAAACTGCCGCTGGGCAGCAGAAGGAAGCGTTGATTATACTGTTTAGTCACAATTACAAATGGCGCTGACATAATAAACCTTAAGTGTTAATGAAGGGCGACAGCAGAAAAAGAGGAAATGCACAGTCTGCAGATTTCCGAGTAGCTCAGAGTGCTTCAAAACAGAGTCAGTGTTATGCCTGTTTCTTTGCAGAACATACAGTACTATGATATTTTGTATATTATAACTCACTGTTGCCAGCCAGTGGGCTGCGTGAGAACACTGACCCTGCTGAGCTGCTCCTGTAACTGTTCCCTTAGAGACAAGGGGCACTTATCAAACTGCCTCTTCAGCTCATTGTACTCATTCCTCTGCTTTTCCAGGACCTTCCGCTCAGCCGACACATTAGCCCTCCCCTAAAAACACATAGAAACACACACACATACGCACAATTGTGTCCGCAATTCACACACGCGCACACACACACACACACACACACCACCCCAGGGAGAAACAAAAAAGAAATCACAGACAACTCAAATCCATGCAGCCAAGCTTTAAAGCTAGCAGGCATATGCAGTTAAAGTATTAGAGGGTTGAAGCAGAGGTTAAGGTTAATAGTGTTAGGGGCTGTAAAATTAAATGTTATATCAACATTTTAGTGTTGGTCACATCCAGCTAAAAGCTTCTTTTTTTTGTCTTTTTAAACGCAAGAGCTGTCGGACACTTTAGAGAGAAGTCAGTTGGTGCTTTGTGTTTTAGGACAGACAGCTAATAAATAGGCAGTGCAAGCCAGTTAAGATCTGAAAAAAGAGTCTATAGATACTGTACATCTTGTGCACATTCAGTAAGGAGTGAGTTTTTATATATTCAAATACAGGAACGTGTCCAACATTCACGTGCAGTGACTTTGAGCAAACGTGAAGTATTTACTGCATCACATTGTTTTGTCCTGGGTGTCCCACCTTGTCTTTCTCTTTCTGGGTGGCCTTGTCCAGTTGGCTGAGTTTGAGCTGCAGCTGAGAGATGATTTCATTTTCAGCCTCCACCTGCTCCTGCTCTGCCTGCCTCTCTGCCTGCAGCAGGGCCTGCTCCATCTCCACCTAGAGACAAATGTGGAGTCAGAGTCTGCAAGTGCTGTCAACTTGAATAAATTAAAGATGAAACAGCTTCTGCTCCTCTCACTATAAGGGTGAGTTGATTTAAGAGCATACAAGCTAAGATGCCATATTTCATCATGTCTGCTGTGTGTGTGTGTGTGTGTGTGTGTGTGTGTGTGTGCGTGCTGACCTCCTGTTTGGTCTCTTGTAGCTGCTGCTCCAGTTCAGTGACTCTGTGCTTCAAGTCATCAACCCTGGCCAAGATCCTGTTCCTTTCCTCCTCCAGGTAGACCTGCTCCTGACTGGTTAACAGCTCTTCACACTGTGGACAGATTTATATATTTAAAAAGAAAGATGTTATATAATTCCTAATCAAAGGAAAACACAAATAACATAATCCAACATTTCTTTTCCTCCACGCTTGCATGTCCGCAACGAATGCATTTATTACCTCTTGATGTGTGCTCTCTGTGCTGCTGGACTCCTCTCTCTGGGTTTCCTCATCGTTCTCCCTCAACCTCTGGGGTCTGTCTTCTCCGTAAAGGGACATCCCGCCTCCTGTGTCTGAGCAGGTTCCTCTAGCGCCCCCCAACAGCCCGCTCCTCACCACCTCAGCCAGCTCCACAGCACTGTCCTCATAATTATACTCTGCACACAGATTGAGGATGGTCTCCAGCCTCTGACGCTCCTATAGAAGACACGTGAGACATTAGCACGTCGGCCTACATTGTAGATCATATTGCAGTGTCCTTGCGTGACATTGTCCCATTAGGGCAGCTGTCCCTCCGCCACTGGCACGGGACAACTGTAACCTGAGAGCAGGAGGGCCGAAGCTGATGTAGTTTGTCTCTCAGGAGGAGTTCATAGTAAAAGCTGTCAGAGGCAGAGCTAGAGCTGTTTATAAAAACAGAATCTGGCAGACTGTGGTAACTGTAAGAAGAATAAATGTAAAACAGCGGCAGAGTTCTGGTTGCTGGCTGATAGTATCTCACATTGAACTACACCAGTTATCGCTTGGTTTTTACTTTCAGAGCTTTTTTCATTGTATCATGTATTTGTTGGATATAGCACATGGTTCTAGCTTGTGGCCAGTGTGTTGTCTCTCATCACTCCTAACAATGGGATGCTTTAATCTACCAAAATAACAGTGCAGAAAGTGTAACAATAATTAGGAATCTGGCAAGACTAGGAACAATTATGCTTGATGTGCTTCTTGCTGCCGTATTGTTTTTTTTTTTTTTATTGTTCCCACAACCAAGAGCCCACTTTTGTCTGGTATTTCAGTTATTCAGGTTGTTAAAATAACTACACCAACTCTGTCATGAGCATTGACATTAACTGCAAGATTTATGCTTCAGGCAGTTGTTTATGCTGTTTGCCTGGTTCATTCCTTGATGAAAATCAGGAATACTATTACTACAGGAAGCCATATGTACGTGAGTTCAGAGTTCAGAGTTAAGTAAAAAAGATAGATGTTTTGTTTTTAACAGTTAACATTTAAAGCAATGGTACAACATTATTTATGTAATATGCATATTCGCTTTCAAGCCAAGACTGAGAAGGTCCATACCACTCTTATACTCTAGCCACTTAGCTTGGCTTAGCACAAAGACTGGAAACAGGGGGAAACAGATAGCCTGGCTCTGTTCAAAGGTAACTACCTACCAGCACTTCTAACGCTCACTAATTAACATGTTATATTATGTTATGGTATCATGTGGATTTTGTGCCAGCAACCTCGTTACATAACTTTCTGCAAGACAGTAAACAAGTATATTTCCTAAAATTTTGAACCTTTGCTTGAAAATGCAGGACATCTGCATCATCTCCTCCACCATAGAAATCCTCTGAATTACCCAGAACCCCCTCAAGAATATGAATATTTGGACTCTGTTGCAAACCAGCAGTTTGGCCTTTTCTAAGTGGAAGTGATGCTAAAATTAACTTTTCTATTACCTCTCCTCCTCTCTAGCTATGCCCTTTTCTTTATCTGAGAGATAAAGTGCAGCATGTGATTATAAAGTGCTGAAATATCCATGTATGTAGGTTGGGTTCAGGAAAGTGAGATTTAAAAAAAAAAAAGTCCTGCATACAGTAGCTGTGCCAACTGTGCCAAGAGAGCAGTGTGCCAAATGTAGGGCATTCATTTCACTGACAGGAAATCCTCTCTTTGTCTCTCTCTAGGTCTATACCACACCGTTAAATTGTAATCCCTTAAAAAAAAGAAGTATCAAATCACTTTATCATAACTACTGTATACTCCCCCACCCCATATACATAATTAAAAAGAATATTAAAAAATTGCTCAGGGCCCAAAACAAAGTTCACCACATGTCAGCTGGTTTGTCAGTAATTGTTTTGTGTGGGAATAAAATCCCCATTTAAACTCAACTGCAGCAGAAATGACAGGAAGCTTAGACCTTGATATAATGGAGCTTCAAGACTAATAATGCAGGGCCCCTCTTAAAGTAATAGTTTGACATTGGACATGGGAAATCTTGCAGAGAGTTATTCCTTTAACAGGGGCTGTGTATTATTATCTAGTCTTGAAAGTCCATCCACGTCTACATGATTTGTTCCCTGGGATGTTAATGTGGTCACTGACTGTTTAATGTGTCATTTATGTAAATTTTTCTCACAGTGATTAGGTTACGTTCATTCCTATGTCCTATGTGTATGCACATGTTTTATATAGCACAACATAGCCAGAAATCACTGTAAACGTCAGCCAATACAGAACAAATCTCTAATTGTCTGCTTAAAGCTAGATAACTGTTTGTTTGTGTGGACTACAATAACCAGGCTTAGGGGGGAAATTACAAATACGGATCACATCCAAAAACATTAGTAAACACATCCATGGGCCTAGAAATATCTGTTATCTATCTGTTTATGTATTTGCAGAGGCAATGGCTTGCATTGTTCACACAGACTGGATGACTCAACACAAGGGTAGAGTGACTACGACACAAACATGCACATACTGTATCAAAGCCGTCAAACTACTATCTGTCCAACTCATACGCAGGTTGCCAGTAACTATCTTATTTGTTACCAGAAACCTTTTGGGTCCTGAAATAGTTTGTGCACATGGAGGGCCTGGAATTACCCCCCTCCTCCTCTGATGGTCCCCTCAGCTGTCAGAGGCAAGCTGGGGTGGGGGCTGAAGAATGGTGGGGGGCTGGTGGGTGTGGACTGAGGATGGATAACAAGTATGCAGCCTGTGATCTAGTGTGGATATGAATAAGAAAGAGCCTTCAGTAAAGCAAGGGCCGCTTTGAAAGTAAAAGCTACTCGTCCTTTTGATAAATATAGTGTTGGGCAATAACCAGCCACACCCTTCGCCGCTCTGGACCTTAAGACTTGTGGAAGAATGTTCACCCCAAGTTTCTTGGGCCACATGGGCTGACGATGCCAGTAATACTCTGGGCAGATGAGCTTGTGGCTGTATGCCAGGAGATTTAGACAAGATATCTGAATGCAGACACGGTGTCTGCCAGCAGTCTCAGCGCCTTCTCCACGTAACTGTATTCACGTCCATCTTTCTTTTTTTGTTCACCCTGTAGAGTTTGTCCTCATCAATTGTCCTGTGCTGTTTTTAATGCAGTGTGATGAAACCAAAAATACTTTTTCACATTGTGTTCCTGACCAGCAATCAGCTAACTACATCAATAACTTTAACTTAAAGAAACTCTTCAATATGGAATAATCAACATGTTTCCATACTGAAGGAATAGTTCTACATTTTGGAAAATACTTTGTTTTCTTGCAGATAACTTGATACCACCAGCAACAGCCAGGATGCCTACCAGCATCTGTAAAGCTCACCAATTTAATATTGTTTCTTGCTTGCTTAATCTGTATTAAAAGATTTAAACTTAAAATATGATGCAAGAGGAGACGATTAGCTTAGCTTAGCTTAGCATGAAGAAAAAACTTTTTATGGATTGAACAAACAAGATGTTCAAATCATTTAGTGAGCTTTTGATGTTTAATAAAAATGTTTTAAAAGATGTTTTGTATCCCCGGATACAGCTGTGGCTTTGCACCTGTCAGCTTGTTTTGATGTTTTTCTCATATATGGCCAAAAATGGATTATTGCAGATTTAAAGTATATACAAATTCCACCCGTACACAGGATATTGAATAAACAAACAGCCATAGAGGACAAACCAGAGCAGCAAATGTTTTCTAAATGACTTCCTGAGTGAAGTTCACATCAGCATTCATTTGAACCTATTTGAACTACTGTGAAGTCATATCTAAAGTGCTGTCACTTACCCGTTTCTCCATTTCCTGCTCACGCAACCTCTCCTCTCTCTGCCAGCGGTGGTATTCCAGCAGCTCATCCTCATTGTCACTTATCTCAGAGATGCTGTTTTTCCGTTCCCGGGTATATGGTTTCATAAGACTCTGTTCCTTGCTGGAAGACCCTGTCATGGTCATGCAAGGGGTCTTTTTTTGGCTACGAGGGCTAGCAAGAGGAGACGAACCAGACAGAGAAGCCAGGCCTGACATGAGGGCATTTCCCGGACCAGACCTTAGCTGCCTGCCTCCGGACTCCTTCTCAGAGAGTGAGGATGGAGTCTGGGCATACATTGCCCTCATGGCTTCTGCTTTTGAAGGAGCTATGAGTTTGCGGGGGCCCTTGGGGCTCTCTGGGACGGGTTTAGCAGTGAAGCCCTGTGAGGCAAGGGAGGAAGCTGAGCCCTGCAATCCTGGAGTCCCCCTGTGGGACATGTAAGGGCTGAGAGGGGGAAGATCTCTCAGGCTGGTGGACCCAGTTGGCTCTGGAGTCCTGACCCTTTGAGGCACATCTACATTAGACAGGTGCTGATCTCGCATAGGACTGGGGGATCTCTTCTGTAGGGAAGAACCTCTTACCCGTGGGCTAGATGGAGCTGTTTGGGAAAATTTGACGGGGGATGGTTTGTGACTTAGGCTAGAGTTTTCTGTGCCCTTTCCTGATACCCTGCCAGTCGGTGCGGGGCTTGGTGTGGCCTCTGCTCTTGCGTTCCTAAGAAGTTTTGGACTCTCCTGGGCCCTCTGACCACGACTAGTACCGCTTGGCGCCACAGAGAGCGAGGTCCGTGGATGGGGGACAGGAGTGTGGTTGGTATGAGCAGACCGGGCAGGTACTGGAGGGGTTTTGTTGCCAAGGTTCTGGCCCAGAAAGTTGCTGCTGTTTTCATAAATGGAGTCCTCTGTCATGGAGCCATTTCTCCCATTGAGCATGTTTGGTGGAGAGGGCTGATGAATGGGCTGTTTAGCTGATCCTGACGATGAAGAGCTCTTCAGCACCAAGGAGTCTTGGAAGGTCTTTGCTATGTTGTTGATTTTGGAGTCGCCGTTGCTTGAAAAAGACTGATGGTTCCCGTTCAGGACACTGTGGGAGTCTGTAAAGGGCAACAGAGACACTTGTTCATGAGCATTCCTGTTGACTAAAGGAGGAGGACACTTTGACAAGACAGTTGCAAAAACACACATAAACAAACACAGTGGGAAATATCTGTCCTGTGTCATCTTTGTCCTGCTGCTGTAGGACAAAGGAGGGTAGCCCATAAAAGGGAAAATACATATGCCTGAATATGTTGTTGCACACACGTTCACAGACAGAGTCTCTGTGGCTCACTTTAAATAGTGATAAATGTCTTGGGGCCCATGTTCTCCTGTATGAGGGATGTTGTGCTCTTCAGTTGTGTTGTAATCCTACAGGGATCTGGAGCTGCTAAATATAAAAGCTGCAGCCGTGTACCTCATTCAGAGCTGATGAAATCAGGGCCTGGTCAGGAAAGAGTGGGCCATGCACACTGGGCAGGGTGTGGTGGCTCTTACTGTACTGTTCAGGCACTGACAGCCAAACCAATAAGGTCAGAGGATAATGGATTCTAAATATCACCGACAGCACAAGTCACAGCAAGCAATGGGCCAGAATGATATAACATTTGAATGTAACTGTAAAAAGAACGATTACAACAATCCTGTGTCACAATGGGGTCACACCTTGAGTGAAAACCACAGATTTATATGAACTAGATCACAATGTAGGCCACAGATAATTAGTTCTGAACGAGCTATTTCTGCATCCAGTCAAGGAGTGACCAATATTTCAGTCAAACTTCAAGACCAAAACCAAGAGCTTGCAAACTTGGTGTCATATCTGAGAAACTCTTTTTTACTTTGATTTCTGTGTCCCAGATATGTTATCATTACTGCATGAGTATGAACACAAATTGTGTGTTTTTCAGAGCCATATAATCATCAAAGCTGGGTCTTTACCAGTTGGATGAGTTCTTGTGGTGCTTAGTCCACCAGGCAGCATGCTCTTCATCCGTAGGGCCTCCTCTGGGTGGTTGAAGCGGAAAAAGGCAGACTGGCCAAAACACAGCATGCACCCTGCCAGGGGAGAAGACCGTGTGGGTTGAAAGCTGTCAGTGATGTGTTAGTTAACGTACTGAGAGAAGCAAAGTATTAACGACACCATTAATGACTGATTGATAGTAACCATTTCGGATGTTGTTCATTATTAACTATCGGCAATTTAGACACAAAATCACCCTTTCACTGGCTTAACTAACTCGATATGTCTATAATGGCTGTATTTACATGGTAGTTTTTACATGCAACAGTACATTTGTCGTGTGTATGCAAATCATTTCATGATGCTGGCCTGCAAACAGTATTAAATAAGCAATACAACAGGAGGTGTGACTGTATAGAAATTGTTTTTCTGTGAGATTTGAATGTAAACCACATTTCAGCTGGACATGTAGTAAAATAAGGACATCAAAGAGTAATAGGAAGAGGTAGTCCAGCAGGAGAGAAGAAACTGACTCCTAAAGTGTGACACACACCATGGCAAAGAGCTCAACATATGTTGTTAGTCATTTGTCCTGCAGTCAGTTAGAGAACTTGGTCAATTACAGAGAGTGCATTGACTGTTTAAGTGACATATATAAACTGTCTAGTTTAACTCACGTGTAATTAACCAGTAAGTGAAATCAACTCCTTTTCCTTTCCCTGCATTTCCAGTGGATTTCAAGTTTCCTGAGAGTCACACGGTGAAGTTTAGTTTCCAGTTATAGACGTTCCACAGGGAGTTTAATATTTATTTCATCCCACTGAGTGAAGCCAGAAGTCCATATGGCTGCAACATTGTTCCTTATGATATAAATAAAGCTTCATTCCCAAGTTGTATTATTCAGGATTTCATTACATGTCCTTTGAATGAAGCAAAGCCTGAAGTATTCTTGATCAGCAGCTGCTGCCTGCACACACACCGGCTGGTCACCCGGCTTCAAATGACATTCTGGTGTAGCTGCTGGCTTGGATCGCATGGAGAGGGGACTGAGGGGGGCGGGACTGTTATGCCTTTTTTATGGCATGTGTACGCATGCTACCGGAAGGACATGGGGCTGTTTTGACTGTTTTGTTTTTGTGAAGCTAGACATTGTGACACTTTGCCTCAAAGGTATTGAATACTGCAGTTTATATAAGTAATACTACAATGCATTACAATTTCAATAAGTCATCTGAATGTATATCAATATGATTTCACAGATAAGGGTGCATTCAACAACACTATGATCCTAAAGCCATACATGTGTCTCATCAGTGCACATCAATACTGTGAGCTAAATGCTAATCTGCATGCTAACATGCTGAGCTGATGCTAAGCAGGTGTACTGTTTTTCATGAAAAAAACCCAAAACACTAACAGTCATATTACTGCAGTCATGTTAGCTTATGGAAGTGCTACCTTGTGTCAGGCGATAGGGTTTGGTGATGGGAAGGCCATCGACAGAGCACTGGTTTCCACATGGGTACAAGGTGATGTTGCCTGTTTGGTTTTCGATGTAGCAGTGCTGAGCTGCGATGCCGTGGCCCTGCAGAGGGATGTCTGTCCCCTCACTGCCCAGTGTGGTTCTCCCTGCAACAAGAGAAACATTTTCTCAGCGTCAGTTACAGGACATCCACGTGGAACTTTGAATACTTGTGAAGTATTCTTAGGCTGTGGTTTGAAGCCAGAGGTCAAGGCCCCATGGTTGGAGTCACTAATCACCACGTGATTGAATGTTGAGCGACAGGTCAGGTGTCAGTCTCAAGAGATTACTACTATTTAATTTGTTGTAATTTGATTATCAGTTACATTTATATTACTGTCGGGGTGCAAGAGAGTTAACCCAACACACACTATTTATTCTTATGTGATAGCACAGACTAGGTAGAGTACAAAGACAATCCCAGAGGGCTCTGGGGTGCTACTGTCACACCCTCTCGTCCTCTGTGGATTTTAGGCTCAGTGAAACACAAATGGTGCAGGAAAATCACAGACAAGGGTGTTATTGCATCTGTGACACAGTATGAGTAACAATAACAGGGTTAAAGAGTAATGTGTCATCAGTTTTTGTCAATTCATCACTCAAGACAAGTTGTGCCGCTTACTTATTAAAGAACAACTCACTTATTTTGAATATTGTGCTTATGGTGTCTGAACTAGCTAACAATAACATACAGATCCTATCAGAACAGAGATGGCTGGGCTTATACAGCTGTACTTTACAATGTAGGGTAGAAAAGTTCTAGTTTTATGGTCTTATTAGCTCTTCTTACAGTTATAGTCACCTTACAAAAGTAATGGAGCAGGGCTGCATATAAAAGCTGGTAATGCTGTGTCAAATGTCCCATTTAACAAAGACACAAAAATATCTATAACATGCATAACTCATTTTAATTCAGCAGTTAGTGATCAGAACAATGCATGTTATTAATTATTATTTTAATTAATCAAACACAGTTTAATACCCACCCTCCCACCAACACAAACATACACTCAAAACCACATGCATACACTCAGGTCTTCACCTTCCTGCAGTGGT
This sequence comes from Morone saxatilis, assembly GCF_004916995.1. Lineage (NCBI taxonomy): Eukaryota > Metazoa > Chordata > Actinopteri > Moronidae > Morone > Morone saxatilis. The sequence continues at coordinate 15,674,435 of NW_023339763.1, read as the reverse complement.
AGCAAGGTGATTGCTGTGCTCAAGCGTCCACTTCCCAAACTAACCAGGTGGGGGCGCTCTGCCTGGACTTTCAGGGACTTGCCTGTCTCAATCAAGTCTAAAGGAGTGCTCTGTGAAAACAAAATCAATTGGAAAACATAATGACATGATCCTGAGACAACTAAGTCACAAAGACAATTAAGTTACACAGCTGAGATTCTGTGGGCATTATTTTTGTTCTGAATCTTAAAAGTGAAAACTACATGTAAGGACAGCTAAACATAAATATTAAATTAATCAAATAAGAAGTTGTTCATTCAAATTTATGCTTGAATAACATACACAAATAAGGAAAATATTAAGATACAATATATGAATCTGATCATACTGTGTTGGGGGACTAGTTCTGAAAATATTAAGACTAGAACAGTTTACTATAGCAGTACATGAGGTTCTACAATATTAAACCTGAATTAGTGAATAGATTCACCAGCTACATCAGTTACATTTTGTCATCCTGAAAATGTCTGCAGCTGGGAGAATGGTACAATTTTAATGATTAATTCAGCATCTGATTCAAAGTCAGACTTGCTTGTCAAAAGGGATACAACAATTACCATCCATATCAGAGAGACAAAGCATATAAACAATCTTAACTTCTTACAAAACATCATTCATGTCTCAGTTAGATTGAGTAACACTCTGACTCACAGCAGATGGTGATAGTAATAAAGTTAGTTTCAGATAATTTAACATCCTGGATCTACCAGCTCTAAATGGTCCATGGCTCTGAAGTAATAAATGACTCACCTGTAAGACCTGGTGCGTCTGTCGCCCCTGTTCCATTTTATTCCTGCTCATGCGCTCCATGTCGGCTGGACTGTCAGAATTATCTGACACATGAAGATCCTGAAGCAAGCACACATATACAGAAAGAGAGAGAGAAAGAGAGAGAGAGAGAGAGAGCAGGGCATGAATGGGAGCGTTGGGAATGCTGCTACTACAGTCGTACTACAATGGGAACAGTGCTTTCCTTAGAAACCTCATGCCCCACTTATAAGCCCATGTGACCAATCCATTATACTGGGTAATTGTCTCTCTAGAACTAGCAAGACAAAATGATCCATCAAGAAGGATGGCATTGATTTGTGCCTCAATCTAAGAATGATTACGGATTTTACACATTTGACAACAAGCATTTGCTATCACAAATGTACTTTTGAGATGCACCAGAAGGTGTGAATGAGCTCTGCAGGTGCCTTGGACATCATGGGTCAGACCACTGCTTCCTCAGACCATCATGAGTCACTGTGACTCATATACAGATCTTACAAACACAAACACACACGCACACACACACTCTGTGTTTGCAGCAGATTAGATCCAGCTGTCGACTCATCAGAGCTCACATCAGACGAGAGGGAAACAACAACCAGGACCAGACTGACCTCAAACAATCACACACAGACACATAAGCAGCCCGGATGACTCACCGTATTTTTTTCTGCTAAGAGCTAAAATCCACATCTTTCACTATCACCCACATGGGTTTCTTGTCCTGGCAACAAGTTAGTATCAGCTCAGCATTCCAAGTAAAACTGAAATAGACATAACTACCTATTATCTAGCGTTTGCTTTGTCTACCATTGGATCAAACTTAAATTAGGCTACTGGATGTCATGTTTGACTACTGAGATGTATGGCAATTCCCATATGTGACAAATAGCTTCAATGGTTTAATCACTTAAACTCTACTGGAGGAACAAACACAAACTTTCCAAAAGAAAGTTCTGAGTTTTTATGGTGCTGGAGAGTGCTGTCTGTCTCTCAGTCTAAAATCTGAGATATGGTGACTATGATTCACATCATTGTTGTGATCATCAAACCATTCAATAACACCTCTTCACCTGTGTTTTTCACTAAGTCTGGTTTTCCCCTTTAATTTCCCAGTCTGTGTGTCAGGACATGACCACATCAGCCCAACACATGACAGTTGCATCAAAAAGAAACGCTTGAGCTCTTTGTCGCTCCATGCTGACATCACTGATCATTTAAAATTCTTGCAAAAGTAGCCAAAAACCATCCGCAGCTGCTTGTGCTCCAAGTTTAGCCTCAGCTGGCACAACAGGGCGTTCTATCTGCGTCTGATGTCACTCCAGACGAAAGCCGCCGGGTGAAACCACGCATATCTGACAATCCCGTCTATGTGTGCGTCTCAGAGGACCCAGTGACACGGAGAACAAACCGTCCCCTCTGTTCAGCACTGACACTGGACCCCACACGCCTCTGCTGTCAGCCCACTGGCTGTCAACACTGGCCCTCTTTGAGCCACGCACTCAGACACAGGACAGGAGAGTGGGCAGGGTAATGTGTCTCTGGCTGGCTCACACACACACACACACACATATACACATATGTGCGCACACATGGTCCTGCTCCCACAAGCCTCAGTGATTTAACGTACACACCCAAGCCAGAGAATAGTTTTAAAGCTTGCAAATGCAAGGCCTTCCACTCTAACCTGTCATTATGGGGGCAGTTATGCCCTTCAGAGTTGCCATGAACTTCTGAAAATAGACACCACCAGCCACACAGTCTGGGCTGCTACTTTTAAAGAGAAAGAGAAAGAGAAATCTGCTGAGAGTGAACACTGACAAAACTGAGATAGACAGAAATGTTAGATTTAAAATGATAAATTAAATAAAAGGGAGTGATATGCTATAAAAGACGGCATAAAAACAAGCAGAAAACAAGACAACAAGAGTGCTGGCACACAAAGTCAACAGTTTCCTTACTTCACTGACAGACATGCAGGTCCTACCATTTCTTTACTCTTGCAGAGTCCAAACAACAGCTACATCCATGAGTTTGTCTTAAGTTTATTAATCCATAGAGCAGTGTCCACATTGTTGTTTATGTCTTGCTCCTTGCTTTTTTCATTCACTCTCTGAGTTCCTCCGCTATTTCCCTCCTCCCAACCCCTTCTCCTCCCCATCCCGGTGCAGAGTTACCTCCCCGACACGCAGCAGAGGGGGACCCCGGCATTGGCACTGCCCTGCAAAATGTGCTTTTACTTGTGACTTAAAGTGGTCTGTTTTACTGACTTCCTGTCTCCTTTTGGCAAATAAACGTTATGAGTGAAGGACTTCCATTTCAAAACACTCAATGTTAAGAGAGGCGTTGGGTCAAAGTTCAGATCCTCCTCAGAGAGTCCCTGAGATGTATTCACTCCTACAGGATTTCCATTGATTGAAAGATCAGATGAGCCGCACCAGATGATCAGAGGAGGCTGAAAACCAAACCCTGCAGTGCTGTGAGTCTCCTCAGCATTGTCTATTGATAAAGCAGGTGTCTGATCCTGGGAGGAAATAAAAAGTGGTGTAGGAGTAAGAGATGGAAATTTCTGCTTTCTGCTCCCACTGATGCAACAAATTGTAGAGTGGGTACTTGCACTCTGGAAAAATCAATTCATGATAATTATGACTAAGCACTGTGGATTATAATGTGTCCACTGTGCTTTATACATCAATAATGATGTGGTAGAGACATACTATGCTCCACAGGAAGTGAGCAGACACATGTGAGCCATTTCTTTTCACCCTCAGTCCCACAGGAACTATTTGGCCCACAGACAGAGATACAGAGAGACAGTGGAAGAGAGTGGGAGAAAGACTCCACTATTGATCTCACAAGGCTTTTCCCATGGTCGGGGGCCAGAGAGGAGATGGAGGAAATGAAGCAGATGATGAGTCACTAAGGGAAATAAAAACAAACAAACAGAGGCAGCTAAGTAACCAGATGGACTTGAAGCAAAGTCTGCAGAGAGGGTTGATGCTCTGAGTCAGACGCCCTCTCAGTGATGATGTGGAGGTTACAGCTGAGGGGATGAAAAGTTGCTGATTGTCCTTTAAATAGTGATTTTGAGTGTAGATTGTTCACCCCAGCTACAGCAAGCAACGTAATACAGCAGAGGAAAGTGAATCCTTATTAACTATCAGAATGTTATATGACCGTGAGCGTCCACGTCAATATTAACAAGAGTTTATAATTTAACTCATTTTGAATCTTATTAATTGGAGCACATGCATTAAACCGGCTTTAAAGTAAAAAATAAGGATGTTGCTTTTTGCCAGTCAAGTAGTATTATAATTAAGATTGTGAGTTGTAATATTATTAACACAGGGTTTTGAAAAGATGTTGTTAAAGGTGCGATACAATGTTTTAATCATGGCTTTAAAAAGTAGGTTTTTATTTTGTCTTGGAGTTATATCATATCGGTCTGGACGGTTGAACTGATGGATTGATGATCAATATCTGTTTGCCTTCTAATGTTGATTGCTAGCCAATGCTATGACTTAATGCAACTTTATTTTCCCTGCAGTCTTGGTTGTCAACCTGAACTGACTGTAGTGTAACAGGTTAAGAGCGCTTTGGGAGGACGACAAAAGTTCACTATTTTTCTGGAAGATTTACCAGCTGGTGTGAGGACTTCTCTTGAATTGCGTGTCTGGTTTGAGGTTTGTGTGCTCTGTAGATACACACTGTTCTATACTGTCTAACCTAACTGACTTGTTGGAGCAGATGTCTGCAGATCTCTGCAGGATGTTAAAGTGCAGTCAGGAACAATAAGCCTGAGCGGGCTACAGTCAGAGAGGTAGAAGCAGCTTACATTCATGCAGCTGAAAAGTGTGTGGGAGTCTAATGAGAAACAGCTTTTACCTTCTTGTATGGATTCAGGTACTGAACCAAGTCAGCACTTCCTCTCAGGCTGTGCACAAAATCCTGCTTCTTCCGCTAAGTGTGACAGGCCAAAACATGACCTCTGCCCTAACTTTGACCTTAAATTCTCAACCTGAGGGAGAAGTGGTAAAAGACTTATTCACAGATCACAGATCATCATCATGTACAACAAAGACCCAGATAGTTGAAGGACATTATGGTAGTAACACAATGTCTCATTTTTGCAGTATTGTTAAAAACAACCTATTCTGTTATAAGGAAAACAAACTAACAGTTGAATCTTCTGAGTTGCTCTGCTTGATGTAACACCCACATGCTCCATACTGCAACAATTATCATACAGTCCAGAAAGTACCAGCTCACATCAAGTGATCAGCCAAATGCTACTACAATAAGGCACGACCCCAGACGAACCAGAACAAATAAAAAAAAAACACAGGAAGCTGCTGATATGCCAAGAACCTTTCCTTTGAGTCTCTCACCAAACAGATGTGCCATTTCCTTTGAAACATCTGTCCTCTTGTCTCGCATCACTATGTTCCATAAGAAGAGTGAATACACATCGACATGCAAACAAGTTATGTAATCATGAAATGTATTTGACCTGTTTTCCCCCTGCCACACAGAAGAGCATCACATCAGAAGGTCTATTTCAAAGTTAAACATACTCACTCAGGCACATGTGCACCTCACGCTCCTTTTGGGGAAATACTTCATCAGCCTGTAATTCCACCAAAGTGCATTAATAGCCACATGAGCCCCAAAGGCAGCCAGATCTCACACACACATAAAAGTGTCCATTCACAGAGACGGCTGGCTTTGGCTCCTAATCTCTCTCTCTCTTTGAAACCTTCCACCTGCTCTGTAATATTTAAGTTATAAATGGGCACAAAGATGATAATAAATGATTACACAAATGATAACCAAAGTATGTAAACTCTCTCACACACAGTTCCAGTGAGAAATAACAGGGCCAGGCTGAAAGGCATAAGTGTAAACTGCCACAATAGCTCCATTATCCCCTTCTGTCTACCACTTACTCTCTCATTGAAACACACATACACACACACACACATCATCAAGCAAATATTTTTGTTTTTCATTACCAGAGCTGGCTAGGAACATCTTCTTGTCTGTGGAATGATTTCGTCCAAAGATTAAAAACATCTTCCCAACTCCTCATGAGAAAAGTCTTCCAGTTCTCTTCTCCAGGGTGGAAAAATGCTGTCTGTCGTTTGCTGCTGTTGGGAAAGTTTCAAAGTGAAACATTCGGTGCATCCAAATACATCTTTCTGCTGGGCCCACCCCTCTATCCAGCCTTTTTTCTCTCCCCACTTATCATTCCCTTTTGCCATCTGTATATCTCTGTATATCTACGTTCCTCTGTGAGTCAGATTTGTTTTCTAGATCTTTAGATTTCCTCACATGTACACACCATACCCAGTGCATACCTGAAAGAATGTTTCCCCTCTGTATCCCTGCACTAGCTGCAGGTCATGTTTTTTTGTTCATCATTCCTGAAGCTGTAATTCAGAAAACATGGGGTAAAAAAAAGTGTCTTCAGGATGAGATCACTTCAAACTCATGAAGGATTAGACTGAGGTAGCCAACGTTTGTTTGCACTATGAGAGAAACACAAGTGACATTTCACAGGCATACTTTCTCTCAAGGCACCAATTTTTGCTAAACACTGCGCGGCCACAGAAAAGGCAGATGTAAACTAAGAAAAGCTTAAATATGAACAGCTGAGAAGAGCATCGCTGGTAAATTTAGAGCCTCTGACAGGAAATTATAGTCATCACAGCCAATGGACATTCAGGTTTTTTTCCTCTCAGGCTGGAATTTTTAGCCTGGCTGTTGGTGTTGGACACGTTGTCAAGGCCCAAGTAATTGGTTCAGCCTGTCCTGGGCTCGGTTCAAACTCGGTGCGTCATGCTGCTTGTGCCAGTAGAAAGCAGCCAACGCAGACCAAAATATCTGCATGCTTTCCTCCTGTAGATTACAGGTGACTTTTTGGTGCACACACGTAAAAATATGAAGTGTGAACTACTGGAAGGACTGAAGGGCCTCAACATAGTTTTTCAGATGTTTTATTATTTTACATGTTACTGAAAAGTCTTTAATTTTCAGCATTTTCATTAGATAGGGTGCATGAGGTGCATATCTGTTGAAACAATATGTGCAGTGAAGCATCTTCCAATGGTTATTAAATGGAAACACACACAGGGCATCAACACATCCCAGATTTTAAGATATGAAACAGTTGACCCCTGGTGGAAAAGTCAGTGAAGTGCAGCTTGATCACCACCATAATCATGATTGTTCTGACATGCGTTACATTGTCTAATTAGGACAACCATTTCTGGTGCATGCTGTAATTGTACTACATGTTTAAACTCTATTATACTTTATGTTTGAATGTGTTGGGAGTCACAGCCCTATGGAGCAGTCTGGTGAGGTGTCAGAAGCCACGACTTGTTTTTCTGCAACCTAGTGTGCATTTATGACTTGTGCATGGTGGATTTTTTTCCAGCATAGGTTTTATTTGGGGGTTTGTACTGATCCTTCTCATCCCTTTCAGACTACACAGAATCTCTCTGCAACACCTATTCTTATCCTATATTACAAGAGCTAATTGGCAGTTACATTTGTATGAGGATGGAAGCAAATAGTTACGTGTGGTAAAAAAAACTACCAGAAATGACTCACATGATGTACTGGAACTTTATCCAAATCCTGCTATGTGCTGATGGCCTTTTGTCTACTTTCACAAAAATGGCTCAGTGACTCACTGCCTAATTTCTAGAACAAATCCTCTTCATTTGGATGATGGAATTTACACTTAGAGGATTAAATTGATTAAATTAATTCACAATGGTATGCCTGCAGCACTAGAGCCACATGTAGTTGATGTCACTTTGCTCACGCTGGTAAACTGGCTGGAGAGTTGTTTGTTTCTTCACATGTCACAAGGAAACACCTGGAGCTCAAAAAGCCGTTGGTATGTTATGTAGGCGTTAACCACACAGATGAAGTCTATTTAGGACACTTTCACCTAAAGAAAAGACAGCTGTTTGTTTTAACGAATAAAATCCCAGAGATGTTCAAAACAACTTGCCCTGACTCTAAAATTACTTTATACGCCAAGATACACCCAGCTGTGAGCTTCTTCGGTACACTACAGCCAAAACTAATGCAGTCTAATGTGACAATGCTGCAATAACTTATCTTCATGAAGGCTGTTGAAATAATTTTAGAGATTATTATGGCAACTTTGGAAGCTGTAGTTTGTAGTGCTTCATTAAATGCATTGATGTAATTGGGTGGGATTTATTATTGGTGTAGGCATAGGTGCAATACTAATAATGGGATCCGAAGTCAGGTACTTCAATTATGTTTAACTTAATCCCTTATTATGGTTGTATATTAACTACAATGTGTTAAATAGTGTATTGGAGGTATTCGTTTATATTAATGGAGACTGAGTAACTTAAGACCCTGCTTGTACAAAAGCTGCACAGTCATGCTAGAAAGACCCAGAAGAACAGCATCCTGCAGGTTGTGGTCCATGAGTTTGCTGTTCATGCTGCTCTCTGGAGGGGGGCCATGACTGTCCCCAGACCTGTCACGTTAGTGGCCTGTTGAACAGGTCGCATATAAACAACCTCGCTGTGCTGCAAGCCATTTTTAAACTATGGCACAAGTTAATGTCATCAAGGTATAGGGAAGGTTTGCTAAACACATTAACTCAGTGGCTAATCTCCAGCAGAAGTCATTGAACTAGCAACGTTAGCTTCAGTTAGCCTGACCGAATAAGGAATAGTGAGCACCACGTTTACAAAACAAAGCGTTTATTAAATTAAAAATGCGGGAAATGAAATGACAGCGATAAGCAAGAACATCTGCTCTTTCAGTGAGAAGTGGGTGGCCCTTAAAAGGGCCTTTGGGGGGTGAAAGTTATTAGCAAACAAGCTAATACTCCTGAGATTGAGAGGAGGCCTTCTTTCCCGCCTTGCCGGAGCTCGGTGCAGACTGGCCGGTCTTCTTGGGCAGCAGGACGGCCTGGATGTTGGGCAGGACGCCTCCCTGAGCGATGGTGACTCCGCCGAGCAGCTTGTTGAGCTCCTCGTCGTTGCGGACAGCCAGCTGCAGGTGACGGGGGATGATCCGGGTCTTCTTGTTGTCCCGGGCGGCGTTTCCAGCCAACTCCAGGATCTCAGCGGTGAGGTACTCCAGCACGGCGGCCAGGTACACCGGAGCTCCGGCACCGACACTCTCAGCGTAGTTACCCTTGCGGAGGAGACGGTGGACACGGCCGACAGGGAACTGAAGACCGGCACGGGAGCTGCGGGTCTTGGCCTTGGCGCGGGCCTTTGCTGCTCCGGTTTTGCCTCTTCCAGACATTGTAGGTTTATTGAGCTTTTCTTCCGATACAAATGACTGCAGTCGTAGGTTTGCAAGCAATAAGGAAACCGTAGAGCCCGACCTGGATATAAACCCCCAGCGTTGTCCCGCCCTACGACGCGATTGGCTTCTGGAATGAAAATGGTCAAGTATGATTGGCTTACAGAGGGCAACGGAGATCGGAAGTAAATCGCTATTGGTGTAACTGCTCTGGTGTCAAACCAATCACGATGCGCTGCACGTAAGAAACAAAGGCGATTGGCTGTTGTATTTCCGGCTTGTTGTGAGTGGGTCACAGATGTAGAGAGGCGGACATAGACGACCAATCCGGTGTCTTCCCTCCAGCTTCAAGTTTTTGGCGCTTTTGCAGATTGTGCAGTGAAAGTGATCTAATGCAGAATTTTATTGATATTGCTCATTTAGATCATTTAAACATGTTGTATAGATCCTGAGTATATACTGCTGAAATGTACTTAATTTTAATGTGTAAGAAGTCATTTTAGTCAGTGACAGTGTAGGGTCATTTTAAGAAGCAAAGGGCCTCAACAGGAGTCAGGTACAGACTTGTAAGTGACGCTTCAAAAATAATTTATTTTGCAATAAATTAAACATTTTTTAAATATTACAACAAATCATACATATCTTAAATTTTGCAGCCGCTTTCTGTTTCACATTCCAGCCATATATATATGGCTTAAGACAATGAAGAGGCTTTGTTCATTTCTTCAGCATTATGACTTGGTTGCAGTTCTGTAAAGCACCTCTGTGATCCCTTTAATAAGTTATCCTTAATCAAAATCATTTCATTTGGTTGTTCTGAAGTCCCATAATTAATGCAGTTTTATTAATGTAGATTTTTCATTTTGTTTGACAAAACACAAACGTCCAAAAATGAATGTACATTTTTACACATCGGTTCTGTCTGAAGGATGCATCAGGTGTCCTTATATCTCTAGTTGCTAGTAGCAATTTCACTTCTAGCCCTGAGTGTGTCCACTTTGCTCTTCACCTTGTCGTAAACCTTTGAAAATCCTGTTGCTGATGTCTCAGCAGAACATCTCTGAACGTTAGGTTCCATTTGTTCCAGGCTAAACGGCAGAACTGTTGCTGTATTAATGTGGGACTTAAATGTATTTAAAAAGAAAGAAGGCTCCTAAATGTGAATACAGGATACATTTAGCTATGTTTAGTTCATGATTATTATCTGATGTTAGCATTTACTGCAAATGATTAATTTGTCTGCGACCCATGTCAGGCATTTCACACGATATATGCAATCTTGCTGCAAAGTAATGAGTTATTGCAATAATGAAAAGTCCATATGAGCATCAACTGAAGTCTCAATAATGTGTTTAGATGCAGTTTTGACTTAAATGGAGTCAAAAGGAGCCAAGAGGAGAGCCGGAAATGATGGTGTGTTTTTTTTTACTGACAGAAAAATGTCAGAATTTAAAAAGTTTAAACTCATTGCCCGGTTTGAAGCATCTGCCAGAGATCCTGGCTGGCTGAAGTTGTCAAAAGCAAACTGAAATGCATTATGATATTCCACAGAAAGTACCTTTATAAAATAAAAAGTATAATAAATATATTATCTTTTCTGCTTATATAAGATACAACATCGAACAACATTCTAAAACCAATGTATAAGCAATTGTGAATGGACATTATAGCTAGATTAAGATGGATATTTGTTAACTTACTGAAACTATGCGTTTAAAATTACATTTGCATGGAAAAAACACACAGCAACGTCTCTATTTTACAGTGTAATGCAACTATGAGGACTCCTTTTTTGGGGGAAAAATAAATAGCACTTGTTTCATGTGAACCACATAATAATAAATTACCTTTATATAACCCAGGAATTAAAAAAAGTCCAAAGTGCAACCAATGGCATCATACTGGCATTTTATATCATTAAATAGTTAAGAGCATTTCCACCATCAGTCACAATCAAACACTCCCGGTATAGTTTGTGTTCAAACAGGGAACATCACATTTCATTGTAAGTATCACCTTCTCTTCCGCTGAGCAGCAGATTTCTGCTTCAAAGAAACAGAAACATTTTTCAATCACAACAAAGTTCAGTGATGTGTTTAAACGAGACTTCTGTCCTGAAGGTGCAATAAATTCTTTCCAAAGGAACAATCCCTCCCAGAGGTTTCCTCCTTTCAAGATGTACAGGTGACAACCCACCTGGGGTGTTCAAAGACTGGACTCTTTCAAGGTGTAGTGGTTCTTCTGACAGTAATAAGAGAAGCCTTAGAACAACCCTGTCAAAGTCACAATGACGCATGTTCTAACAGTGATAATCAGTTATCCAGTGAGCTCGCTCCTCCGTTGGTAGCAGTGGCTTTGCCTTTTGATTTGCCTGATGAGCGGAAAGAGAAGCGTTTGATGAGGCGCCGGGAGAAGCTGCCGGACTTTTTACGGCTGCTGGATGGAGCAGCAAAGTTATTGCCCATGTTGGAGATGTCTTCGTGGGATTGGCTGAGGCAGGACTCCTTCTCTCGATGTCTCCTGCGGAACAACAGCTTCGACCCACTCTGTAGAAAACCCACTAGAGGAAGCAGACAGGACACATCACTGTATTTAATTGGTGATCCCCGAGTATTGGGACCCAATACTGCAATTAATTGAAAAACACTAATCAATCAACCAACTACTGTTGTTGAATAAATCCACTGATTCCATGAGACAGCTCCCTTATCAAACTGATATTCAAATTGAATTTAGAACTGATTCATTCAAAAACACTTTGGTCTGGTTGGGTGTATACTGCAGCATGGCCTCCAGAGGGCAGTAGCAGGACTTTAGAGTCAGCTGCTCTATTGAAGTTTTGATGTTATGTAAGGCTATAAAATAAGCATGTGAAATATACTGCACAGTTTAATATAATACAGTGAGTTATGAAAATGATAACCTCTTTTACAAGACAAAAATAAACCAAATCTAATCTTTGATCTATCATTCAAAGACAAGAGACTGGCCATGTGCCATCAAACAATTTGCAAAGACAATATTTGAACTGCCGGATATTGTGTTTACAATTAGCATAAAACAGTACTGAACAATGTTAGTAGAAGGTGAATCTCTACCTCACTGCACAGACCAGGCAGCAAACTATGACCACTGTGTTACCTTTATGGTCCTTGAGGCTGCGGGTCTCCAAGGCACCAGTGGAACCAGTATCTGATTCCACATCGTCCACAGATGGACGCTCTGACACGTCGGAAGGCGTGGTTTCATCCGGCTCCTGGTGATGCCCCGCGCCGTAATGGTTTTCGTGCATGGCTGCGTCCATGGCTGCAGCGTAGCCGCTCGATAACACACAGTCATCTTCTGAGAGCGGAACCTGATAAGATTAATTAGTTAATGCGATTAATTAAGGGATTATATTGGGCACGGGACGATAATTAATGTTATTATTATTATTATTTCAAAATATGCACTTCATCATCAGCACGCATTCAAGTGTGGCTTCTTGCGCTGAATACATTTCTAAAGGCTTTCAGGCCAAAATCAGGTCAGAAGCCTTTCATTCTCCCATAATGTGGTCCAATGGGGGACTGGGACTGTGGACTAAATTTAGATCAAAGTCATTTTGCCTGGTTCCATGTCATTGTACTTTAGATTCCTTAAAAGTAGGTTTTTGTTAATGTTTCATGTACTCAGAAAACAAAAGCAATTTTATATATTCATTTATAAAAATAGCTGTGTGGATAACTGACATCCTACTGATTAGTGCACAAATGTGTCAAACAATTAAATATACTGGCAGATGACTGACTGTACCACTGTTTTACCAGTGATGGCACAAATTCAATAACACACTCTCAGTCTCAGTTCTCTGACCTTTGACACGCCTGAGATGATCAGCGTGCTCCTTTTTGTTGGTGTCTTCCCAGCTACTTTGGAGGCGGACTCTGTCAGCTGCCTGATGGCCGTCTCTGCAACAGGATCCAGGCCATTAGAGAGGCGGCTGCTCTCTGAGCAACAGAAACACAAATATGTAACAGCACTATACTATAGAAATATATATAAGAAAACTCTATTGTATCAAACTAAAAAGGACATTACTTTAATGCTAAAGAGAAATCAAATATATATATGTAGTTATATTTCTCAAACATTCTCCTGTTTATCAGACTTTATCTGTATTTTGCTTTCTATACAATAAGCAAGTTGCTTCCCTGTGTAAAGCCGTTGTAAACGTTGTTTTTGAACAAAAGTACCTGCACAGACAGTGCATCATGTGTACTGCGTAGTGCATTTGTCTCATCTCGTGTTACACTGCTGCTTGCTGCTTATCCTACTTTGCATCTGTTATGTAAAACAACTTCTGGCCAGAATCAGCCTAGAACTCACTGCTGGAGTTGGGGCTGCCTTTGCCATCTGACAGGATGGTGGGTTTCTTCTCATTCACCTCCACTTTGGATGGCGAACGTAAAGGGGAATCACCTGAGAGGCATCAAAACTATCTTATGTCATTGTTAATATTGTCACAAGATTCTTTTATCTCTTGTTTCATAACCTGGCACAAGGTGATACTTGACTCTGCAATTGTACCTGGACTGCGTTCCAGTTTGAGTCGAGACTGGATGGTGGTGACAGTGGTGACAATGGTTCCATCTGGCATGATTGTTCGGTCCACATCAACTTTCTTGGTGGGGGTGAGTGAGGAGCGAAGAGGCAAAGCATTGTGGGTGATGCGAGGCTCTTCTGTTTCCACATACAGCAGCTGGGGGAGTAAAAGAAAAGCGATAAATGAACTTCTCATTTAGCAAATAAAATGTGTAGAGGGGATGGGCACTTCATTAAAAAGAGTGCACTTTAATAAAGAGGTGGGCACTTTATTTAAACTGACATCTGGACCTGCGAGGACAATTTCAGATGACTAATCAGTGTAGGTATAAGAGGTTGCAGGAGAGGCACGGGACAACAGGGAATGTACCAATATGAAATGTTAGCCATCAGAAATAAAGCAGATGTTTATGCAGTCTTTGAAGAAATATGTACACTGCAAGAAGGAAAAAAAGGCAACAAGTTGGTGTTACAGGCATGACAATGTACTATGTATTAGCTGTTATACAACACTCCCTCTCCTTTTGTTGTGAATCTTTGTTTCATTCTGCTTGATGTTAGATAACAAACTGTGATGTAATACCACACTTCAAACCATGAGAATGGCTTTTAAAAATGTTCCATCATTTGACAGAAATGTGCTGCATCTTGCCGCTCACCTCTGCTGTGACGGTAGCGTTCGGTGCCAAGCCGTGGCCGGGGCTTATCGACAGTATATGTTGTCCAGTAGGAACTTTGGACTGGAGGTCCACAGTGATGCAGGCGTGGCCAGGCAGGAATTCTAATCATATTTAAAACATAGAGAAAGTCTTAATCTATATGTACAAACAAAATGAAAAGCTGTTCCCTAAATGCAGTTCTGAGGCCATGCCAGGAACATCTACTGACATGTTATACATCTGAAAAACGCTAACAAAGACCATTCCAGTGAGCCTGCCAACAGTGCATTTTAGGCATAGAAGATTTTGCTTAAGCAGTCTAAACATTCCTGCTGATCAGGTTCCTGAACAGCAGCCAATACTAAATTGCTATTGAGAAATGCCTTACGTTCCCTTTTGCCGTTCCGTTCCAGAAGTCTGATTCTCAGCTCTTTGGTTTCTAGGCCCAGCTCCCTTCAACACACAGGAAACAACTGTGTTAGAATTATAATGCAAAAATACACTGATTGGAATATTTCTTTCTCAAGCCGATTTTCACTTTAAAGCCCCTGAAAACTCGTAAGTAATGCAGTATAACATTGTTGTTGACATATGTTTATGACATAACACTCAAAAAAGAATCTGCTTCATCACGACAGTGTGGGTGTGGTTTGATCAGATTTGATTGACAGTGACAAAACAACCCACCAACTGTCATCAGATTCTAATTCAATTGTCAAAAGTCCTCATTGGTGCATGGAAGTTATGACTCACTTTTCCCAACTAAGCAAGCTGATTGAGAAAAAACATTTTCAGGGACTTAAATGTTGGCACAAATGTACACAATCATGACACATTAACATCAGTATTGTCATTACAGGCACCATCTTACAGAGTAATTTCTTCACTCCACTCCAGTGGGGTGTTGGCGTTGCTGGGCACGGACAGGAAGCGGGTTGTCCTCTCTGTGGAGGGTTGGTCCACACTCAGGACACAGCACAGCTCCCCTGATCTAGACCACTGACCTGCAAACACACAGCGACACAGTGAGACGTCGGCAATCAGCAGGAAGCCGTGCGGAAACGATCTGCTGTGAGGGAAATATCTGACCTTTACTTAAGGTCGCCCTGAGCTGCCGGAGCAGTAGTCGTCTCACCAAGACACTCTGGGATACAGAGTTCAATCCCACTGATAGATGGTCCATGGGGGGCTGCAGTAAAGGGGTTCAACAGCAAAATCAGTTTAAGAAAAGGATCTATCATACAGCATCCAGTCATAGCATTTTATTTATTTCAGAAAACACGTTCCTTTTCTTTGTCTTATTGCTGCAAAAGTAGCGGAAAAAACATATTTCTCACCAAAGGATTGGGTGCACAAGTCTTAAGGTTGAGGACCATGGCTGGTTGAGTGCTGAAAAGAGTATCCTCTATCAGTCCTTTAATCATGTCCAGGTCTACCTCACCCTCAGTGCCCTGAGAAGAAAAAGTTTTCATAAGTGTATAATTACCTCAAAATAAAAACGTTTTGTTACCTTAGAACGAGCCATTTTAATCTACAGAAAGAGCAGGTTCTCTTCTACAGAGTCGACGTTGACCTGCCATGTTTCTACAGTAGCCCAGAACATACAAGCCAAACACTGGCTCGAGATAGAGTCTTTTGTGTTTTTAACTAGTTTTGGCCACTATAGTTTCTCCTACACACTTGGAAGGAAAGCGGTTATTCAGTTAGTTGCAATCTGCAACTTCACCCCTAAATGTCATTAAATCCTACACACTGGTCCTACAATTTTCTGTGCTCCATATTTGTTTTTTGTTTTTTTTCATTTACTGACTATTACAGGCACAGTTTTGCAAGGATATTCAAGAAAGCCATTTCCTTTATGACTCACGATTAATGGGGTAGAAAGTGACTCATATGCAAAACATTACGTTGACTGAGATTTATACGGCCAGTCTCAGAAAAAAATCCATAATGTGTGTTTTCTTTTTAGAACATATGCAAACCTTGAATTTTTAAACTCTTAACAGTCTCAAAACTGAGGTCTCTGATGGCTACATGAGGCAGACATATCATATTAGTGGTATCAATATCAGATGCTCTCACCTGTCTCTGCAGCTTGCATGGAGACACTGTGAGAGTAAATGATGGCTGCTTGGCAAGAGTCCAGGACATCAGCAGACCCTCGTCCTCCACCTCCTCCAGACTTACCACCACCTGATGGAGACAGGCAGTGGGAGCAGGATCGGAAAACACATTAGACTTAGATTCAGACAGCATGTTAACAGACATGCAGCTCCAATCAATTATAGGAGTAATATAGTAGGTATTTTGATACAGAACATGCTGAGGCTGCTTTATTCCAGTGCAACAATATAAGTTCATAATGCTGCATGGGAGAGGAGTGGAGTGTCGATGGAAAATCACTTCCAACATGATTATCCTCTTAAAGAAAGGGAGAAAACTACCATCACTGAGGAAGGAAGCAGCAGGGTGCTTTGTTTTGAAAAAATACTTTTTTCTATTACTGAAATAAGACAGAGGCTATTTATTGTCAGAGCTAGTAGAGATTGCACATTTAATGGCGGTGATTGCAGTGGCAGGTTTTTCTGTGTAAATTTACACATTTGAATAACAATGCAAATCAGGCTCACAACATTCTCATTTGTTTTAGTGGCCTACCCTCAAATGTGCAAATTGCAAAAATCCAGGTGCTGTGCTTTTGTACCTTTGTCACCATAGGTGCTATAGTGATCTGATAGGTGTCCATGGAAACGGCAGCGGGTGACTGCTGGGTGACTGTCACAGGAAATGTCACTGTGTCCACCCAACATTTACAGTGTAGAACCTGTAAAACAAGAAGAGGTTGACAAAGGACAATACTGAAATGGAAGAAAACAAACCTTCTCTTCGCCTTTTAAAGTCCAAATGTATTCATTTGCACTTGACTTGACACAGAAGTTTGGTCCAGGGTTTCTTTTTTTTTTCATGTCTTGCTCCAATTAAAATGTACTGGGTGACTGGCTAAAAATGTCTGCTTTAGAAGTTAATCCCTGCATGTGTTTCAGCTGTAATGAACATGGACTACAAAGATTACCTACCATTCGTTGTGCCGATTGGTCAGTGCAGGTCACACTATCTATTGCAGAGGCAGCAGTTAACTGGAGAGTGCTGTCAAAAGTGATCTGGATGGAGCTCTGGGAGAGACGGAGGAAGAGAACAAACGTCCTAAATATTACATAAGAGAAAGAGACACTTGGGGATGACATAAAAGATTTTGTACTGCAGTGATGTAGATGGTTAGTCATTGTCCTTCTGGATCTTTAGCCAATTAGTAAATAAAATGGCTGTATCATTAAAACTAAAATGCTACTTAACTGGGGCATGTCATGAATTTTAAGTTTGTTTGGCATCGGCTGTCGAAGAACTTTATTGATCTTTTTTTAGAGTCATTGGAAGGCCACTCACACAGTACTGATCACGTCGCTCACATGCTAATCATACAGTGCAATCCCTAGAAAACAACGTTACATCGTAAAGCTAACTTGCAATCTTTTGCAGAAACAGAAATGTTCCATTAGGAAAATTCTGTGACAGATTCAAGATTATAAATGTGTGACTATTTTATTACTATTACAAGGTGACACTGTTAAGCCTGAAGAATGTACATGAATAAAAAAACTACTCTCTTGTAAGGTGCCATACTGTGTATGTCTGTAAAGAAGCTGTTGCCAACATGAGGTTATGGTATTTACAAAGCATTGCAAAGCACGACTGGTTTAAGTCCAGGCAGCTCTGTGGATTTGTGCACTCCCATGAATAGGCTAACGCCTGAAGATACTGGCAAAAAAATGACAACATATGTTTGACCAAAGGATGGAAACGAGAGTGTTCCAGCTAACACAATCTTCTGTAATAATGCAGAAGTGGTGGATTCCCTCTCACCATCAGGCTGCTGAGAGCACACTGTGCCTCTATTATCAATGCTGCATCATTCAGTGCTTAGTCATGCCTACAGAAAGGCAGTTTTTACTGTATGAGTGTTGGACTTGGAAGACACCCCTAGCAAAAGGAATTAGTATCTCACTTGTAAGAAAATATTGACAGAAATCGTGGCAACACCAGTGGCCTACTATCACAGCGTCAGTGTGCCAGGGGATCTGGTTCAATAGACGGCTTTAACTGGCTCAGGAGATGCAAGTGAGAGAAAACAAATCCCCTATTGTCAGGGCATATGTTCCTCTAGGTCCAAGTCCAATCTCTATCAAACACAACAGTGGAGGCGGGGCAGTGGTGGGAGGATGATATAACAAAGTTTGTGGTGTGTGTATGTGTGCACAGGCGTGTGTGTGTGTGTCGGTGTTCCAGCCAGGAGGGCAGGAAGCCAAGTGCAATGCTGCAAGCTTACGTAGGTTCCCTGGACCAACACCACAGTCACATGACCACAGCGTACAACCGGCTGTGTTTACTTCGGTTGGCTGGAGCCTCTAAAACTGCTCAGTCACCCAACCGTTCATTACATCCAAAGTGTAGAACAAATATGATGTGATGTATTTCAGATTGCGAGGGCTTCAGATAAACTTGTGGCTCACAGATGTGCATTACGGTGATGTGCATATTAAGGTTTACGTCACTGCAGTCAAACATCACTGGCATCTTTAAAATGACGATGGTTAGAGTCAGTACAATTAGGTGAGAAACTACTCAGAAATGTCAGTGTTTCTTTGGGATATGCAACATTTGTATGATTACAGAAAAACAGCATTACATTTTTAGATTATTTTTAGAAATATGGGGAGAGAGAGTCGGGTATGAGCAGAGACTGTATATAAATACATATGTGTATGTATACAAATATTTTGATATAATGTTTGTGCTTTATATATGTGGGTATGACATCCACATGTCAAATAATGTTGCACTTACAAGGTACACGTCTGAACCACAAGGTCATCAGACGCCCTCCAGTATTCTGATCTACAAACCTAAAAACCCTCAGACCTCAAGTCACGATGCATTTACAGCACAAATTTGTGTTTCTTTATGTCAACCACGCTAATCTGTGATGAAAAAAAGACTCACAACTGTATATATTTTCTAATTACTTTAGGACATACAGCAGCACAGGCTTGCCGATATGTGTCAATCAAAATTTTGCATGCCAAGTCTTTGTTGTTTCTGCAAGGGTGCGCTCATATCATTTCCTGTTAAGAATCAGCAATGTACGATTTGGGGTCTACTACAGTGCTAGAAGCATATATGCTTGTTTTTAGGTCTATCGTGTCCCTGAAATGAAATTTTGGTAGATTTTATAAGTTTGGAAAATATTTAAATTATTCACGTCTTTCAGGTAAAGTTAAGAATATCTAACTGGTTGTATGTTCATAGTTTTCTATTCCTTCAAAGGGAGTTTACTCAAGACATTTTGCATCCATTGCTTCTTAGGTAGCCATCTGGTGCTCTGTGGTGTTGTGTATTCTCCTGGCAGAGGCTACAGAGCCCGTTTTGTCATGGAGAGGGCAAAGCTCGGAGCATAGCCATGGATTTGTCCTTGTGAACCAACCGCTGTTCAGCTGTGTGTATGTAGAGGGTATTTCTGGAAAGAGACAGAACCCGAGGACATCCATGGTGTCACTTCAGGTTTGTCAGCGTCGCCCCCTTTGGGTCCGGCAGGCTGAACGCCTCTGAAAAGCATGTGGGTCAACCAGAAATACACTCCCCCTGTGGCTTTTGTTGACCCTCATCTTCCCTTCCTGCCTTTTCTTTCAGGAGCACGTATCTGACGTTCAGGCCACAAAAACGTACACACTTTGTGATGTAGAAAAAGCTGTTTGTATTGTTTTGGGGTTTTCATTAGGTTACATTAGGTTGTGTTTTTTACCCAGGCTAGCAAATGGATGGCAATGTTAGCAAATGTTACTATGCTAACACTGCTAATGAAAAAGCATAGAACCTGCTGAATAGCAACATGTTAGCAGTGTCATTGTGAGCATGTTGGCTTGCTGGTCTTAGCATTTAGCCTCCAGAAGGGCTGTAAACTTTCTGTTTTAGTTAGCTGCTGAAATCTATAAAGCAATCCACTTGTGAGCCATTAATCATTAGTGCATCTAAACCGATTTTAAGTAGGGATATGAATTTCCAGTAATTCTATATTTTTAATTTGATATTATCAGCATATTGAGAGCGCTTGCATACCTACATAAACATAATCTGTCATATACAGTACATTAAAATGTGTACTACATAATGAGTGATTCATTATGTGTGCCTCCACTTTAAATGCTGAGTCAAAGGAGCCACCTTGCAGACTAATCCTCGCCACACAGAGATCGTAATAAGTCACATTTGTCCGTTTAAGTGAAACTGGCTGGTGAATTTCATCAGCTGGCGTGACTGAAGTCAGTTTCCTGCACAATCACAGCAAATGAGCGCTGAGTGCTTAACATCCTCTGTCGTTAAGAAGAAATCTACTTGAGCATAATCACAGGGCATTAATCATCTACCGGCAGCTCACAGTCAGAGAGGGAAGAAGTGGACTGTGGCCTCAAGCTAATCACCAGGCTCTTTATAATTGCAGATCTTGAATGGACAGGGAGCTTCCCACCCTGCAGATGCACACTTGTACGCTCTATTAGTCCTCCTCTTCCACCCACTGAACCCGGTGACGATGGCTTGGCATCATGTGTCAGCTGCAGATGCACTGTACACACAGTCTGACGATGCTGCTATGATCTGCCTGTCTAAAGAAGCCAAGCAGTCCTGTCCCCCAAGCCTCCTCCACACACTAATCCAGCCAGAGACATCTGAATAGCTCCATATCAAGCCCCCCTGCCAAAGCAAGATTACATCCAGGGGCTCTCGCAGGAATTCTTCAGCAGACAGACATTTTCTCTGGATAAACAACTGAGTCATGAAACTAGCTGCATGATGCCTGCATCATGGGATTACTGTCCAAAGGTGCCGGAGGTGCTTTTTATGCAGCTAAATAGATTCACGTGTCTTTAATTTTAATGTTTAACCTGCATGTTTTAACACAATATGCAAACCATGCTCATGGCACATTAACCTTTGGACGTTCACAGCTCAATCATTAACATGCTTAATTGCACTTAAGTATTTATGAGTATACAGGTGAATCGTTTAAACTGGTAACTCTGTGAAATCACCATCAATTAACCTAGCATGTAGGTTATGCAGCAAGAGGACGTCCTTCTGGTGACATATAACCAGCTGTGATGAAGCCTCAGGCAAAATCCCTGGATTACAGTGACAGAGGAAGAGTGAGATGGGGGGGGGGGGGGGGTTCTTCTTAGCAACCCTATAAATCACCATCATTAGATTAGAGGTAGAGTTGACATATCTTAAAAATTGTGAAGAACCCAGCTGCAGCACATGGCCATCGCTCAACCGCACTGCTTTTCACCCCGGGGTTGCAATTGTCTCCTCTAATCTATATCTTCAGAAAGGCACTTCGAGTCTCTCGACATCTCTTCAGTCCTCTTGAAATTTAAGTTGCAGAGGTAAAAATACAAATCTCAAAGAAGCTGAACGAGGCACTGTCACAAACACCTCGTCTCTACAAACAGATCTACCCAGACAATGACGTTTTAGCTTTACTGCTGTTCACTATGTTTATGCAACATCCTCCATCTCCTTGTCAGGATCCAGCCCCCTGAAGCATTGTTTAGCCTCGCCTCGTCTTGTTGCTCTGAATGCTGGACTTGGGACGGGGTCAGGTCTACCCTCGGGTTTTGCTACAAGGCTGCAGCATTCTGGCGACACTAAAAAATTAGTGAGACAGCATGAGCTGTTCTGTAAGCTAGCTGTGTTTACATGGTCCCATATCAGTATTGGAGGGTTCCTGGCGTATGTCGACAAGGGAAGCCAAACCAGACTTCTGAAATTAGTGTTATTCAAAACTACAGACAGTGACCCACTGACCCATAAAATCTTCTAAAAAACATTTGGATAAACATTGCTATATATGAGCAAGCACAGAGTCACAGCACTGCCTGCAAATAAAAGGGGACCCTCAAGCACTTTCTGTCCTGTGACAACTTTGTTTCTAATTGATGATCAATACCAAATACACACTGTAAGAGTCGTTAACAACGAACAAATATCCATAATGTTCATCCATATTAAACAGCTGCACTCACTGAATGACTGGAATACAATGACGTGTCATTCAATGTTATGTTCCACATTGATCTTAAGTGTGACCTAGTCTTAAAAACCATTATGTGATAATTCACAGGTAAGAACAAGTTCGTCACAATATACTGAGGCTGTGTTCAGACCATAAATACCTCTGCGTTAAAAAGATAAAATAAAACACAGAAGGATGTGTGTTGGTGTGGGTGTGATGCTACAAATAATGCTGACTAAATGAAATAAGAGCCAGGAAGAACACTTTCAGTATTCTATCATTTACACTGCCTAGTCTTTGAGCCAGATGTCAGAAGTCTTACACGAGCACTGACTTAACTATGGAAAGCAATGGAGGCCAAAAACTTGTAATTCCTTCATACTACTCTACTGACAATGTTCATGTTATATAAGAGCACATATAAGAGGTGGGTGAAATTAAATTCTCTGTCACAGAATATGTAATTTTATATCACAATATCGTGACATATCATGATATCATATGGAATAATTTTAATAATAATGAACTGAAAAATCTATTAAGGAATTGATGTGATTGACAGGATTAATGCACAAATGAGATAAAAAATCTAATATGACCATTAAACTGTCCTGCTCATTGATTTACAACTTTTCCTACAATGGCCTTATACTTTCAGAAATATGAAATACATAACTATGATGGTATAAATGGTATGGTATAGTCTCTATATCCTCATAGTATATGGTCTTATAGACCACCCATTGAACACACTGATGAACAGCTTAGCTGCAGAACTGAATCTGTAAATGTTGCCTGTTCCACGTGTGAAACGTCTGTCTAATAGTTGAACCTGAACTGGAGGGACTTTCAGATTTATTTACTGATCTCCATTACCAATTTAAAATGGCATAATATTCATTTATTGTTTATTGATGACCGGATTTATAACTAATAATAATAGGAAACAAACTACGTAAGCTTAACTAAAGATAATTATCATTATCGATTCATCTGGCAATTATTTTCTCAATTAAAAGGTATTATTTAATATTTCGGGGAGATTTAGATGCAGTGGTGGATGAAGTACCTCAAAGTCACACTTGAGTTAAAGAACACCAGAAAATAACTTTGGTAGAAGTTACTTATTAGAATATTACTTCCGCAAAAGTCTTTAAGTATCTGATATTTACTGTACTTAAGTATCAAAAATAATTTTCAGATATTAAAAATAGTCAAGTATTAAAAGTATAAGTGCAAGTAAATGCTGTTAATTAAAAAGCAGTCAGAATTTTCAGAATTATATTTATTCTTTAAGCATGTACACCACCTAAAAATGGAGCACACATTACACCTGAAGAGAAATTATGTCTTCCTAACTTTTTTCCCAACTTGAAAATGTAATCCAGAAGTAGTTTCGAGCATACAATTTACCACAATAACGTGATTAACCAAGATTAACCAGAAATTCAAGTAAATTACAGATAATCCCAAAAAATACTTAACTACTAAGTAATAATACTTATTACATTAAACTACTGGTTATATAAAAACATCAGTGCCACTCTTGTGTCTCCCCTGGTTGCCTGGCAACCTCCCAGTGACGACATGACACCAGGATGCCCCCAGCCAAAAAATAATCTGTCGCATAATCCCCCCATAAAACCACAGTTTAAGGTTTTTGCACATTGTTTTTGTACGGATTAAACAAACGAGATATAACATGTGTTAATTGGTGAGCTTTAGAAGTGATGGTAGGCAGTTTTTTATTATCTTTGTACAGTTTCCCCCACTTCCATTCTTTAGGCTAAAATATGCTAACTGGCTATTGGCTCCTGTTAGTTAGCACACTCTCTTATTATATAACTCTCTTCATATTTATGGTGTTGTTTTAATGTAGATGGATATTTATACCAATTGTCATGTACGGTGGACAGTTTAGTAGTAAAATGTTTCTGCTACAGTGATTCAAGTCTTTATTATTTTGGGTCTTGAGGTGTAAAAGCTGAAGAAAAATAATTAATTTTAAAAACTCATAACAATAAAAAGCTACTCTAATGCTTGACCAAACATAACGGGGCCTGCAGAGAAAAGGGGTTTTGCTGAATTGTGTCTATTGCTCCAACTTTCCACAGAGGCTTATTCAACTTGCCTTTATTTGGATAAATTTCAACATAATTATTTAAAGACCTCTGTCAGCATCAATCTTATATGCGGCAGAAGTACTTAGGTTAATGCTATAAAGGATTTCCGTGCTAATCCCCACATGATGACACTGAAGCCGTATCTCCATCGCGCTGTGTTCCTCCGGGGAAGCTCATGTTTTGCCTGATGTAGAAACACAATTAATGAAATGCAGGTTGGAGGAGAATGTGAGTCTTTGTGACCATCGTTTGGATGGTTGCTCTCGTGTCTGTTTCCGGAGTGGTCACAGCAACGTGCCTGGCAGGTGGTAGGTGCTTACTGTAAGTGAGAGGCAAAGAATGCGACTGGACTCGCTTGTGGCCACTTAATACTTGCCACAAACCCCCACGGCAGGTTTTTCCAGTCAGGTTTTTATGGAGGGACGAGCATATAAGGCCTAAACAGTGCAGACAAAAGAACAGAGATAACTGGCTATTATAACTTAATAATAAACACTTATGGATCAACAAACATTTGAATCATCTGTCTGATATTAAAGAGACACTGTGGAGACCAAACATGTGTGACCTTTAAGTTTAAAACAGTGCCTCCACTCTTAGTTTGAGTCCTTGAGCTTGATGTTTGTGATTTGTTATCTCAGTGTCACGTTCAAAGTTTCATTAACAAACTCAGAAGTGATTTGCATACACCCCAGACGCATTTAGAATAACAGATCGCTCTGCACGCAGACACAATGACTAGCAGATATTTTATTGTGATGAGTGAGCTCGGGAAGCTTTGGCTCGCAGTCTCAGTTCACAAAGTAAACACCACATGGACACGGACAGCTTGTCTCCGTCTCCGCCACCACTGACGCATTTACCCAGTCTGGAGAATTATCTTACAATAAACATCGTATACCTTATCACTGTCGGGTAAAAGCCTGTCTACTGGGTTTTTTAAAGTATTTCATAAGCCTAAAGGTCATGCAGTCATCATAGATCAAACCCACTGAGAACAATGAGGTTCTTGCATGTAAAAAATACCCATAGCAACCTAATTTTTAAGAAACAACCCCTCAAAAGCAGCCTGTCTAATTTCTAACCCTGCCCCATGTGTTTAGTAGTGACAAAGGACTATTCAAACTACAGAGAGGTTGTATTGTGATTTATTTTTCACTAAAGTTTAAGACAAATAAGTGGGGTTATCGCCCGGAAACTCCATTAAAATAACTCTCACTTAACACTACAAAGTTCACCCAAGGTTCACTCCAATGTTGTGGAGTTTCTTGGTAACTGAGAGCAACGAAGGTTACAATGGATCAACTAATTAGGCCACTGTAAGATAACTAAGCTGGCACACTCCAATTTACCACCATATATCAAAGAGCAGCAGCTAAACTCTGCCCTCTTATTATCAGCAAAAAAAGAAAAAAAACACTTTGATGAAAACAGATTTAAGCTCGGCTGGCTTAATGCTGCATACCAAAACATATGTGGCATGCAGAGAAAATACGTACAGAACCTTAGACGATGAAGGACTCACGTGAAGAAACAGGAGCATGAAACAAACACAGTCTTCAAAGCTTTGGGAGCTCCTCTAACCCC
Source organism: Morone saxatilis (assembly GCF_004916995.1). Lineage (NCBI taxonomy): Eukaryota > Metazoa > Chordata > Actinopteri > Moronidae > Morone > Morone saxatilis. The sequence goes on along the minus strand of NW_023339763.1, from coordinate 15,648,234 downwards.
AGTTTGTGCTCTTTTTAACTATAGCAGTCTGTACTGTATATACAGCATATTAGAGTTTATACATCATAGTAATGTTGTGATTCTGAGTGACTTCTTGTATCCTTCTCATGGGCAGTGTCATGTTCAAATTTAATGAACACTGTTAGACTTTAAATGAGTGGTTTAACACTTTAACACACTAAATATGAAGCTACAGCCAATAGGCAGTTAGCTTAGCTTAGCATAAATACTGGAAACAGGGGGAAACAGCTAGCCTGGCTCGGTCAAAAGGTTAAAAAATCAGATCTAAAAATGTAAAAAGTATTCCTTTGAGATTTTCAGACAAAACCTTTTAATTATGATTTCACATGATGATATATTATCACAATAACACTGATTATTGATAAATGACAACTAGTATTCTAATGCGTCATATTTTAGTTGTCTATTTGTTAGCAGATTATCTAATAAAAAGTTACAGATTTGTTTTAAACACTTCCCTGAATGAGTGTTGTATAAAGTGTTAACTTGAACATCTATGAGGAGGCTTTCAATCATCCATGGTGGGGTGACCCTTTATGAATCAGAACGGAGGGCTGTTTGTTGTACACATTCACTCTGTGGATTGATCTGACCCCTTTAAACTCCCCGCCAACTCATCTCTCATTCAACACACACAAACAATTTCTATGCGGGGGGTAGAGGATCCATCTCCCCTTCCAGTGCTCATAGGAAACATCCGACTGTGTGGCAGACTTTGATTTACACAGATCAAAGGAACTATATAAAAAGGCGGAAGACCTTTGGGGACTTATGATAAGCCTCTAAACACAGACTATCAGGAGTACTGACCACACTGAACCCAATCTTAGTATGTGTGTAACAATATTTATAAATGAGCACAACTTGATTACCTTTGCTTTAGGTTATGAGCTGCAACACAACCATCCCTCTGTTCTCTTCCCACTGTGATCATTTCCCCTCACAGGCTGGGGTACCAGACTATTTTTATGAGGTGTGGGTGTTCATACTGTGGCTGCGCTGACTGGTTTTGCCTCTCCGCTCTTATGTGCATTGATTCAGAGCTGTTACGCAAGGCTCTACCCCTCCATCCTCTTACCGATTAGACACTCCAACTCCCACACCTCCACCTCCCTGCCTACACACTCACTTCTAGCGCACATGGACACACCAACTGTATCAGCCCTTGCTTAACTATTCATGCCTCTGCTTGGTGGAGTAACCTTAGGCGTGCTCTTCTACACACTGCCAGTGTGTTTATTCAGCTCTCCTCTGCAATATGATTTGTGCCTTCAAGGTCTCAAATGAACAGCTTACCCCATGCCTGCAGGCTTGCTCGTTCAGAGCTTTGACCCAGGTCCTCTGCCAGTGCTCCCTGAAGGACCTGAAGGAGAAGAGAGAGGTCAACAAGCCTTTAACCCCGGCCTCGGATGCAGGTCCTCTATCCCGGCCCGAGCGGAGCTTCAGCAGGAAGCCCCACACCCCTCCTGCCTGGCTCTGGTGGAGCTGTGTGAGGGAGAGCTGCTGCCGGGCTGTGTCTCTCCGGTCCTGCCCCGCTGTCTTCCTGGCTCTCCGCAGCCGCAGCAGGCTCAGCAAGTACTGGAGCAGCCATCCCAACACGATGAGCAAGGAGGCGAGGAAGAGACCCACCAGACACAACCAGCCCAACTCCTGGAGCTCCATCACCGCCTCCCGGAGCCTCTCATATCAACCAGGTCCGGATGGAAATATCGGGACTAGTCAGTCAGGAGCAGATCAGGTCTCTTCAGCCTGTGAGAGGCAGCAGTCAGTGACAGTCATCTTGACCCAAGAGATACTTAGATACAAGTTATAACTGATGAATACACAGAGGAGACACAGAGATGGTGGCTAGGAGCGCATTGACTTTCATTTGCATGTTTTAAATCACATTCAAACGTGTGTGTGTGTGTGTGTGTGTGTGAATCAGAAGACCATGCATTAAACGCTGCGTTACCTTTATGTGGATCATGCATTGGTAAAGAGGACGCTGCAGCGCAGATTAACGGAGTAAACTGAGAAAAAAAAAAAAAAAGAATTGCTCGACAACAACCTACCGTTTAACTTAACCGGACCGAGCTGCAGGCTGCAGGTAATCGAAAGCAAGGCATCGGTAACATGGACCACAAATGTGTCCGTCCCGTGTCCGAGTCATCAGCGGCGTGTGGGCTGGTGTCTGTCCGTCTGTCTGTCCGCGGCCATCTGATCGATATCGATAATACGCTGATGCTCTGTGTCAGGGCGCTACAGACTCCAGCGGGTCCCAATCTCCGCCGAGAGTACCCTGCTGCCTCTGTAACCTCTCTACAATGAGACAAACAACGGTAGTGGCCCACAGGTGGCGCTGCAGGGGAGGAGCGCCGCGGCAAACAGGAAGGGAAATGTGGAAGCCTTCAAAGTAAAAGCAGGAAACGTAAATCATAATTTTTGCACTTTGTTACTGGGATTATCTCTGCACATTACACGTTTATTTATACTTTATATTGTGAATATACTTTAAACACTGTACAGCTCTTTTCATTTTACAAAGAAATATATTTTGTTTATATGTTTATGTACCAAATAAAATACATTGTATTATCTTGTATATGAAAACCTACTTGGCAATGAACTTAAGTCTGATTTTATAAGAAATACTAATTTGTTTGTTAATTTCCACTACTTAAGGACAACATCAACTGGGTTCTTGTGGAGGGATCCTTAAATTGAGCTTTTTGTTTATATGGTGATGTATATGTGAGTTTAATGCTTAATAAAACTGTGTTTAATCACACATTTCAACCCAGAAAAAGGGGCCAAGTGGCATTATTATAGAATAAGAGTATACTGGATGGTATCTGGGTAAAATACGATGAAGCTGCTATCTATAGTATGCTGTGTGCTCTGTACTTCATGGTAATACTAAAGTCAAATAATAAAAAATTACTCCAGCCATGCCAATCAGTACCAGGGATGGAATACAACTAAAAATGGTAATTTTGAAACATTTTTACTTTACTTTACTACATTTGAGAGGCAAAACATTAACCTGACTACTATTACAATAGCAACTATACTTAGTTTGCAATATATTACATAGAAAACAGATGACTGGCCTATTGTTATGGACTCTTCAGCTGTTTATTGTTTCAAGTAGCTCCACTTCAACCAGCTACATCAGCAATATGATATCTACACATGAATGCATCAGTAAGAATAAACCATGAATATAATATTTAATATATGATGATGGTATTATTACTCCAGGTGATGGGCCACTTTTTGTACAATTATAGTTGTTGTTGTTTATTTATATTCTGTAATGTACCCACCATCATTTCTCCCTGCCACAGTGGTGGTTGGTGTAATGTCAAATGTAAGATAAGATAAACTATTGAGCCACTTTTCTGAAAAGAAAGAAAGAAAGAAAGAAAGAAAGAAAGAAAGATCTGTTGTTTTGACAACAGATGGCAGAAGTCCATTATACCACTGACATGTCAACCAAAGAAGAAGATGTCACTTCCGTGTCAACACCGCATTGGCAGGCTGCAGGTTTGTTTACTGGTGTGTCAAGTGAACAACAACCGTGTGCAGAAAATAACACACAGCAATGAAAGTGACATTGTGTTTTGTTTTTGTTTTAAAAAAAAAGAAGAAAGAAAAGAAAGACAACAAATAAAACGCTTTCACCAGAGATTTTGAAATGCAACCACAGTTTCCTGCTAACAAAAACAAACGTTACCAGACGTAACATTTTATTTTGAAGAGCATGGCAGGAAGTAGCACCTCCTTGTGCCGCTGTGCACTTTACGGTTACACTGATATCAGACGTGGAGTTTAGACAACCGGGCAGTGGACAGATAATAGCACCGACAACCCGTAATGAAAGGCGACATGGACTACCATTGCGACCTGTGGACCCACTCTTCGTTGTCACCGCCATCACGGAGATGGAGTTTGTTCTAAAAATGACGATATGACATGTTTTTACCTCGGTGAAGACAACCAAAGCTCGTTCATCGATCGCCTGAAAGGTGGAGGGGACAACAACGTCAGATTAGCTAGAAACGTGATTTGATCTGTCACACACAGACCCGCCAACAACAACAAGAAAATGTCTAAAACCATGTCACCAGTCCCCGTCCTTCCGCTGGTGATCAACGGCTTCATGTCTGCGCTGGGCTGCCTGGCCACACTGAAACTCATCCCTGCGTTCAAAGACCACTTCATCTCAGCCAGGTTATACGGAATGGACCTAAACAAAACAACCAAAAAGGAAGTGTGAGTCATTTTCGTCTCCCTCCTGGGGTTTGATAGTGTGTCAGCTGACTTATGTCCAGGTTGGAAGTCAGATGTGCTGTTTTCTTGTCCTAATCCTCGCTTTCATTCTTCTTCCTGGTCGCCTCTCTCTTTGCAGCCCAGAGTCCCAAGGAGTCATCAGTGGGACGGTCTTCCTCATCATCCTCTTCTGCTTCATACCAGTGCCTTTCCTCAGCTGCTTCGTAGGAGATCAGTGCATGGGCTTCCCACATGATGAGGTGGGTCCATTGACGTGCAGCAAACGTGTGTGTGTGTGTGTGTGTTTCTCTCAGATGTGCAGCCTGACTCTCTGTGCTGTTGTTTTTGTTTGCTCAGTTTGTACAGCTGATCGGTGCACTTCTGGCCATCTGCTGCATGATCTTCCTGGGCTTCGCTGACGATGTGCTGAACCTGCGGTGGAGACACAAGCTCTTGCTTCCCACCATGGCTTCCCTGCCGCTGCTCATGGTCTATTTTACCAACTTCGGCAACACGGTCATCGTGGTGCCCAAGCCCTTCAGAGCCCTGCTTGGGCTGCACTTGGATCTGGGTGAGTGGTGGGGTGGTTTGGGGGCATCGTCTCTGTAGCAGCAGGCGTATCCCAGACGTCCTTCACATCCTCCAGCTTGATACCTACCAGATAGGATATATATTTTCATCTGGGAGCCACTGAGGATTTGTGCTGCTGAAATATTAATCTTCCTTGAGTACATAAAGTAGTTTTCAAGAAACTTAAACACGTGATATGATGTAGTAAATGTTAATTAATTGATGTGTGATCTTCTGCAGGTATTCTCTACTACGTCTACATGGGGATGCTTGCGGTATTCTGCACAAACGCCATCAACATCCTAGCGGGCATCAATGGCATCGAGTCAGGTCAAGCCCTGTTTATCTCCGGCTCCATCATCGTCTTCAACTTGCTGGAGCTCAGTGGTGTGTGGTTTGTTTCTCATAAGTGTATCGGACATGGATGAGTTTATTTGACTCGGAAATGCCTGAAAATAGTTGAGAAATCAGACTGAATGTGATTGTGATTTATAAATGTAGACATTTTACAGTGTTCCTGTTTCCTGTTGTACAAAAATAATCCTCAAAGTGCTGAACATGTTTCATCTGACATTTGGTCTGTTCTGTTATCTAATCAGGTGACTACCGTGATGACCATGTTTTCTCCCTCTACTTCATGTTACCATTCTTCTTCACCACATTAGCACTTTTTTACCACAACTGGTAAGTTAAACCTATTACCTGACACATGATGATGTCGTTGCGCCTGTATTCTGTTAACTTACCACCTGTTTTGTCACAGGTACCCCTCATCTGTGTTTGTGGGAGACACTTTCTGCTACTTTGCTGGGATGACCTTTGCTGTAGTCGGTATCCTGGGGCACTTCAGCAAAACAATGTTGCTGTTCTTCATTCCTCAAGTGGTTAACTTTGTCTACTCCCTGCCTCAGCTTTTTCATATTATCCCCTGTCCCAGACACCGGCTCCCCAGGTAACCTGCTGCTCACTGTCTTAAATTGAGTTTGTGATATGGTTTCATTCATTATCATTTATGTGCTCTGTCTTTCTTCCCTTTGTCTCTCTCCCAATGCCACTGCTAATGAAAGGCTGAATCCAGACACGGGTAAACTGGGGATGAGCTACTCTAAATTCAAAAGAAAGGACCTCTCTAAATTAGGACACCTCATTCTGACGGTAAAGCTCTTGCACTTGTATTCTGTTTTTTTAACTGACCACTTAACCCAGGGTTCACACAACTGAAACTTAATGGTGGGTAACGACCCAAAAGCAACACCTATTTTACTCTATTGTATGCAAAATGGTCAGTATAAGATCCCAAGTTCCCTTAATAGACTGACTCCCTGTGCAAAGTGTCACTCTGCCCACAATGCTCAGATACCTTATGGCGGGCCCTGGTGAACAAACAAATTCTATTGAAAATGAAATTAAACAATAAATAAATCAGAAAATGTTAATGTAATGTTACTATGTCTGACACAAAAATGATATAAAACAGTCAAAAGCGTCAAATCCTCACATTGGCATGCAAGAGGACCCTCAGTAGATGGAAACATGCCTGATGGTGCAGATGCAGTAAAAGTGACAACACTGGCAGACTTGTTAGTATCACAGACGAGCCTCTCACCTGAATTCCCCTATTAATTAGCCAGATAATCAGACAGAATATCCCTTGTTTGTCACTTCATTATATCACTATTTGAATCGGATAGAGAAACTGGACATGTAGGCAGCGATTCAGAGTCTCTTTCCGGGTTACCTAATAATAAAGTGCATGTAGTGAGGATTGGAGGAGAACAGTGGCAGGCTTCCAATTGTGTTTATTGGTTGATAACACTAATACGTTTTAATCCTCAACAGGTGGCAGAGTTATTGAAGCTGCTAGAAGTGCGAAGAGGCCAGGAGGGAGATGATGATTTTATTGAGTGCAACAACATGACCTTAATAAACCTGGTACTGAAATTACTCGGTCCCACCCATGAGAGAAACCTCACAGTCATCATGCTCATCATACAGGTATAAATAAAGCACCTGCAGTATCCAAACACCCTGGAATAATGTTAGAAATATATGAATCTTTCACTGAATGCTCTTTTTTGTGTCTATCTCTCAGGTGATGGGCAGTGTGGTGGCTTTTGGGATACGTTATCATCTGGTGCGTCTCTTCTACGATGTCTAGACAGTTCTCCAGGAAAGAGGAGAGACTGACTGAGAAAATATGATATGATAATATTGTTATGGAACTATTTTATGGGCTCATTGTTCATCTGCCTTTTAATAGAGTCCATTACCTCACTGTTACTTTTCTGCCTCAGATTCGACCTGCAGTAAAGACCCAGTGCAAGGTTTAAAGCTATGTTTCACCTTGGTAGAACATTTTCACAGCTATGGATCAACAGCAGTAGTGTTGCTTATTCTCCTGGTCTCAGTAATTACAAGCAGGAAAGTGTGACTGGGTCTTAATTATCTTGTGTGTCCAGCCTGAAAGTATATTTTTATACTTGTTTTTTTTTTTTTTTAGAGGAAAGAACAGTAAGCGGGGATGACTTTTGGTCTTCAAGTTGGCCAACATCAATGGTTGACTGCTACTGAATTGTTACCATTAGATATCAGGATTTATGGATGTAGAAGTGCCCTAAATATATATATAGTTACTCAAACAGCGGCCCATCGCTTGAATCTGCCGTTGAAGCAAAAATGTACCCACTCACACTTCATCCACACTCATAAATATCAATCCATGCAACATGGGTGGGACAGTTAGTATCTTTTTTTGTTTGTTTTTTTACTTACAAACGCACACAGAATGGTGATTGAAGAAAAGCAGTAAAAAGCTAATGAGGCTGTAATCAGTCTGAAGAAGAGTAAATAGAGGGGGGTGTTAGAAGAGATTAAATGAGTGTCTGGGTTGTTGTAAAAGTTAATTAAGGTCTATGAAAGGTGAAGGGCTTATAATCAATTGTTTATACCTTTCTTGGTATTATTGGATACATAGCTGTATTTTTATGACTGATGTGCATTCCCCCCCTCTCTAAGGGTTCAGACGTGACGATGTGAATTCGACTCGCACTGGATTATTTTGTTAAGGAATGTAACTACAACTGAGAAACTGTTTACTGTTGAGATGGAAGGCTCAAATTGAGAAATAAAATTAAAATATGATATTCTGCCATTGCTATCATTTGCAGTGCTTTAATTGGTGTTCAGTTTCTTAATTAGACGCAGTAATACAACAATGTATAAATACTTGACTGCGAAGTCTTGAGGTCTTGCATTCACAATCTTAATTGTTAGTACAGGAGTATTCAATGATAATCTTATAATGCGTAATACAAAGGTGAACAAATAAGAAATTGTGGTGCAGAAATGCCAAAAATATAATATGTAATAATAACAAGCAAACTAAATCTCAATGAGGATCTTTAAAAAAGTTTTATGTTTTTAAGAAAAGGAAGGAATATTGGCTGTTATTTTATTGATATGTTATCTTTATTTTTTAAATGCTCAGATATCAGAATCCGCCTTTTAAATCCAGTATCAACTGAGCTCTGCTACTAAATACAGTATAGTGTTGGGTGTTTTTAATCTGCAACTGCATAAACGGATGAATGCAAATCTATAAACTGCCAAATAAATGTAGTGGAGTAAAGTGTACCATATTTACAGTAGCATAAAATACTCTCCAAGGAAAAGTACCTGCCGGAACAAATGACACCCGGAACTATTGAGATATGCGTTGTTCCTGAGGAGACGGTTGCGCTGCACACAGCCCCGTTCCTGTTTACATGATGTCAGTGCTCTCTGTCATTGTGCTGAAGCTCCTGTAGTCACATTTTGACGCTCTTTGACGGTGTTCCGTGTAGTCGCCGTGGTGCAGGAGGAGGTTCGTGGAGCTGCTGAAGGTCTTACAGCTCAGAGACTGGACCCGGTTACCGACCAGCACCCGGTGTTAGCGAGCCACCCTGGACGTGCCACAGGTGATGGTCTAAACCTTGGGCGACGTTTGTAGTTTGAGTCTGTTTCAAACGCGGCACACTTGAGAGATGCCTCCGAACAAACGGATCCACAAGAAAACACTTAAACTGGAGTGTGAGTGGAGTTCGTGTCAGGAGTCCTTCAGTCGGATGGAGAACTTCTGTAAGCATGCGGAGGGTCACCTTACTGCTGTGGACATGGCGGAGGAGGACGAGGACGCAGAAGCAGAAGGTCAGTGTTTAGTGTTATATATTGGGAGTAGTGAGGTATTGACACAAGATACTAAGTGTTAAACTGATGTGCATCTTGCTTAATGTGATATCTAATGAGCTGCAGTGCTCTTAAACAATAGACAGTAAACAACAAATATTACCACAAAAGAGTGACACCTACTAATACAAACTCTGCTTTTTGTGCCTAGCAGAGAGAAACTGTCTTTGGAGAGACTGTGGTTTCTGTTCTGTGGAGGGTCCTGAGGAGCTGCGAAGGCACCTGTTCTTTCACTGTTACCATACCAAGCTGAAGCAGCTGGGTCAGCAGGTGCTCAACGCCCAGCCAGAAATCGGCACCTGCTCCATCGGTTACCACAACCGCAACAACATCCCTGAAATCCCAGACAATTTTCTCTGCCTTTGGGACGAATGTGAGGTGAGATTGGCTGAGGCCCGTGCTGCTGAAGGAGCAGGGCAAGATTACTTGGTTAATAAACATGTACTCTACATGCGGGCATCAGTTGAATATACAAGGTGTGGTGTTTACTTTGTATGCTTCAACTAATGCCAATCCACGATGCATTTAAAGTAACGACATCTCTTTGTCCCTCTGTAACAGTCTACATCTGTGAAACAAATGACAACATGTTGTCCGTTAGTAGTCATAAATTAACTTGATGATGACGAACAGTTTGATTTTACAAGCTAAGCAGTTGGTGAACAGTTACTTAAACGGGGCCTCTGCGTGCACACAGTTAAGATACATTTGAATAAGAATTTAAATCATGTCTTCTTGAACTTTAAATAATTCTGACTGTGTATTTCTGCTTTCTATATATATCTGTTAAAGCAATCTCCGTATGAAAACCCAGAGTGGTTCTATCGCCATGTGGAGATGCATAGCATGTGCATGGATATACCAGCAGGAGACTGTGAATTCCCAGTACGCTGTGGATGGAAAGGTAGGTTTAACATGATTTATCTCGAGATTATAGCTCAGAAATATCAACGCAGCTAGAGATTACACAACAGATTTATATAAAAATGCTGAGTATATTTTCTACTCGACACTAATAATGGAGGATTGTTGTCACTCTGCAGATTGCGAAGCCACTGCAAAAGGACGTCCTAAGTTGCGGGAGCACCTGCGCAGCCACACCCAGGAGAAAGTGGTGGCATGTCCAGGCTGTGGGGCGATGTACGCCAACAACACCAAGTTCTTTGACCACATCATACGACAGAGCGCCATGGAAGGTAAAAACCGGTTCGAATTATTACAGGAAAGATCAACAACAATGTTTGCTAACTGTTTTAGCTTCAAATTGTGTCATCTAGTAGTCATTTCTTTGTGTGCTTGTTTGTATGTGTGCTGTAGGTCAGCGGTTCCAGTGTTCTCACTGTTCCAAACGTTTTGCAACAGAGAGGCTGCTGAGAGACCACATGAGAACCCACGGTCAGTGTTACCAATCGTTATTCTCATCGGCTGGGGAGAACTTAACTAACCACACTGCTCTTTTTGCATGTTTGATCCACATAACTTCACAGTTACAGTCACACATTTTTAGATTTATTTCAACCTTTCGGGTAGACTGTGGCTTTAGCTCATGCCCATTGTATGTATACTGTACTCTTTTTATTGCACTATATTACACAATGCTGCTGTGTGTAATTTGAATTTCTCCTACGGGGGATTAATAAAGGTATATCTTATCTTATCATATCTAATAAGACGTTTTGGGCTGTTGGTTGGATTTTGTTGTTTTTCACTGTTTTCTGACATTATCAGAAAACAGTCTACAATCTACAATCACCTATTTCCACGATTTTGTGTTCTACTAATCCTAATAAATTTCTAATATATAGATAAGGATAAGAATTTTCAGAATTTTCTTAAGGTGCCTCAGGTGGCGCAGATTGGGTTTTTACAGAACCCCCCACTGACATGGAGGTATGATTTACCCAGGGTGGGACTCCCTTGGTAACGATGGCAAAAGAAGAGTTGATTCCCCACATGTTAATCAACTTTTCCCAATCCTTTTCAATTGGCAGCAACCCCTTTGGGGAACCTTTCTTGGACGGAGGGGGCTGGGCCCACAACCTCCAAAACCCTCGCCTTTTCTGTTTCTTCCCGCCAATCGGTAATGCTTGAAACCGCACCCCAGACGTATTATCGATGACCGGAGTTGTCTTCGAACCCGGCACTTACAAGTCATTGAGGTGGTAGAAAATGGTTTCAAGCCATTCTTCGTTCTGTTGGGGTGTGGTTGTTACGCTGCATTGTTGGGGGCGGACTGGTGGTTTTCAGGGCGGGCACTTAGAGGGAGGCTTCATCAGAGTTTCCCCCAAAAAAAGCTGGGGCACTTTCTTGCAGAAACAACTGGGAATTTCTGGCCCCAACCAACCAACCTTGCGATAAAGAAACTTCCTCTTGAGGCCCTTGGAGATGTTGGTCCCCAAGGTAGGTGGACAGCATCCAACCAAACATAGTTCGAGATAATTTCAACACTTCCCTTTCTTGGCAGGAAACTGGGGTGATTTTTGGGGGACGGGACAGAATTGTGATTAAACAATATTACCCCCAACTTGTGTTGACCAAAGGATTTTTTTTCTCATAAATCAGCTGTTGCTCTTCACACAAGAGGAGGGACGAGGGAAGAAACAGTTGCTTCGTAAGGTTTTAACAATTGGTTTAACTTGGAAAGCTTTAAACCTTTTTAAGCCAGACTTGAGGGTTCGCTTTTGAGGATTGGTCGCTGATATGTGGGGACAAATGGACTTTGTGAGGGACCACTTTTTTTAAGCTGGTTGAAGCGTTTTTTACTGGAAGCAACAAAACTAAAGCTTAGTTTATTACGCATTGTATTTTTGTGCCCTTAGCTAATGTATAAAACTGTGGGCAAGTTGATGGGAAAAAAAGAAAACAAAAATCATGAAATAAATATTGGAATGATTTAGGT
>NW_023339763.1:15634210-15636241 GCF_004916995.1 Morone saxatilis | reverse complement strand
AAAGGTATATCTTATCTTATCATACAAAATGACACTTCAGAACTGATAGATTGGTATCATAATTTATATGATATACGAGCTGTTTCATCCAGTTGAACATGTGGTCCAAAATTGTCCTTCACAGGTTTGCAGGTTTTGTTTGTTGTTCTTTTTTCCCCCCACTGGTGTTGCCTTAAATCCATACCTCTCCACACACACACACACAGGATTGAGCCTCTGCACAGGTGTACCAATAACCATCTGCAAACATCAGTAAGCCTCAACTCTCCGGAGGCCCACATCCCTGTGTGCAACTCGCATTGCAAAGAAATCTCTGTGATAGATATTCGTTGTTATAGCAACAGTGTCACGTTCTAAAATAAATTATTTCACTAGGATTTCTTGGCTTGACACGAGCATGAATAAAAGTAGGTTTTTATGATGTCTATTTTTGATCAAGTGACCATGTGATACACTTTGGTGTCCAAGTGAGTGAGGCAATCCTGTTGACAACAAACAGCTCTGCAGTATTATTAGATGATTTCATCTCGTCACTGGATTGTCTTTTTCTTGTTGGTACAGTGAGCCACTACAAATGCCCACTGTGTGACATGACTTGTCCATCGCCCTCTTCGCTGCGCAACCATATTAAGTTCCGCCACAGTAACGAGAAGCCATACAGTTGTGAATACTGCGAATACAGGTATCACGTCCTCTGAAGCTAAACGCAAAACAAAACGCAAAACAAGATTAATCTATCGAACGCGCACTCGCATTGTTGTTGTCTTAATGCTCCCACACTTGATTTTGGATTTGCAGGTGTAAGAATTTGATCGACTTGCGCAAACACCTGGATACCCACAGCAGCGATCCGGCGTTCCACTGCGACGTCCCCAGCTGCGATTTCACCTCTCGGACCCTCGGCACCATGAAGATTCACCACAAAAGAGAACACGAGGTGAGAGGGGCAGTCTCCTAAATGATTCTTAATTTGCACTCAGAGAGGGGGTTTTGATTATTTAATAGTTCTCTAATGTTTCCTTTTTTGTGATCAGGGGAGTTTTGTTGCTCGCTACAAGTGCCACGTGTGCGACCAGTGCTTCACCAGGGGCAACAACCTAACTGTTCATCTGCACAAAAAGCACCAATTCAAATGGCCCTCTGGACACCCCAGGTTCAGGTTAGTCCCGCACTGAAGAATCAATCAATCCAGTAATGCTGAATTTGAGATGTGTGTTGCAGCACCGATGGTCTTTTCATCACGCTGTCAGGTACAAGGAGCACGAGGACGGCTTCCTGCGGCTGCAGCTGATTCGCTACGAGAGCGTGGAACTGACAGAGCAGCTAATGAGGGAAAGACAGAACAGGCAAGGGGACGAGGATGAGGACGGTGGCCAGACTGAAGGTCAGGAGCTAGAGGAAGAATCCCCGGGGGCGGCTCCCACAGAGCTGCAGGTAGAACTGAGGGGGGTGCTGCTGGAGGAGCAGAGGACTGAGGAGCCCACCGACGGCCCTGAAGAGGACATGTTGTACGTTCTCACTGGAGGTTTGTCACAAGCTGGGGAGGACTCTGTCATGCAGCAACTCCAGGATACTGCTCAGCAGCAGGGAATGCAGGTGGTCTGACTGCCACAACAGCCCTGCATACACGACCTACACATGACAGGACATTTTGTGGAAAACTGTGCTGTTTCACAGATACATTGATAACATAGGATCTTGTGGGATTTAATGGGAGCTGGTACAGAGATGTAGTTTCGATTTTAGAAAGCGAGGCACTTTTTAAGAAATTAAAACAAAGGGATGCACACTCCATGATGAGCCATGTTGAGCCTATATTAGGTAATAACCCTGTTTTAATGTGTTTTGTTTCCTAATGTTGAGCTTGTGGTTTGCCAGTATTTTAGATACTTTTCAATTAATTCATTGAAATCATTCCCTGTAACATCTTCAGACAGTTGGATGGATACTAATGCTGCGTTGCCTAGTGGGTGGTCATTGTCTTTTAGATGGGAAAGTTGTCCTTACAGGAATGGCGTGTGTGGAATCCAG
>NW_023339763.1:15633722-15634131 GCF_004916995.1 Morone saxatilis | reverse complement strand
AAGTGTTTTACATTTCATATGACTTAAAGATCACTGCATCATTAGTATCCTCTTTGTGTTCTTCCATTATGGCGCCCCCTGCTGAATGTAATTGCTCCACTGCAACTCGATTTATATCAGATTCTTCTGGAATGAACATTGTTATCTAAAATGTGGCAAAAGACATGTCTGGGTAGACTGTTTGTGTAAAAGCTAATCAACTTAGTGTGAGACATTACTCCATTAGATAAAGCATCATTTCTAGCCCAGAAATGTATATTGGTATATTTTTTTTATTTTACCAGTACATAGTCAAAGGTACATACATACAGTATCAGTGACTTGATGGCAAATGTTTACAAAACCATTCTTAACCTTAAACCTCACAATGTGATCTCATCCTTGTTTTTTTTTGGCTTTATTGGATAGT
>NW_023339763.1:15607281-15633622 GCF_004916995.1 Morone saxatilis | reverse complement strand
TCAGATTCGAACCCTGGGCCGCTGCAGCAACTCCGTACATGGGTCGCCAGCTCTACTGACTGAGCTAACCGGGCGCCCATCTCATCCTTCTTTTTGCTTCACTCTTGTGGAAAGCTCTGGTGATCAGGTGACTTAAATCATGACAAACCTTTGCCGGAGCAGTTTGTCCTGTCACAGCGTGACATGCAGCACGTAGTGGCATTAGCTGTGTGTAGAAGATTAAGCAGCAAACGCAGAGCTTAGTTTAAGTGTTACTTACTGTTCTCTGCTTCTTCATCCTGCAGTCAGTGAACTCAGCTCCACTGCAACAGCTTCTAACGGCTTCATGTCCCTTGACTTTGCAAATATAATGGTGTATAGTATGTTTCTGGACAAGAATATGACTTAGAGTCAGCTTCCAGATCCAGCTGCAGTTTTTCACAGAAACTGATCGCATCAGATGATGGACACCATGAGGTTATATCCCCTGCTGCTGCTGTTGTTTGGGTGCTTCCAAAGAGCTATTTCTCAGTTTCCTGGATGGATTGGAGAGGTGGAAGGTAGTGGTAAGACCTCCTATTATACCAGTATAATGTTATTTTTTCGTAACCTTGGCCTTGAAGCCTGTTTTTATTTATTATATGGATGTTTGTGATTTGTATTTGTTTTTTGTATATGACAAAGCTAATACAAATGTTTCCCTGTAGGCGAGATAGAATGGATTCCGCAACCAGATTTCATAGATGACATGTATTGGTCCGGGATAGCCCCCATTTGTTTAGGAGGCTGTAAGGCACAGCACCAGGAGCTAAGGAGAGATCGCTGTGGAGACTCAAGCTGCTGCTGGCTCGGCTACAAGTCCCTGTGCAGAGGTAAGATTACAACAACAACGACATTAGATAGAACCCCTTAAACACAGAAAAACTGAAGTCGCTCTGTCTGATCAATCTTTAATGAAGCTACATGTCAGGCCTTGACTTTGTATTTCCTTTGCTTTGTATGGCAGTGAATTGTGGAAGGCCAGATGTGGACTATAATGGAGTAGTGTATGGTAACGACTGGTGGGTGGGCTCTGTGGTGAGGTATGCCTGTCGCTCTGGCTTCATGCTGGTGGGAAGCCCAACCAGAGTTTGCCAGCCTAATGGCCTTTGGACCCCGAAACCTACCTGCCTCCGTGAGTAAACTCTAACCACAATGATTGACAAGATTTTATGATCCCTTATGATCATTTTAGCTCATCACATGATTTCTCTCTACCTGACGTTTAGGAATGTGTCCACGGGAACGCGTTGAAATCAGTGAGAGGGAACTAAATGGGACGTGCAGCTCCACCTGCACAAACAAGAGCTACTTCGGCCCACCCAAACAAGGCTGCAGTCGTATAGACAACTGTAGGAAGAAGGAGACTGGCTGGAAGCGGTTCTTTGCCCAGTGTGTCCCTTGCATTTGTGACTGCGCTTTATCATGTGTTGAGTCGCTCGCCAAGCACACTGACAAGCATAAATGATGGACTTGTTGAACTGATGTAATGAATGCATGTTGCAATGTTGTCTTACCGCAAATACACTCGAATGTGGTTAATTATTGCTTTAAACATGAATTTGTTGACTTTCTAGGAGGAATTCCAGTGCAAAGAACACCTTTTATGTCTTTTTAGTTTTAGCATCTGCAGCCTAAAACATGGAGAGATTACTATGTGAGACATGAGATAAAGAGGCAATGGTTGTTTTTGCTGCTTCATCCAATTGTGTGGATAAATCAGTGGACCAAATCTGGATGTTTTAAGACATTTATTTGATCTCTCTGTCTCCTTGGTTTCTATATATAGAATTTTACAGTATTACGATTTCAGTGCCTGAAGTTCAAATCCCTCTGAGTCAGTGGTGAATTATAAGCAGCACAGAATTTTTTAATTCGGTCTGTGCACTGTAAGGTGGCAACAGGGTCAGAAAAAAAAAGTGAGGTGAATTTTAGTTAAAACTGTCTGAGAGGCTGTCAGACTAAGATAATTATTTTAAAACCTTAAAATAAAATGTTAAACCTGAAGTGCCAAGTGGTGAGGTCTGTTTTTATTATAAGAAGCTCATTTTGAGGAGGCAGGTGATTGTTCATTGGGCAGCATTTTTGTAGCTCACACAGCATTCTCTGAATTAACAAGGTGCTATAATTTCATGTGACAGATTCAATCTACCAGGACACACACACACTATATAACAGGTGCGTCTGTAAACATCCATGTGTCTCTAAGTGAAAAGAAGAAATAAAGATGTAGACAAGGAGAGAGGTAAGCTCTCTGCCTCATCGTTCCTCCTCTCGCTCCATCTGTCCTGGAAAGAGATGAAACCTTAATCTTGTTACAAAGGGAGGAGCTTCGGTCAGTGTTAGACTGTCGTAGACCTTATAAGGAACATTTTTATATAGGTAGTCTATGCATGGTTTTTGATATTTAAATTATTGTGATAAATAGCACAAAATATATTTTTTTATTGTAAAATCAAATTTTTATTTTTTATATAGATTTATTTTGAATGTTAATATGACTTGTGCTTTAGAAAGGAACAAAAAAAGACCACACACTCATCAACATTTCAAACACCCAGTCCATGTGCATTTGGTTATAGAACCTTTGCCAAACACTTTTGAAGCCAGCACTTTGTTTATTTTTAAAAGAATGAGGTATCTCTGGGCTTTTAACAGAAATCCAAAGCCTGAATTTGCTGCAGTTTCCATAAGCAGACTTTGAGCTGTCATAAACTGAAAAATGATGCTACTCATAATAGCTGCATGCCTCTTACGTCCCACTTCAACCTTTGCACTCAAACAATTGTGATAGACGGTACCCCTCCTAGCATGTGACATTTCTTCTTACAGTGTCTCTGTCTGGTCTTATTGTGTTCATTTCTGACAGCCCATATATATAAGTCAAATATTAACTGTAACTAACTCAAAGGTGACACAAAGCTGGCCAAACATTCACAAAATGTAAATAAATGTCGCATTTATTGTTGAACCAATGCTACAATGTGAATATTTGCTCATATGTTTTATATTTTGCAATCCAGTCAGGTGGAGAAAATAAAATTTGATGTACAGACTCACTAGATTTGATTTGAATGACATTGCTCCTGAAAGCCACTAGATGTTGCTGTTATGTTTATTCTCACAACACCACTTCATTATCTACAGACAACCATAAATGAAAAATAAAATCAGATTCTTTTCCACATCTGATCCTGGAGAGTTACTGCTCAGCACTTCAGCTTGTTCATCACTGTTGACCCCAGGTGTTGAACCTGAAGATGATGTGTTCACCAGCTTTAGGTTTGTAGCAGCCAACTCCTGTGGAAAGGGACAAGTGTGGATCAGAAACTCTGACATATCCATACGTAAAACCCAGCTCACTTGTGCTGCTCAGTTGAAGGTGTTCTTGCAGTAATACTAATTAAAGCAGTGTTTCTCCTATGGAGCCTAGGGGTATTTGGGAGTACTGCAGGGGCTAAGTGACTTTAAAAATATATTCTAATTAAGAAAATGTCAGTCATGCATAACTACTAAAATAATTATACTAAAGTAAGTTCAATAAAAAATATCAATGTAAGTTCAATAAGCCACATGTAATATTCAATATGTCTATTTTCAATCCAATTGTTAACTGCTGGAAACCCTCTGGAAATAAGTCTGATCACTGCACTTAATTGCCTTCCTGCCAGAGAATGACAGAGATCCTCAATGATGCACAAACTCATATTTCCCATTAAAATATATGTGCAAGTTAAATGCCATCCTAATGTTATTGTATATTGACAAAAAAGGGTTTGCCATGAATTTATTAATAGGTTGTTGATAACATTTAAAATAAGGTATTGAAGTGTTTTTCTAAATAAATCAGACACAGATGGTGCACTGCTGTATTGTACCTCTTTATACAGGCTTTTTTTCCTCTTCCAAATGCATCATACACTGGTTAGGGGTTACTTATTATTTCAAAGAGAGCTTCATTAATGAAAAAATGTTTTAGAACTAGAGGATAATGAGCAACTATTGATACATCCTCTTTACTCCAAAAACCAAAGAAGCACCAAAATTATGTAGTTGCACCACTTGCTCACGAGCAGCACAAATCACACCAAATACATTTAAGACAGAGAGTGACTAATATCAGAACAATAACATTTTTGAATAAGCATACAAAAACTCATACGGAGGCAGTAAGTGAAAGGACAGCCAATTATCCTGCCTCATTAGAGCTCATTAAGTCTTCCTCAGATATGCTGTATTTAAATTCTGGGGAGGATACTCACCCACATCCAGCCTGCTGTACTCTCCGGAGCTTTCTAACAGGATCTCCCAGTAGGTCTGCTCACGCTCACTTCCAGCTACTCCATTCACACTCTCCAACAACAGGCCAAAGTCTGGGTCCTCCTTCACTGTGAACCTTGCAATACACACACAAACACATAGGGTCAAGACATCTATCATGAGCTTAAATATGTAGATGAAACAGCTGAGATGCCTTTTAGAAAAAAAGGATGAAATGCAGAGGTATGAAAGGGGATGTCACGGGTGGTCTTACTTGAAGTCCTGCTGTGTTTCCTGCAGTCTTCTCAGAGCGCCCAGCAGCACACCTCCCTCTACCACAGAGCTGGAATAGGACTCAGGGGTCATGTTAGACAGGTCATTCTCCACAGACAGTCTGATAGGAAGAGTCGCTGGACCTGCACACCATGTTGTATTCAGTTATAGTGATGCTGTGCGTGCAAAAACAAAAAATTAGTAATTTAAGCTTATATATTTATACTATCTTAAATATTCACCTGTGTTTGTGACAGCTCCTTGTGTCGAAAGCAGAAAAAAGGCCACAGAGAGGAGAGCAGCTGTTCCTAGTGCCATCCTGTACAATGTATTCCCCTCAGATGACTAATAACACTTCAGCTCAGTACATATAGTATGCCTAACCCTCGTTTATGAGCTCACTCTACAGTCCTAGAATTACCTTCACTCCTGCAAAGACGTCTTAGCTGAGTTTAAATATTCACAGGCACAGACTGAAACTAAACTTCACGAGTTCTCTTATCTCAAACATGGGGCAGTCAGTCACTGTTAATGTGTGGCTTATGAATAGAGGAACACTATTATCCCTGAAGTGACTTAATTATCATTGAGTTGATTAATGATCTGCTTTGTGGTTTTTCAGGTGCCATGAATGAGAATGGTTGCTTGTTTTTAGATCATTTATGGATGCAAACTTGAGTCTATTCTACAGAGAGTGTAAGAAAGGTCATTTCTGTTTCCTCAAGGCAAATATAAGGCTACATTATGCAATCAGGATCTGGCCTTTGAAGTAGAATAATAAATTGAAGTAGCACCTGAGGTGTCCCTATCGCAGTCAAGCTTAAAAATGGCAATGCAACACATTTACTGGAGCCAAATAACAAAGCATCCACCTTTATTTTGAATACTGGCTTGTCTCCATCACACGGAGTTATGAATAAATAACAATAAACAAATATGTGACTGACAACGCGGTGCAAACCAGAGCTGGTTTAATCATATAGTCTAGGCTTTGCAATCAGTGTGATTGGTTCAGATATTCATGTGTTAGTCTGTGTCTAAGAATATGGTCCTGGCTGATAATATTAGCAGATTTAAGGAGGCAAATCACACACAAAAAGATGGGTTGCTGCGCTGAAACTGCTCGTGTTGGCGACGTGACAGCTCGTTTTAAATTGGTCTGATTAAGAGGCAGGTGCGATTGGCTAAAAATGGTTTTGATTTCCTCTCAGGGGTGATGTAAGGCATGTAGGGCCCGTTTGAACGAGAGTAACCCCGGCTGTTTTACCGAAAATAACCCGGGCACTGCAGCATCAGCACCAGGCAGCTGCGCAGGTGCGGCCTTTAAAGAGACAGCGGGCCTTAAAATCTGACCACAAAACCTTCTCCTCATGTTTACACTGACTGCCAACAGCGGTGCACTGACAGCGACAGAGCCCACATTTTATTATCTGTACTGGGATTATGTGGCAAGGTGAGAAATTAAAAAAAGAAACTCTCATTGACAGCGGAGCTTTATCCTGATTACATTATGTTATTCCCATCTCTCATCATTTCCTCAGAGACAGCAGACCAAATTCTCCCCAGAATAGAAAATGGAATAGTTAAAAGGTTTAAATTGGCACCTCAGAGGCTAATTTACTGAAACAGGTTGGGGTGGTCAATCAGATCTTAATAAATGTAATTAACAGTGAGGTAATTCCAACTTTTGGGTCAGTTCCCAGCCTTAAATCACCGTAATATGCTTAAAAATGTCTTTACATGGACTTAAAATGTGTCTATTATTGTATTATAGCAAACCACTGTAGGGCTGCTGTGCATATAGTGCCTTGCCAAAATGCTTCATGTATTTACTTTTTACTGTGAGGCTCATATTGAAACATGAGGTGAGGATTAAGATTAGAAGGAAACAATCAAAACCAGCTTCCTCCAGTAGCATCCTGTCAGCAACGCCCTGTATCCCAGACCGGCGTGCGTACCACACAGACGCACTAACCGGTAAAGAGGGTAACGGCGGCTGCTACATCGAGCTGCTGCTGCTGCTGAAGCATCTGCAGCACTGTTGGTCTGTTTTTTGTTCCATTCCAGATGTCAGGGGCTGAAAGATTGTCCTCAACACCATTGCTGAGGATGTGTGTGAATATTTCGATGCGAGTTCGGGACGGATGGATATCGTGGAAGGAATAATCCTACCGAGGAATAGAAAGAACATGACAGGCATCCTGTTCCCCTGATGATTCTCTCTGGGATGCAGTCATAGTTTGAGGCCGGACATGATTTTAATCTCAGGAGTTGCTGTAGTGGATGCGGGACGATGTGCGCCGCACCCCGAGAGATATTGACAAGGAGAACACAGCTCGGTCCTTTAATGCCCCTCAACCGATCCGGATTTTTTCAGGACTGTGGTGCACAGTGAGCATCTTGGGCTTGTTGTGTTTTTTTTGTTGTTTTTTTTGTTGTTGTTGTTTGTGGTTTTTTTTTTAGCTGGCTAGGACTGTTTTGGGGGACATTCTTGATGTGGATGGATTGTGCTGTTTTGTCTGAAGGGATCAACTGAGCACTGTTGCTCTCACCCCGAGAGGAGAACCAGGGCTGAGCTGCTCACCTGGTCATTTCAAGACACAACAATAAGTATGTGCAATGCGTGGCGTGCGTGTGTGCATGTGCAATTCAACCGCAGGATTGACTGGTAAAGCCACAATTAGGCTACTGTAGATGCGTCCTCAGAATAGGCTCCTTTATTTCTCTTGTCTAATAAAAAAAAGGCACATCTCCCCACTGCTCTGTCATTTTGCAGCCTGAATTCTGTCTCATGTTGTCAATCTCACCAGTTTGTTGTTAACAGGTGCTATGTGAAGAGCTGGGAGCATCCTTCATCACTGAAAGTCACTGCAGAGCACAGAATCACCACACCACTGCAAAGCCATATAGATACATTTAATAACTATATTTCATTGCCTCAGGAGACTTTTATTATGGCTGTGTGTGCGTGTGTGTGACTCACGTGTCCCAGCTTTGGTGCTGCACATGACAGAACATGGAGGCCTTCATCTTACTAAGAGGCCATTAAAGCCTGTCAGTGTTTTTACAGAGCTTATATGCAGGCTAGTAATGGAAATTCACTAATGGCAGGGTGGTCAATAGAAGTCATGGTCAATTTTCTTCACCGGTCCTCTTCACATAAAGATATTTTAGCCTACTACAGGTAGGTCCTACTCATGGGCAGTGCACAGCAGCTGGAGAGTACTACAGGACTGCATGGCAGCAGTGGATTTTTGTATACAGTGATTATGCGTTCACACATGATAGGAGGTTTGATTAGGAGAGTTAGACGTGAACAGACTTGTTTATGCATGTATGTGTCTGTCACCATGTGTTGTTTTCTGTTTTTATTAACTCATACATTTTCAAAGCTGTCCTAAAGGTGCTTTATGGGTTGTAGTGATTTGTATGCCAATGTCAGGCATAAATATTGAAAAAATGCATTTTTTCAATTATTTAGACAGAATCAGGTGGTTTTGTATATTAGCTATGATCTATTATTAGTCCTTATACAACAATGCACAACTGATTTGCAATAAAGCACATCCCATTTGTTTTCCTGCAGCATTAAAACATGACCACCCGCAAACTCTGAACTGATAGTTGCACAGCTTGTTATTTACAGCTAGACTACTAATCTAAAGTAGGCCACACGACTTTTGAAAACTCAAGTTGAATCATGCACATAATCCTCTTAATTCATTTCATTTAGTGGGGGACCTTTTGTGTGGAATAACTGTTGACTTTTACTTGACTAATGAAATAGAAACATGATTCTGAAGGTGCCACATATCCTGTAATCTTCAGTGTGCTGATATTAGGGAGACAATGTGATGTTTCAGTTTCCCATTATGGGAAAACTAATGGTTCAGCAGCTGCTACATGGTTTAACAGACACTTCAGTCTAGGAGGAAATTTATGTGAATCAGCAGTATAAGCGTGCTGCAGGACTGAAACCAGATCCTGACTCCTTACACTCTCATTCCCCTCAACCAGCCACTCCACAGAATAAACTGTAATCAGATCATGTGCAGCACCTAGTTTTAAGATGATGTCTGCAGTCATCCTAAAATCATACCTACAACACACTTTTGTGTCCATACATCTGCTGAGGCAACAGTTTTCTGGCAATCAACTAGAGAACAAAGGAATCTTGTTAATTGTCCAGTGTTTAGTTTCAGATCTTTCCGATCTCTATATTTACTTTAATGGATTTTTCAGGTGAAAATCAATCTGTATCTGAGGTTCTGCATATATGATAAAAGGGATATGAGACAGGATTGCACCTTCTTCTTTTCAAGCAGGACAGTGATGTTAAAGCTTGAAAAATGAACATGTCTCTCTTCCCTTTGCAGCCTTTCAGCATGGCTGAGAGGACACTGGAGCAGGGCTCAGTCAGCATCCCCATGGAGGAGACCAAACTCCCCGGCGGAGCACCTCAGGAGGCGCCACTGCTCACCCACTTGAAGAAAGTGGAGAACCACATCACTGAGGCTCAGCGCTTCTCCCACCTCCCACGCCGCTCTGCTGTGGACCTGGAGTTCAATGAGCTCTCGTACACCATCCGTGAGGGTCCCTGGTGGAAGAGGAGAGGTACTGCAAGCTCAGTTCACATAGTAACCATGATGGATGAGCAGGCCAGCACCACACATAACGATCAATATCTGGAGGGTAGAAATTTCAAGGGAGGCATTTAAAAGCTTTCGTGGACATTTAAGAAATATATTTTTCTTTTAGTGTTAGTCTATCTCTTTTGCCTTACTCCATTTTTCTGACACATGTAGCCCAGCCCAGTCCTCACACACACTTGCAGACTTCCACCATGTCGTAGCAGGCAGTGTGCTTGTAAGCTTTGCTGCGCTCAGCAGAGTTTAGACATAGTAAATAATTTACACTCGCAGGTTGGCACGCTGTTTGCCTCTCTTTTCCCTGTGTTGTCTGGCGATAGGCGGTGGCAGGCAGTGAGTCAGGCCCCCGATTGATCTGCTCATGAAATATGAACAGCATTTAAACTCACTGCCCTTCTTAATGGTAAGCCTGTAACCTTTGGTCATCTTGTCAACTAAACCACCCTCTGCAAACTGTTCTGTTTAGCTTCTCTTGTAACGTTCTGTACATTCAGCAGGTTGTGGTTGGGCAACTTCAGAGGAATCTTTTATTTACATTCTCCAAATAGTATCCTGTGGAGTGGCCCTGCATGATGCATTGCAGGTTGTCTTGTGTAATATTGATGCGCATTATGAAAGCCGGGGAGAGGAGTGTTTGTTGTTCCACTGTGAATGTATGGAGAGTATTCACAAGGAGGATCATGAAACAGATAGAGCGAATGACTCCAGAGCAGTGGTCAGTAAACCAGCTTTTGTTTGATGCACCAGTGCACGTTTTCCCTCTAGTAGCCTCATCAACCTGTGGTTTCTGCTTTTGTTTGTGTTGTCTCTTCAGGGTGCCTGCCTCAGCTCATCAGACTGATGATGTGTGAACAGGAAGTGTCTCAGCTTTTACTAATTAAGCGGCGTCTTTTCATAAAGATGCTCGCCTGCCATTTTACTCTCCTTCCAATCTCAGAAACCTCCCGTCATATATATACCGCTCCTTATAACTCCTCTCTGTCATTTTGAGTTACCTCTGCCACTGACATTGAATAACAAGCCACACCTAACGTTATAATCAGTGCTTATATTTGACACAAGCTGTAGTTCGTTCTGAAGGACTTGTCTGTGTTTGTGTCTCATTTAAGAAGCTAAGCTCAGAGACGATTTTCTGCCGTCCCTGTCCGCCTGATCAAAGCTGTAGAACAGGTGTAATCACACAGAGCTTAGGGCTGTTGTTCTGCTTTGTGCTTTTGTAGCCAGTGATTATTCCTCCTTGGGAATAAAACACACCATTTTATGTCTTCTTTGCTGAAATATATGCAATGATACAGCTGGTAGAGAAGAGGAGGGGGGCAAGGTGACATGTAGCATGAACCATGAGCCTTGAATGCATGATGTCATTTGCAATTTAATGTTTTTAGTCCTTGAGTCACTTATGAGTCATTCCATAAAATGTGATGAACAGGAAGAGATTACCAAGAGGAAGTCACTGTAAATGCAGTAAATGTAGAGTTGTTTCTTTTGGTGTAAAAGGGTTCAGGAAGGTGATGTATTCGCTGCCCTGTGTCTGTGTTTGTTATTGTAGGCTCTTCTGGGCAAGGGCAGCCATTTATCGCTGTTAGGATGATGCTGCTGCTGCTGCTGCTGTGACCTGCTTTCATGTTCAGGGTATTCTCCTCTTGTTGAGGTATTCTCCTGGTGAAACACTAGCCCTGCCGTGAAGGGGGAAGGACAGGAAGAGGGAGGGAGGGAGGGGAAGGAGGAGAGGGAGAGCAGGAAAATGTTTACATGCCTCTAAATGATTTCAGCTCTGCATTTCGTTATTTTCTGCATCTCTGAACCTGCATGGATTCTGGTCATCTTACACATCTTTTACTAGGTCAAAGTGATGTATTTGTCAGTATTAGCAGTATGTTGCCTACCGCATGTCCTGATGTGATGGGGTGGGCCATAAGAAAATGATGTTATACCTTCATTTTGGTTCTTTCATGCCTTCATTTTCTTTTTTCTGAGTGTACAATTCCAGAGCTTGGACAAATTAATTTATCATTATGCCTGGTTGCTCTAAATACTTAATTGTACATCAGAAAATGTATCAGGTGCTCTTGGAAACAGGGGAAGAAAACTGGAAGCAATCCAGGCATTCAATTGCCTTTTTGTTAATCCAGTTGAAAAGACTTATTATATATATATGCCGCAATGAGTAGGAGGTCCGCCGTGGTGAGCACGGAAGCCTAGGGCGGTGGGCTCGGTGTGTAGAGCGCGCGCAGGGGGTGCGATCTCCTTCGGTTGGTAGTAGCAAATATTCAAAGCGAGGAACTTTGAGAAGGCCGAAGGTGAGAAGGGTTTCCGATGTGAACAGCAGTTGGAACGATGGGTCAGTGTAGATATATATAAAGCGGCTCAAAGCGAGGGACTGTACCCAGACCGACATGATCGAGCCTGTTTACAGGTAATATCTAGAAAAAAAAGTTTATCGAGACTATTTGTGGCTCCAGAAGGAGCGTTGGCAGTGTCTGATAAATTGCCTCAACTGATGTCACTTGAGTCAGTGTCATTTACGTCTGAAGACAACACATTTGAAGGTAAAAATATAAGTGTATTATATATAAAATATAATAAAAAGTGTGTAGTGAGCTTATATTACCTCCTCATCTCTGCTTGAGGGTAGCAGCTTGAGTCTAAATTAGCTGCTAATAGCGCACACCTAAATCTCCCACCACATGTTTTGGTGGTTGATTTGCATTGTGGGTAATGTAGAATGCATAAAAAAACCACGATATATCATTGCACTTTTGTATTTGAATTATGTTATACTCGTTTAAACATATTTCATCTCATCATCATGTGCAAGTTAGTCCAAAAGTGTGACCACTGCCTGGATGTGTATGTTGGCATATAGTTAATTAAAGATAAATACAACGTTTGTGTTGACAACTTCTTTAAGATTAGAAAACAATTAATTTTGATACGACTGTAGTAAAGACATTTTTGAGGGATAATAAGTTCTTTTTTTAGATCACACTGGTTTATATTCCTTGTGTGACAACTGAGTTGTCATTTGTGCCATGGGCTCCAATTTGAGGCATGTAATGACCCCACCTCAACCATGACTCATAATAATGTATCTAACAATTACTTTGAAATTACCTATGAGATCAGGCTGGAATGGCTGAGCGTGTACTGTCACATTCTGTTAAATCAGCGTGTCTTTGTGCTATCAGGAGTGGACATTGAGGTGAGTATACATACTCTGTGGCTCTCAGGAGACTGGGTGATCAGGATGTGCCTGCAGCCACACACAGATAAGACCATTGTTATGCGCGACCTACAGCATCGGGTTAGATCATCAGTATGCACCACATGCCAGAGCAGGGCTGCTTCACTGACAGCAAGCAGCTCTGCTGTCTGAGTGGAGGCCGTCTGATGTAATAACACTGCGTGGGAGGAGGAGGCACTGCCATTAGGCTACTTTACCCATAGAGTGAGGGTTTAAGGGGGCTGGCAGCTCTGCTGAGACCCTAATTACATAGCTCGAGACAGGAAGAAGCATGCCTGTGGACAGTGGAAAAATGGGTGAGGCGAGGAAGATGGGTGACAACAAGGCAGCAGACTTACAGCCCTTTTTAACTTTCCATATCTGGAAGCTTTCAGAATCTATGTCAAAAAAATGTAAATCTAAAATGGGTTGTTTTAATGTTTCTACTATGCTTCCAGGACCACAAAGGTTAGGAAATGCGTCATGAAAAAACCTGAGGCATCTTCATTAGCAGGCCACACCACTACAACCATATGACTGTGGTTTTTCTGTTTGGCGCCACTGAGGGCGTCATGATTTTAAATCATTCTTGGGTCTTGTTTCTTTTCTTTACCTTTTTTTCCTTCACATTAATGTTGCGCTGCACACCTGACGTCCTACTCTTCTAAAAGGCAGTGTTTTTTCTTTTCCCCAGACACCAATAACAGCTTACACAGCAGCATTTTTAGTATTTTAAAAATGGTGGCTGTAGTCAATGTAGCCTGCTAAATAAGGACAATGTTTATATCTGTGACAACACATTTTCTTGACTATTTATGATCGACAACACTGCTAGCTCTGCCTGAGGATTCCTAGTACTTAGATTTAGTAGCCTGTGACTTCCCCTTCTGGACTCACTATCTGCATAACCATCCGTAGAAACACATTAAGAATCAGTGAACTGAGTTTCAGGGCTCAGTAAGTTTCAACTGTTTCAACAGGCCATAGCCGCTGGTGACCAGGAAGGTGTTATAAAGGTCAGCAGACTCATAATTGTTCAAACAGATGGACCACGACTAAAATAACCACAACCATAATAGATTATTTTCTATTATAAGGCAAAATGTGAAATCATTTTATGTCAGCAGAAATTTTCTGTCCCTATGTTGCCTTATATATGTCTTTTTCTACAATTCTTCCAAAACCTGTGGAAGAACAAAGGGTATGAATAAACATCCCTCAATAGTGAACTTGTTCTCCCCCTGTAATGTATGAGGGCTCTTGTGCTTAATCTTCCAAATTAGCTCTTAAAACCTCACTTTTATATGCTATTTTATATTGCTATTTTGTTTTTGAGCTTATATATTTATATTAACTATTTCCTCTATTATAGACAATCTCATCTACATGTGATTCCTATAAACGGCCTGGAATCGTAAATATAATACATTTATTGAAAGCATATTGTTCAATATGTTCCAATATGTAGCATTAAAAGATACAAAAAAAGATAAAAGAACAAGTCCTGATTAATTACAGCACTATAAATAAAAGCTTTTTTCTTCTCTGTCAGGTTTCAAAGCCCTCCTTAAGTGTCTGTCGGGAAGATTCAACAGCAAAGAGCTGATTGGCATCATGGGGCCTTCAGGAGCCGGGAAATCCACTCTGATGAATATTCTGGCGGGTTACAGGTGAAATGTGGAATTTTTGTTAATGTAGATTCCTAAACAGTTTATATTCTCTTTTTGTTCATATAAGATCATACTTTTGATTTAATTTACTGCTTTGAATATGGCTGCATTTTGTTTTCTGATGGGAAACAGGCAGACGGGCATGAAGGGCCAGATCCTGGTGAATGGTCGACCACGGGATCTGAGGACCTTCAGGAAGATGTCCTGCTACATCATGCAGGATGACATGCTGCTGCCACACCTCACTGTGAGGGAGGCCATGATGGTGAGGTTGTCCGAAAAAAAGAAATACATGAAAAAACTCCCAACACATCATTAAATCCTAATGTTCAATAATAATGTGCTGGCTTCTGTCTTTCAGGTTTCTGCCCATCTGAAAATGAATGAGAGCGTGCAGGTCAAAAAAGAACTTGTAAGTCAGAATATATTGATTGCATTACAATTATACAGTATGTACTGAATTATTCTCCAGATAAAGATGGGCAGGGCAAGAGATATGTGTTTCACTTAAGAGATGTCAAATGCTAGGTATAATAAAGTATCCTTTAAATATCTTTGATTGTATTAAGTCATTATGGGCAATATCTTCTTTACATTTTCACACAGATGCATTTTATTGTTTGATTTACAGACATGAACAAAACAACAAAGAAGCTAGTTTCAATTAATACAAATTTAAACAGGCACTTATGTATATGGATAACAATCATGGTTGATGTCCACCATCTTGTCTGCAGCCAGGTCCTTCTTATATTTCAACAGAGTGACATCACAACATATATCAATATTATGATATAAGGTCATCAGTACTATGGTAGAAAATTGTATCCATGTCGCCCACCCCTATTAGCAGTTATCTGCATCATCATGTATCTACATTCGTCCCTGTTTGTGTCTAAGGTGGATGAGATCCTGACCGCTCTGGGTCTTCTGGACTGTGCTGAGACACGCACCAACTGTATCTCTGGGGGCCAGTGTAAAAGACTGGCCATTGGTCTCGAGCTGGTCAACAATCCTCCTGTCATGTTCTTTGATGAGCCCACCAGGTAAGATATTACTCACCTAGTTTGAACTGGGTAATCTCAACAGAAATCCAGATTAAATAGTGCATCCGTTTCTTTGGTTTCTGTCTCGTCTTGTGTCCCATCCCAGTGGTCTGGACAGTGCATCCTGCTTCCAGGTTGTTTCCCTCATGAAGTCTCTGGCTCAGGGAGGACGGACGATCATCTGCACCATTCATCAGCCCAGTGCCAAGCTCTTTGAGATGTTTGATAAGGTAACTTAAGTGCTTAAAGTGCTGGACACGTCCAGCCTTCCATTAGCCGTTGCTCAGACCAGACCAGGACAATACAGGTTAGCATGATTCATTTTATCCAGCTGACAAGCAGCACAGCAATCAATGCCAGGCCTGTTGTTTTGTAAGTTGTTCATGTATTATTTACAGAGTCAGTGTGTTGGAAACTATGTTGATTACTCTGTACTTGTGTTCCTCCTCCAGCTGTACATCCTCAGTCAGGGTCAGTGCATATACAAGGGCACAGTCCCTTACCTCATCCCTTACCTGAAGAACCTGGGCCTCCACTGTCCGACGTATCACAATCCTGCTGATTTCAGTAAGTCAAGCAACTCCTTTAGTGCAAGTAAATGTATGTGTGTGTGTGTCTGTGTTTTGTTCTTACTAGCTTGTCCTCTCTGCCCCCAGTCATTGAGGTGGCCTCAGGGGAGTATGGGGATCTGAATCCAGTGTTGTTTGAGGCAGTCCAGGGTGGATTGTGCTCTGAGGAGGGCAAGAAGAACTCCAGAGACAAAAGTGACTCTTCCTGTCCCTCTCAATGTTACAGTGTGAGTGATACCAGCCCCCTCACCATAGCAATACACCTATATGTGTGTCTTATATTTACAGACGTCATGGCCTCAGATCATATAATAAGGAAGCTCTACAACCACAGCAACACAGAAAATGTCTGCCATTACTGTCTTATGCGATGACAGGAAATTGCAGCAGATTTCATCAGTTCCCATCAATGGTTTGTGATAGATTAGCTGCACTCATTAAACATTAAATGATTTACATGATATATAGATATGATATAATATGGTAGAAATTAAATACTTATTAAACAAATTATAATAAAGCAGTCATGGCTGTTTCCATTTTGACCAAAAGTACTGTATATATAATATAAAAAAGAACCTCAAAACTGAGCAATCAGTCACTTGTGTCGCATTGAAACAAAATACCCCGTTCCCCTTTCCTCCCCTCATTATTACTTATTTTTCCCCAAACTGTTTCACCGTGCCATCGATCTGTCTCCTCAGCCTCACTCAGCTTCCTCTCACTCTCTTTCTCACCTTTATTAGTTGCTTTTGATAAGGGAATAAGCTAAATGCTAAAAGTGTAAATGTAAACCACCAACCAGAGCTCTCTCTGCCATTACTCCTACCTGGTGCAGGGTGCACTTTTTCCCTTCTACTCTTTAAACATTTTATCAGTTTATTGATTTTCTCCATTGCCCTTTCTATCTTCTTCTGGGTTTTTCTGTGTAGGCATCAGCCAGTGACCTTTACCATAGACAGATTATTGTGTTTTCTATTCTTACATACAGTATGCCCATATCTTCATTTTCTGACTATGGCCTCCTAACTTTTATCTTCTTTGATTACATGATTTAAGATATTATTATAAATACAGCAACCTTTTACACTAATCTCTCAGCCTCACTCAAAATGCAATAATTCTGCACCTAGAGAGTGGTGCAGACACAGTTGTCTGTTTGAAAGTTTGAATTAGTTTAAGGCCAAAATGTCAATCCTAACATTGTTAAGTGAGCTGTCTCTTCAGGATCAGTGGCATAGGATGAAACAATGTGATTTTCCCATGTTTTGCTACTGGTTGTCTTGTATCTGTGTGAATTACACAACTAAGTCCATGCTCTCACTGTTTTTTTCCACAGGACACAGGAACCCTTGAGAAACATAGCTTTGCCACCAGTACATTCACACAGTTCTGCATCCTCTTCAAAAGAACCTTCATTACCATATGCAGGGACACGGTAAAATCATTATTTTATGAATTATTGCTGTGATAGGCAAAACCAATAATTCTAGGCACTGTTTCAGGGCTTTTGAGTTTTGTTTTTTGTGTGTTTTCAAGGTGCTGACCCACCTCAGGGTGATGTCCCATCTGTGTATTGGAGTGTTGATTGGCCTGCTTTATTTAAAAATTGGAAATGATGCCAGCAAGGTCTTCAACAACACTGGCTTCCTCTTTTTCTCCATGTTGTTCCTCATGTTTGCTGCCCTGATGCCCACCATCCTAACCTGTAAGATGTTGAGACTTGTGAGAGATTGGAAACATTAATTTGCTATGTTGTTTTTCTGCTTGAAATTCTGAAATAGTTAAAATGTTTTTTTAATGCTGCTGCTGTTCCACAGTTCCTCTGGAGATGTCTGTGTTTATGAGGGAACATCTCAACTACTGGTACAGCCTGAAGGCCTATTATTTGGCCAAAACCATGGCTGATATACCGTTCCAGGTAATGTTCAAAAGATTGAGCACACAAGGTTTTGGGCATGCATACAATACATTTCAAATTAGCAACACTGCAAAATCTCTTTTACAGGTAATTTGTCCAATCATTTACTGTAGTATAGTGTACTGGATGACTGCACAGCCTCCAGAAGCAGGGCGCTTCCTGCTCTTTATGGCCTTGTCCACATCCACAGCCCTAGTAGCCCAATCCCTAGGTCTGCTTATAGGTGCTGCATCCACGTCTCTGCAGGTAGGCAAACCGCCCTCCTCTAAAAAATGTGTGTAACAATGTTTGACCTTTACTCTGCAGAATGATGTACAGCATGTGCAGAGATTGACACTAGAAGACAGTTCTTAAAGTAATCTGCGAAAAAGGGAATGTTTTTTAGATGCTTAAGCACCTTAAATCTGAGTTCGAACAAGACATATTTGTACGAACATGATTTTATGCCATCACAACAAGGAACCCATTTATTGTCCAGTGTACTAATAATTAGTATGATAAGTATAATGAGGAAACTTGAAACATACACTGAGAAAGGGCTTTGCAGTAAAGTACAGAACATCTTGTTGTTACATACTAGACACAAATTATTATTTAAAGAGGAGTGTTTTTACATGCCAGACATCTTCAGTAGCAGACTGTTTATAGGTGCATATGTGAAAATGGTCATATACAGAACTTGATCTCACCAGATAAAACTTGCAGTTTGCAAATGAAAGCAACATTGGGCAGTAATGCATACTTATAGGATCAAAGGACAGTAAAAGAAAAGATCTGTGGCTTTAGGCCATCCACAAAGAGGATAAAAATGGCAAACTGTGGGATCAAGACAGTCAATATGTGTCTGTGCGTCTGTGGCAAACACTTCATCACAGGTTAGTTAATGATGTTACTGAGTAAATGACGTGTGTGTGTCTATAGACTGAAGAGAATCAGAAAAGAGTCTTAGTGATGGTGTAACCAAAGTCATTATTGTTAAAGTTTATGGCCCTACCAAAAAACAACCGCTTTTCACATAAACTGAGCTGACCTAACTTCTAATAATTAACCTTATAAACAGCATAAAGTAACATAAAGCACTTCTTTCTAACTCATCTACTGATCAGATGCATAATTAATATATAATATATATGTTTAATTATACATCAGGAAGGAAAACATGGTATTGCAACATCTTTATTTAACAGATCTCTGCATCTCTGCTTAAGCCTAGCAGCTTGAGACTACATTAGCCCCTACTAGCATAACACATACGAATCTGTGGCTGAACAGTGGTTGGGTTTCATTGTGGTTAATGTAGGCACCAGGAAGAAGAATGCATAGAAAGATGATATCATAGTTCTGCTTCATTTGATTTAGATTTTCTCGAATTGTCCTCCATGAGTCTGACGATGTTGATTTGCAATGCTAAATGGGAGTAGTACTTCTTTAAGTTTCTGCTGACAAGATATTTAATTGGGTTTATTTTTTAATTGAATACTGCTTGTTTGTTTCACAGGTGGCAACTTTTGTGGGTCCAGTCACAGCCATACCTGTGCTCCTCTTCTCTGGCTTCTTTGTCAATTTTGACACCATTCCCAAATACCTACAGTGGAGCTCTTATGTTTCCTATGTCAGGTACTGTCACTGTCCCTTTTGTTAAATTTAGTGTTGCTATAGGTCTTGGAGCTCAGGTTTTTTCTGATCTGAAATGATTATCTTTAAATGAGCCTGGGTTTATGAGGTTTTTTCAAAAATGTTTTTCAGGTATGGCTTTGAGGGGGTGATACTGTCTATCTATGGAATGAACCGGTCGGAGCTGGAGTGTCCAGGCCTGGTGTGTAAGTTCCAAAAGCCAGAGGAGGTCCTACAGCTGCTGGATGTGGAAGACGCAAAGCTCTACGTGGACTTCATGGTGCTGGGAGTTTTCTTTATTGTCCTCAGACTAGCTACTTACTTGGTTCTGCGCTACAAAGTCAAGTCAGAGCGTTAAGACGTCCAGAAGCAACCACTGATGGGTTTGGACGCACGCACATATCCCCGGCAGTGTGAGATAGTAAGCAAGCATTTAGTCTCTCTTTCTCTGTCTCTACTTCACATACATGTACAAAGACATACACAAGTCCAGCACATAAAATCATCAGAAAGCTGTGCTGCACCATTACCCAAAATGTACAATACAACATTACCTTTGAAACAGTTTATTCAAGAAAAAAGAAAGTTCAGACTGTGGAGTGTTGTTCTACCCCCTGCCCATTATTAGTTGTCCTCCAGGTAATAGTATTTTTCAGATCACCATTACCTTCCAAAAATAATGTGTATGTGCATCATATAGAAACAGACTACCCAACACAGTAACAGAAAGCATGTCTCTTTAAAGTGAGAAACTTGTACTGATTTCCGAGAACTCCAAGAAAGCCTCCGGGTTTATGGGGAGCCATAGTAATCATTTTGGTGCAGGAGTGTCCAATAATTAGCTTTTCAATCCAATGCCTACAAAGGTAATCCATGGTCTACATCAGAATCCCGTAAATACTTAATTGGACAGCACCCATCAAGATGGCCGAGGAACAAGATTTCAAGATGGATACCCTCTTATTGGAGAAGTGGAAACTTTTAGTGCCAGGAAACTTATGCAGCTTCTCCTTTAGGATCATCACATCAGGGTATCCTTACCGAGACGCTGACTACGATGGCTTTTCTTTACGGAATACAACCTTAACAAATCGACTGCCAGTGGATGACTTTCCTCGCTTTCCATCTTCAGTGTGGATCGTTTTTGCAGGCCTTCTGCCCTACCGTGGATGGTGGTAGAATGTTTAGACAAGGACAAAATGTTTGTAAAAATGTCAAGCAGCGTGTCTCACACAGAGACTGATACAGATTCACCCTGCGACAATATGATTCCTTACTTGCTCCTTATTATACACATTTGTTTCTGTCATAACCGAGGAAGCATTCAGTGAACTGGGAGCACAATGTGAAAGCAAGCATGGGTGCTGATTTTGGAGAGCTGTCTTAATCGTATTGCAACGAGAGAATGGTGTTTTAAGTGAAGTGCAATAGCCTATTCTATGGTTTAAAAAAGTGATGTTTGTCTAATCGATGTTGCTCTTTTGACACAATTCTTTGAACTGCTTGTTTCCACTCGTTGTATGACTCTTTAGCTGAGCTACTAAAAGGAAATATCCTTTTTTCTCTCCTTCTCTTTCTCTCTGCTTTGCTGATGTCTGACAGATGTGTGTTGTCCAAACAATGCTAGATACTTGAAATGCAGGCTGGGCAGTTTTTGTGCCTCTGAACTAGAATGATTTGAGTTTCTTCTGCTTAATTGTTTGCACATACACTTTATGTCAGCATACATGCTGGTTCTCTCTTTCTTTCTGTCTCTCTCTTACACACACACACACACACACACACACAGGTACATGTGCACATACACACACACACACACACACAAACATACACATTCACCCTTGGCAATGTTTAGACGAGCCTCTCCTTGTCACAGGGCAATGCAAATATTTTCCAATAGACTTGCTATGAAATATTTCTTACTCAAACTATGCTACTTAGTAATCCTTATTATAATGCATACAATAATGTGAGTATATAATCAATGATTGTACAGTGAATATGTCATGCTGTAAACAAATGTACATTTGCACTTTTCAATGTATGTTTATTCTCTTTTTATTTATTTGTATTTCATTTTATTTTGATATATCTATGTGATGAGTGCTGCTTGAAAGTATAATGGGAAAACAGCAACCGAATGTTGCATGTTCACTTTAGGAATGAAATTTCAGAATAAGGAATAGTGGTTTTATTTCCTCATCCATATGTATGTACCCTGCCATGTTTGAGGAGATAGAAATCCTCTGCTTTCTGCTGAACATTTTTAAAATATCTGGAATCGAGTGCGTCACTGGTGTAGATAAAAAAAAGAAAGACTTAGGAGTGAGAAGGTAACATTAGCGTGTGAAATGTGCTGGACAGATGAAGGCAAGGATAAATAACAGTCAACCAAATGTGTCATGATGTAGCTAAAGAGATTGAAGACCTCTTTAGGAGCAGACTAGTTCAGAGAGCAGATACGTTATCACTGATGGAGGTTGGGATTCTGTCATTAATAGCAATAGTCAACATTGTGATGTTTAATTGTTATACCTCTCACTGCTGTGGCAGTTTATGTTTTATATTAAGTACTTGATCTGAGTTATTTTGTTCCTACCAGTTTTATCATGTGCAATAACCATCCAAAGGTACCAATTTCATGAAGAGAAAATGTGAAATTGCTGCAATGTGTTTTTTTTTACGTTATGTTTTTGTTGCTGCTTCTGTTAAGTAACATGGGCATGGACATGTTTACTAGATGACACACTTCAGGATTTAATTAGAGGGACAGAAGCAGAATAATAACAGTAAAATGTACTGTAGGTGGGTGCTGGATAAGCTAAAGCCAGTGGGCAGATGTTGCCATTTTAATGTCAGACCCCGTCAAGATAATTGGTTCTCAAGGAAAATGTGTAGCATGGGAAAAATACTGCATAAAGTCAGTTTTACCGCCAACACAGCAGATGTGTGTTTTAACCTTCTCCAAATGATATCAAAAGCCACGAGTTGGTAGCAGACCTGCAGGTATAACTTAGTATGGTAAAAAAAAAAAAAAAGAAACCTAACTGCAGAGAAGAAACAGCTCCAAGCCCAGAACAAAGCAGGGATAATTAGCAGTGGTGAAGTCATTAAAAAGTCTGGAACGTCTCGGCCTGAGGTGTAAAGGCCTGTGGTACCAAAGAAGAAAACAAATCATCCTTGCTCTGCTGCAAAATGTGAAATATACTGGCTGCACTTCTCAGTGAGATTATGTTGTCAAATGACAAAAATATGACCAAAGAAAGTGCTCCAAAAAGACGTCAACAATGTTTGTAGTAATTCAAATCCCACTGGACATAGATTATGTTCCCTTAAGATTTATTTTCCAGCGGCTCTTTAAGGTCAGAAAAGTGATATCATTTGGCTCCAGTGGAGATACTAAATAATTTAATCTGAATGAAATGTAATCATGTATAAGCGGTGTTCAGACTTCTAATTGTGCCAGATGCAGCTGATGAGCTATGTTCAACTCAAAATGATTTTCACTCTCTTTGACACATTTTTATAATGTCAATATCTCGCCTGTTTGTCATAACACACCACCTGACTTTAGTGCACTCTATCATGCATGGTAAATAATAAAAATCAGGATATCCCTACTAAAAATTACAATTGAACATTAGTAATGGTATGGAAGGCTGTTTAACACAGATTGTTATTTTTTTTTTGTCTGATATGATTTGTTTATCATTTACGGTTTAATTAATGGTTTCTCAACTCAAAAAAATGCAAGTTCTGTATACTGAACGCTGTTCCAAGGATTATAATAAAGATCATTTATAACCTTTGCCCTTGCTCAGTGAGATGATTTCCTCAAACACTGACTGTTACATGTGTATTTGATACATAGCCACAAATCCCCATTGAATGTAATAAGTTAATATCTGGTTATTTGTTGTTTGCTCAATCAATATCACAGACTCAGTATGAGCACTGAACACTAAGTCTCCATCAGCAAATACTTCTTTGAACAGATTTTTTAGATGTAAAAGCTGTATTAATGTGGACAGAATAGGTCAAATGTTAGGAAGAATTGGTATTCTTTAAAAAAATGGAAAACTGTGTGTAAACATCATCAAGAACCAGAAACATCTGCATGGCTTTTACAGCCCCATTTTCCTGATGACTGGCAGAGGAGTAACTGCAACACAATTCAGAAGGATGTTAATGATTTAAGTGCTTCCACAAATGTTTATAATGGCTTCATTCAATGTGGTGAAGCAATTTAGTCTTTAAGTTTTATTCATCATAATATGAGGCCTCTCAAACAAAAGCTGAGACGAGTGACAAAGGAAAAGGCACTGATACCCTGAAGGACCAGCATGTCGCATAGGAAGATTTGTTGGCAGAAATTGAATAATACGTGTTACTATGTTTTCATTAGTGTATAATCACCTGAATACAGAAAACGTTATGTTTTTGTTACCTTAGAATGTGCCTTTTATATCTACAGATGTCATGGGTCACCTTCCATGGAGTCCGCCAGAAGGGACAAACCAAACACTGGCTCTAGATAGGGCATTTGATGCGTCCATTTGTTTTCTGCACATATTACAGCCACTGTAGTTTCTTCTACACACTTGGAAGGGGAGGGTGAAGTGAAGGAGTTACAACTAGATGCCATCACACTGCTGTACTCTACACTCTCACAGGAGCAACACCTAAAAACACAGGCAGCTAGACTGGGTCAGGTTGGGGAACTATATTTCAGACTTGGTTTCATATAGAGATGAGAACAAATTGAAAAATAATGCTGTTGCAGCAGCAGGAGTATGAGTAAGAGTAAGCGGGGGGAAATGAAGGCATCAAATATATATTAAATCATTGTGTATTTACCTACTGAACAGTCACAATAGATGTTATTGTGTTTTAGATCCCATATGATCTAACAAACTAACGAACTCTAAATCTTATTTAGCTGTGTAGTTGTCAACTAAAGTCACAGGAGGACACATTTAGTATAAAGCTTGTTTATTTTTTTCCATAATGCTTGATTAGGTTGTAGACAAGAGGGACCCCTGCTGGCATGAGATTTATACCATTTTTTATACCACCTTGAAAATATGCAGGACTGTATCACTATTTTTTGCATGCCCTATGTGAGTGTTTTCATCTCGACATAATGAGGCTGGTGCCTGGTTTGATTTGTCCCATAATCAGTCCTCAGCCAAGCATGTTTTCTCAACTCCTACCATATCATTACAACCTGAATCCAGCTGTTTGAAGACACACACAATAGTGCAAGCTCCCACTGTGTGAAACGGAATTACTCATTATTCTGATTTCAAGTGTGTCACATTGCAACAAAATAGTAGTCATCCAGAGA
This sequence comes from Morone saxatilis, assembly GCF_004916995.1. Lineage (NCBI taxonomy): Eukaryota > Metazoa > Chordata > Actinopteri > Moronidae > Morone > Morone saxatilis. The sequence continues at coordinate 15,609,032 of NW_023339763.1, read as the reverse complement.
AAGGATGTGTGCACTCATCAAGTAGGCTTTGATGGCCATGACAGATTGATGCTTTCACTGTCAAATCAGGTAGTAGTAATCCTAATAAAGGTGTTGCACACCTGCTACTTGGCTCACATCCAATTCAACAAACTGAGAACAAGAGAGAAGTTAGAGGCTGATTCATGTTCTCAAAATACTGGAGGTAACTGCTATTTTGCAAGTGCTCTGCATGCTACTAGACTTCACTATTGGTTAAAAACCAGAGGTGAAGGCTGTTAGGGATGTGAGGCACTGCAAGCTGCAGCTGAATACACAACAATATCCCAGGATCAGCCCCTTACTGTCTGACAGAAAGGGTGTACACACAGCACAGGAACAAGCATGGGGCTGTCACTGTCTAAATACATAAACTTGTGCTAAGAGGGATAAAGGTGGTAGAGGTACTATGTCGTTCTGAGATAAACGGTACTCCCTCTGGAGCTGCACCAAGAAATAAACATACAACAGATAATAAAAGAAGGTAGAGTTAAAATCCCAACCAACCTTTCCCTTACACTTTCTAAGTTGTGTTGCAGTGAGTGAACTGGCCTTTGGGTTGAGAGAGGAGACTCTTCGACCCCTTAATATCCAATCCTCAAAGAAAACATCAGGGCTACGAGGAGTTCTGTTATTATTGGCTTTGAAAAAATCAAAGCCTTCAGGGCAAGTCACAGTTGTTATCACCGCACAGCACTCTCGTCAGAAATCTCTCGTAGGAGGACAGCATGTCCTGTCGAGAGCAGGTATAAAGGCAGACAGCTCCAGCATCGCACAAACGCTTAGTAAACCACCTACGGACTTGTAGGTCCTGGGTTTGTGCATTCTGAATAATTGCCACTATGGCGAAGGGGCTTAGTTTCTCCTCTCAGCAGTAAGCACCATAAAGCACTGACCCAGAATTGAATGAATCTGCTCTTTGGCTGCCCAATGAATAGTGTTTTTCTTTTTTTTTTGGTCTAAGAAAAACCCCCCCACCAAAGTCAAAGAAATGTTGAGTGGGGCAGTGGACAGATTTCACCAATCATGCCAGTACAAATACTAGAACAGGAGAAAGAACCAGGAAGTCTAAAGGGCCAAAAAACTGTTGCAGATCCAGTCCACGGTGGCAATCACTGTAAGTCTTGACAGGCAGATGTGTCTCAAAGGGGAATTCAGTAAGAAGGATGGCTGAGCTTGCCACTCCTTCACTGGGTCCTACCTGATCCAGCATTGATCTCACTCTGGGTGCCAAGGTGTTTACCAACAGAACAGCCCAGCTGACAGAGCATGTACAGTACCTAATCCTCAAATGACATTCGTTTTCAGTAAGATGAAGACTCCTGCACACATACTGCAGACCCAAGTGTTTACGTGTTTATTTGGATAGTCAGTCAATAGAGAGTTTATAGAGTATTTGTAACATTTCATCAGCTTATTAGTTGAGATCCAACAACAGTTTTCTGATATTACACCACTGTGGTTAAGGTTTGGTTAGGTTTAGGCACAACAAATATCTTAGTAAGGACATGTTCGCGTCACATAGTCCTTTACTGTATAAATAATCTGTTTGAAATCTAGAAAGTGGAACAGTTGAAATGTTATAAATATCTGTAGGTGGACTATACAAAAGAAGGTGTGTTGCCATTTGTTTTGTGCTCTTTTGTCATCAATACGTTCATACCTCTCTAAGCGGTGTGTCAATTTCCTATTTTCCAAATTAGACAATCTTTTGGACAGCATATACTTATTCA
>NW_023339763.1:15551676-15607239 GCF_004916995.1 Morone saxatilis | reverse complement strand
AACTGTTGTACTTAGACGACCAAACTTAGCCAAATTTTGCATGTGATCATCATGCCATTGACATTTACGAGTAAATGGATGTTTAGTAAATGTTTTGTTTACACAGTAAACCTACAAACAAAGATATGTTTAGAGACCCTCCCAGCCTCTTGGACAGACACCTGTGCTTCGTACGTCCGGGTTTGTTTTCCGACTTCCGTTCGTTGGAGGATCTCCATCTTGCTGTTTATTCATCTTTGATGTAGACCGGCATTTTCCCACAACACCCTGCTCCAGCTCTCACAGATGACGAAAATGGCGGATAACTCATCTTCGGTAGGTTTTCGGGAGATATAGTTTTATTTTAGGGACATTGGCCAGTTTCAGGACGCAAAATGACGCATTGTTTTTTACAGGTCGAGATTGTTGAGGGTTGTCGCCTCCCCGTTCTTCGTAAAAACCAAGAACACGAGGACGAATGGCGTAAGTATTGTCCGGTTGTTTTCCAGCGCTAAGCTAAGTAATGCTAATAGCGAGCCTCAGCTGTTGTTGAGAGACGCCACGGCCTCCAGGTAGTCCACTGTAAACACACTCACAGGGGACACATGCAGCCCTACAGTGTCACCGACTTCAATGTAAATGCTTGCTTAAAACCACTTTTACATCCAACAAGAAATGAACGAGCCAACCCTCGAGACATTTTTATAAAATGCGTTTTATTGGGAAAAGACGCCGCGAAATCCATCTGACACCAAGGCTTTTGTTTACAAATGTTAACAGCTCATTACAGCAGCCGTACTATTCTGACATCGCAGTGTAAATTCATATCTTTAAATGACATTATTTATCCTCTCATCCGTGTTAGTTTTGCGCAGTGGTTCTCAAACCTTTTGGCTTAATTTTGACCTTTTAACCCAAAGTCTAGCTGTTCACCCTAACCTCTTGTCACAGGGTGCATGTGTCTATAAGAGTAGTGAGTAAACAGCTTACAGTTGTCTTATTTACACTGATGTTATACATATTCAATCTTATGCAATATAAACGTTAACGGCAAAAAATGTGTAGAAGCGACATTTCTTCTTGTGGCACCTTTTTATATTATCAAAATCAAATAATAATGTCAGAAGATGACGTTAAAAATCCCCAGAGCTGGGTTAAGGTGGGTTACTTGTGTTGTCTAAGAAACCGTCTAAAACCCAAACAATATTCAATTTACACTAATGTAAAGTGAAACAAAGTAGAATCAAATATTTTTGCATTCACTGTATGTTAATGGTGTAACTGAGTACTCTAGTATTTGTTTCAGCTCTACCTGCTACCACAGTTTAGTGAAATCTACATGAAGCCTTTAACCCACAATGTCTGTTGACAAGTGTTAAACATGGTTATAATATTGTTTAATGTTTTTCAAGTTCATGTCAGTATTTTTTGTTTGAGTACAGTTCACTGCAAGTTTTAATCTGACTTCTTTTTTTGCAGCGTTGGCTGAGATTTTAAGCGTGAAGGAAGTCTCTGCCAGAAAGCTTTACTATGTTCACTATATTGACTGTGAGTATGTTTTGTGTTATCGCTTGTTTTTCTTTGATATTTTAACTGTTATAGTCACTTTGTAGGCTGAATTACATTACACAGAAACATCACACCAAATGTGTTCTTGTTTGTTTAAAACCGCTTGTGTCTAAAGTCAACAAGCGCCTGGATGAGTGGGTCACAGGGGACAGGCTGGACATGAAGAAGCTCCAGTTTCCTAAGAAAGAAGCTAAAACACCCACCAAGAATGGTCTTTCAGGCTCCCGTCCCAGTTCTCCAGAGAGAGAAGTGGTAAGAGTATGCTACACCACCACATATTTAGAGCCTGAAACACTGCAGTAATACAGTCGGGTTTGGCATTGTCATTTTACCATTGTGAAGACAGTAGTTCATACAATATAATAATGTAAATAATAGAGCCTACATTTTACATCCCAGTTTGGTTGACAGCTGCGACAGTGAGTGATTTTAAAAGATGGCCTCTGGATGTTATTTCCGTCAGACGAGTGAGATAATATATTTCAGACTAGTTAGGCTTTAATGCTTCAGGATACGCACAGACATTTAAAGGTAACGTTGATTTAAATCTCAATTACTTTGAATATTGCGTTCTGTATATAATAACCTGTACGGTGTAGATCGGAAAGCAAGTCCGATTAGTGCTTGTAATCAGTGGTCAGTATTGCAAGCAGCACAAACACAAAGATTAATGTAATGTTTTTATGTGTTCATCCTTTTCACTGGTGGCTGAGCATAGAAAACTCAATGTAACCACAATATATAAGCAGCCTTTTATATGTCAGTTAGTAATGACCTACACTATGTTGCATGATGCAATGTTTTGTTACAATCTACCAACAAATATAAGATGTGTTTGCATACATTCAACCCATCTTCCAAACTTAATATTTGAATCATTTTGGCGAAACAGTTGAGGAATGTGTATTATAGAGAATGCTCCGTTTATAAGAAACATTGCAATCATCAGTTTTAATTCTTACATTTTTGTATTCATATTTCAGATCTGATTTTGATTCCAAGTTCATGTTTAATGCAGTGTTAGTTGTTATTGAAGGCACTCGTTAGATTGTGTACAATGAATACGACGAGTATTACCCTCAGGGTTAACGTGAATGTCAGTTAACCCCCTTTCTTCTCTTCCTTTCTGTTCAATTCAGAGGAAGAGTCTAGATCTCAACGTACAACCTGCCACAGCTCCTTCCAGAGGCAAAACCCTCCCCACACCGGTACAACTTGAACTTACCCATTCTAGAAATGACTGAGACCTTGTTTAAACCTGGTGTTAACATGCATCTTGTGTGATCATACAGCTATCGGGTCATGCTGAACTGCATGGAAATCCAGATATAAACAACCATGACACAAAAAAAGAAGATGATGATCCAGTCGTGCAGATCACATCTGGAAGTGCTTTAACACACAGTGTATCCAAATGTTTGTCAGGTGTATGCACTGGACTTGTCAAGCCCCGTTTCAGCTTCAAATCTGTCAAGGTAGCTGGTATTCTGTCTCTGTTGTAATCTCTCATGTAGTGCTGAAGATTGATTATCCTATGAGCTTTCATTGTCTGCAGACGTTAAATGATTTTTTGTTTCTTTCAAAATCACATGTTCTGAAGCCGCTAACAATAAATTGCACATCAAGGAAAATAAGTTGAAAGTTGTTGATGCATGCCAATTGGCATTTTAGGGGTGTAAAAGACTCCTGAAACCACATGTTTAACTGTATGTGTAAACTCAATGCAGTTGCAGCTGATCTGTGTCTCTCGCATCTTAATACCAGGTTTGAATAGGGTGTAATTCACATTGAACTAGTTTAACCTGGAGATAAGCAAAAATAGTTAAAACCGACACAGTCTTAGCTCAAATCAGTAAACAAACTGCAGGTAATATTAAGATGGCACTCCTTCATGGAATACAAGAGCACCCAACTTTTAGTCATTACATTGGTGTGTATTTTGATAAATTAAACACATGCGTCTGGTCTGGCTGGAATAACAAAATTCTGATTCAGTTCAAGTGTTTGGTCAGTCTGTACTAATTTTAAGCTAAATGTCTAACAACGTTTGTCTGCTGCAGAAGAGGAAAGTAGAGGCCGTCCCCTTGGCGACTCAGGTATCCCCGGCCACCCCTGTGCCCTCCCTGCCAAGTTCAGCTGAAGCCTCTCAGGCATCTGTTTTTCCTGCTGTGAGGGAGACCAACACCTTCAAGTCCCGCGAAGACCATGACCAGCTCTCCTCGCTCACAACAGTAAGGAAAATAAATCGTCTTGGGTTGTTCATTGTTTGAGTTGAAGCCTTTTATTGTTGGCTAAAAGATTTTTCTTTATAACCATAGAACGGCACTGCCCGACGACTAGTCCCGTCACAGCCCGGGAGGAAGCGGAAAGCGAACTGTGGCGGAGCTGAAGAGGTATGTAGCTTCAGTATATTTCATCTTTACAGTTGGCTTTTTATTTTCTCATTTCAAATGTGTATCTTATGTCATAGTCTGCATGGTTTTATCCTCTTATTTTCAGCTATTCTGCACCAATTCTACACCGTAGTCAAACAATATATCCATCTTCTATATCACTATTAGTGGCCAAAATGACCACAAATACTGCATGTGAGCAGAAGTTTTAAAAATGGATTTGCAGAAGAATATTTCAGAAGACAAATCTTAAATTTAATATCAAGAAAAGATCCCAGATTTGTCTTTTAAGAGAAATAAGTATTTCCCTTTTCATTTTACCACCATGCTCATTTCTGTATAAGCATTCATAGAAATCACAAGTGTGTGAGTATGTTGACAAAAATATTTCCCAATCAATACTTTTAATTTGTTAATTTTATGAGTGTGTTACATTACACGGCTGAGAAAAAAAATAAAAATAAAAATAAAAAAAAGACCTTGATTTAGTATGAATGTTGTTCAATTATTTAATAATATATTTCTGACTAACAGAATCAAACATAATGTCGTATAACATACACACAACTATTGGTGATCAAATTCTGTGCTTTCATACAGTTTAATTTCTCCTTTCTTCTCAAATCGTTATGTTCTTTGTTGTGTTTATTATTCATTTTTATGTGAAGTTGAGTTGGTTTATATTGACATTTTTGTTTTCCTACATTTTGAAATGTGTTGCTTTGCCCGAATTAATTCCTGCACCTGAACAATGAGGAGTATTCATTTACATCTTGATATGAGTCATTTGCGTACCAAAAAACAAAACTGTACGACTCCAAATTAATCTTAATATATGTAGATTTTACATTTGTATTTTAAAATGTTCACAATCTTTGACATGATGATCTAAAATGTATGTTCATTGCTGTTGAGAGATTGGTGGCGCAGCAGAAGAGCTGATTGTAACCTTTTGATTATATACGTAAGAAGCTGCCAGTCACACACACTGAGAATCTGAGGTTTAATGTCACTAAATGAGGCAGAAACCAAAGCTAGAAGGTCAGACCTCCGCTGGAGTTTCTGTTCACCCCATCAAGCTACGTGACATGAGCAGCTCAGCTTTTGTATTGAGTTTAGAAAATTGCTGCAGCTGACATCATACGTTCTCACATCATCTCTGAAGAACAGTGGTCAGTGGGTTCATCATATAAGTCAACGGAACAATCTGCCAAACCCACCAAGTAGTTGGTCTAACGTTTGTGTTTGCTCTTTTCTTTACTCTTCATTCATTCTCTAACATCTCCATCACTACTGTGTTTGCCAGTACTGATGGCTGATCCCTGATGAACCTGACCTGTAATCTACTTAAACTCCAAATGTTACACTGAAGTTTAACCTACCCCCTAACCAAACTGTTGGGTGTAAATAGGAATCAATTTATTCCCCTCTTTAGTTTCCAAAAGCCTGTATTTTTGTGTCTTTTTCTGCTAGATGATAAAGGTATTGCAGTATAACAACCCTCAAAGTGCCAGTGTCTTTCTACCACCACCAGAGGTCTGTTTTATTTCCTATTATTGCCCGTTGATTGTGTGCTGCTGTCCAAATTCGACTGTGCCTTAGTGGGTCCAATAAAACGGAGGTGCTGTTTACCTCAGACCCAAGTTTAGTCCTTTTGGTAACATGTACAACCACTTTGATTATACATGTTACTTATTTAAAGAAATCTTAATGTGTAAAAAAAAAAAAAATACATTTACGTCTCAAAAATCTCAATCTCTCAAAATCCATTTTCTCCATTTGACCAAATAACAGCACCAATAGTGTCTAACATGCTTATTGTTTACCACCAGGATTCCCAGGACAGTTCAGACGGCATCCCAACTGCACCCCGCATGACAGGCAGTCTGGTGTCCGACCGCAGCCATGACGACATCGTCACCCGGATGAAAAACATAGAGTGTATAGAGCTGGGACGTCACAGACTGAAGCCCTGGTACTTCTCACCATACCCACAGGAACTCACCACATTGCCCATCCTCTACCTCTGTGAATTCTGTCTCAAGTACCTCAAAAGCCTGAAGTGTCTCCAGAGACATTTGGTAAGAATCATCAGTATGTCACCAGCTTAAACCCTTAATCTCTTGCATCTTAGATTGTTGTACATTGCTCTCATCCTTTTGGGTCTATCATCTTTGACAGACAAAATGTAATCTAAGACATCCTCCAGGCAACGAGATCTACCGCAAAGGCACCATCTCATTCTTCGAGATTGACGGCAGGAAAAACAAAGTTAGTGATACAGGAGGATATTTTTCTCTCTTCTCACCATTTTTTTTTTACCACATTTTTGTTTTTGATTGATATATATCTGTTGTATTTTTCCAGATGTATTCCCAGAACCTGTGTTTACTTGCTAAGTGTTTCCTGGACCACAAAACCTTGTATTACGACACAGACCCCTTCCTCTTCTATGTAATGACGGAGTATGACTCCAAAGGTTTCCACATAGTGGGCTACTTCTCTAAGGTACACAAACAATGCAAAGAATTTCAAACATGAAAACAGTCCTCGATATAAAATAATAACAAACAATAATAATAATACATTTTTACTTTTTGTGTGCAGGAAAAAGAGTCGACTGAGGATTATAATGTTGCCTGCATCCTGACCCTGCCTCCCTACCAGCGGAGAGGCTATGGCAAACTGCTGATTGAGTTCAGTAAGTAGTAACCAAAGAACAAAGTGGCACATAGTTCAGTAGATATTTGTACATTCAAATTCTTTGGGCATTTCCCATGTTTACCTCACCTGTGCTAATTGTCTGTTCACTGTGTGTTTGTCAGGCTACGAGCTGTCCAAGGTAGAAGGGAAGACAGGAACTCCTGAGAAGCCTCTTTCTGACCTCGGTCTTTTGTCCTATCGCTCCTACTGGTCCCAGACGATCTTGGAAATTCTCATGGACCTTAAACCTGACAATGGAGAAAGGCCACAGATTACCATCAAGTATGTAAAAGTTGCATTTCATCTCAACCTTTAATCGTCTCCCCACAATAATTTTCAGACAAGCACTTAACTGATTGTTTCTCTTTTCGTTTTTTTAACCTCCAGTGAGATCAGTGAGATCACAAGTGTAAAGAAAGAAGACGTCATTTCAACGCTTCAGTACCTCAACCTCATCAACTATTACAAGGTGAGAGACAAACGCTGTTCCTTTTCCCCCTTCATCCTCAAACCTGCCCTTTCTGACTGTATCTGCATATGTTTAGCATTCCCCTTCTGCCTCAAAATGGACATTTCTCACCCCCACACTTGCTTTCTGAAATGCAAATATAGTATGGCATGACTGAAATGTAAATGGATAAACAGCAGAGGTTGGTAGCTGGATGACAATCACTGAAAAGCAGTAGAAATGATAGACACAACACTAACCAATGCTAAAACGTTTCAGATGTTTCGGACCTGATTGAGAATGTTTTTTTAATGTCACAATAGGGAGAAAGAATTGGCAGTTTGAAAATGGAAAAAATGTTATTGGATAACTGCCATCATTAATGAAATACGCAATATTTGACACCAGAGTACAGGCAGGTGATATACACTAGTTGGTATCCAGTCAGATCTCACATTGGTAATGTATGCAGTCTGCTCTAGAAAATGTGAGTGACATTCTGTCTGTCAACTGTTGTCTTTGTCTTGTTTCTTAAATCTAGGGTCAGTACATCCTGACTCTTTCAGAGGACATTGTGGATGGGCATGAAAGAGCGATGCAGAAGAGACACTTGCGCATAGATCCAAAATGCCTTCACTTTACACCTAAGGACTGGAGCAAGAGGGGCAAGTGGTAGAGTCCCGGCCCGGTTCACTAAATGCCCTCCCCAACCACCAGATAGCAGACTTGAAACAAACGGTGGATCAGATAAAGGTCTTTGTCAAGCTGTCTCGAGAACACCGTTACCTTTTTGAACCCAGGACTTCTTCAGATAAGAAATGAGGAACATAAAGTGTCACTTGAGATGCAAACGCTTTTATTGTGAATATTCATTATATATTGTGAAATTAAATAGCTCTCAAACTTGGGGACAAAATAGAGACTGGTTAACAGTGACACCGCCAAAAAATACAACACACCTTCTACTGTGTAAAAGATCCTCTTTATGACCGACAGTGCGTTAAAAGTGACTTATGGTGTCTGTTTGATAGTGTAAATTAAAGCCTAAAGCGGCAAACATACACACCACCTGATAACAACAAGTGGGTGGTTTTATAGCTAAATTGAGTTCTACAGTGAATTGCTTCATCTTTTGATGAGTTTACATTAATGTAACACCACAAAGGGGAGTTATTTTCCTTAAATTCAACAAGGAAAGTGTGTTTATCCACATCCTTTGTATCTGCCACACAACAACGTAGATAAAATATCAAAGTATTTATGTATCCCAACAAGGTTTATATGTAAACAGATTCTTTGTGTGAGTCTATTCAATGAGATCATTTTCTTTGTTTTTCAGTCAAATTTGAGAAACTTTAGTTGATGGAAAATGTACTTGTAGCACTAATTTAACAATTGGACAACTAATGTCTGAACAGCACTCCAAATGATCAAAACGTTCTACTTTGAATAGTGATTTTTTGTACAAAGTGTGCAGGCTTCAAAACATCTCTCATGTTCATCTTCCTGGACACCCGGAATACTTTTGAAAACAATACCAAGTGACAGACAGACGGTGGTTACATTTACACTCACTTATTAACAGTGACTGAATGAGATATGTATTGTGAGTGTGTGAACAGGGAAAAGGCACAAGGAATCCAGTTTTCAGATCTGTCTCGAGAGAAAGATACCTGCTCATTTAATTCTTCATTTCACTTTATTGTGTGTTTGACTGTTGTATTTTAATGTCTCTTAACTAACAGAAATGTGGTTGTAATTCCCCGCTACGATATTAAAATAAACAGTTGGGATGCAGATAAAAAAAAAAAAAAATCAACTAGACATCAAGACCTACAGTTATAATGTTGTTTAAGAACCAACACGGTCAATTCAGGTTTGTTATCTTTTCCACTAGTAACTCTGCTTTTCATTTCCCTATATTTTAAATAGTTGGAAGTATTTATGCTCTTTGTGATCATTCAGGTGAATATTTCTTCCTTTTTTCAGATAATCCCCTGTCATGATCATCTGTACAGCGTGCAATGAGACAAATCAGTTCCCACGTTATACATATGTTTCCTGTAACTGTACATACTGAACCTGATTGTAAAAGAAAAACTTAGAAGACAGAAGCCATGTTGAACTGTTAGAGGAATGTAAATTTTGTGTACAGTTGTCTTTGTTGTTTTTTTACTTAATGTAAACTTAACTGGCTGCACAATATCAACAGGAAAAGACATAAAAGTGATATCTTACTTTGAGTTTGTGTTTTATGTTTACATGTCACACAGGATGTTGAATTTACCCTGTTGAAATGATTTAGTATATCTTTAAGTGAAACACAGTTGAGAGTATGATTTGAACATTTGATATGAAAAGCTTGTTGAATTGATAAAAAAAAAACATCTTTAAAAACCCTGGAAGTGTCTTGAATCTTTGTGAATCTTTTGGAGTACAGTGTTTGCATTGGCAGAGAGGTCTGCTGTATATAAAGCTAAGAAAGAAGTTGTAACCACTGGTCAAGTGTAGCAGTCTCCTGTATCCACTCTGTAAAATGCTGAATATACCTGCAGTCAGTAATAACAGATTATCATCTGGAAACAATGTTACAAAGATGAAACCAATGCAATCATTTACAACATGTAAAGTGGACAGTTCATGCAGACCTTCTTAGCAGCTTTGTATAATAGCCACCAGGGGGCAACATTAAATGCCTTGCTCGTGTGTGCACAATCGCATTACCAAAGTTAAAACCACAGGCTAAAATTATGCAGGAGCGATGCTTGGTGAAAGGGGAATTTAATACAACCTGCAACCTGACCATGGTAATTGTATTACAGCTGGAGAGAGACTGAGTACATTTGAACAACAAATGGACACCTGCAGTGGATCAAATGTGGTTATCCAAGCTTACAGGTAGATGCGTAATAACTGTTATAAATAAATATAATAAATGTGATCATAAACTGTGTAAGTAGCCCTAAAGTTACTGCTGCATGAGTAAGTTCATTGATTTTCCTACAGTAGTTCATGGCTGCTGCTACACCTTTAGGACAGAGCAAGGTAGGCAATCAGTCCGACCTGGCCTGTATCACACACTGAACCACACACACACATTTAAGTGCTTACAGATCAGCTGGGTCATATTTAGTTTCTATTGGAATCACTAGACATTAATCTGCACTTTGGCTATGCTCAGGCAAGATGCTGTTAAACTTCTCCAGGTCAGGTTTGAATCATTAATCTCTCTACATTGTTTCTGCACTGCAGCTTTGGTGAGTCTTATCCTAACATCACATCACACCCATTTCTTTCTGCAACTGGCAGAGCCACACCAATCCCCATGAGCACAGAAAGGAATTTCACACTAATCTAATATCCTTGTCACATTACTCATTTGGGAAGTCTTCCTGACATTTAGTACATTTCCTCATCCTGATTCCTGACTGGTGCCACATTATGTTATCTGGACCCCTGAGATCCTAGTATTTTATTTCTGGCTTCAGGTGTTTGGTTTTTTTTTGTTTTTTTTTTGATAAAAGCTCACAAAGAAAATATGTGTACACTAGAGCTAAAACAATCAACGGATAGATTACAACAGAGAATTAACAGGCAACTATTTTGAAAATGTATCAATTGATTGAGTCACTTTGAAAAAAATATCCAACTATTCTTCAGTTTCAGCTTCTTAATGTGCTGCTTTTATTTGTCTTATAAGATTATATACTAAATATCTTTTGGTTTTGTACTATTGTGTCCAATAATGGTTCTATTGTATGAACCATTAATGGATAATTAATCATAACAAAAAATCCTTCTGATTGTAATTTACTTGAATTTGAAGAATGAACCATTTGTATTGTGTTGGGAGTCAGGATAGCTCAGTGTCTGCCATTGTTTCATGTCTCCAGCATGCCATGTAATATAAAATAATAAATAATAAAACAAACGGTAATATGTAATGAGAGGGACAAAACTTTAAAAGACAGACTGTTTCTCTGCAGAGCTGCAATACATGCGGTGGTCTTAGTGGAATATTTCCACATGGTGTCACTGTAGCACTGGTTGTTGTGGTGCTATTTCATTTACAAAGTGACCTCTGGTGTGACTAACAGTTTGAGAAGCTTAGACCATCACAAATCACTGTCCAGCTCTAAACACTATGCATACCATAATTACCAGTAAGTGCAGATTGTATTAATGGCACCAGAATGGGATATAATCTGGGAGCTGACATCAATCAGAATATTCATATTGTGTGTTTCATTTAAATCATTTAGTTCCTGCACCTAAAAGATCCATTAACTCGACTTGTGTTAGGTAAAATTTCACTTGTATTTACCATGTATTGTCTTATTTTTCTGATCAAAACAACGCTGAACGCTGGAGGATGCAAACAAAAAACTCCCAAAAACACCTCCTGACCACTGATGAACACACACCAAGGTATGCTTGTTTTTAAGAAAACTGTTTGACTACTATCAACTGGTCCCTCTGTTTTTATTTTTCTTATCTCCTCAAGACACACACCACCAACAACGCAGGCAGCTTCTCCTCCTCCCCCGTCCCCCTCCAACCTCCCCCAAGATCACAGCCAGTGACCTGGTGGCACACACAGCCATATGGTACGGCCAGGACGAGACTCCATACAGTAATTAGGGGGATGGTGCTGGACACCGCTCCGCTGCAGCGTAGGTTAAGGCAGCGTGAATCCTCTCCTCTCCAGAACATCATTAAATGGTTCACCCAAACTCACAGGTATGTGCTTTTTTAACATGGTGCAGTGACTGATGGGAAAGTCAAGCTATGCTGAAACACTCCTACGCTTTCATTGTTATTAAGCCGGTTTGATTGTTTGTTATGGTCTCGACCCTCCACTGACGTTACGTTTGGGGAGTACACAGAGGTTTCGTCATATAAACAGACTGTCACACACAAACACACACACACCCGCTGCCATTTTCACCTTTGCCCCTGAGTCTGCTTTTGGAGCCTTTATCTCTCTCGTGCAGAAATGTCGGCTTTGCCACAGAAGAATGAGACTTTAAATATACGACACAGCAAGTGTCTCTTTCCATCAATATATTAGTAAGAGGAAGACTGAGAGATTGTGGGAGGTGACGGTCTTGATACAACATTGCGTCAGCGTCTAATCTGCCACATTTCTGGTTGAGCGTGTCACGTTATTATATGGGGATCTCGAGTCCTTGATTCAGCACATTTTCAGTTCAGTCTTGCCACTGAAGCATTTTGAATTTCAGCTTAACAAACTAGGAGCTCTCCTCTTGGCCGCTGCTGTCCGTCGCTGCCTCAACCTCTCTCTGACAAGGAGATGGGAGGGGGGGTAAAGCTGTGTGTGTGTGTGTGTGTGTGTGAGAGAGAGAGAGAGAGAGAGAGAGCGAGGGGAGGAGGATAAAGAGGGGGTTGGCTTTAGTGTGATGTGAATGGAATAGAATCAGCGCGAGAGGGAGAAAGAGGGAGGAGGACAGCACAAATCAACCTGCCTCTTGACTCTAACAACAGAACAGAGAAGCCGGTAGACACATAGATCGGGAAGTGTGCGCGTGTGTGTGTTTGTTGCTTTATTTTATTTTTGGAGAGAGGAAGAGAGCGGCAGACAGGAGGAACTGAAGGAGGAGGAGAAAGAGCCTCACCGTGGAGATAGATAGCAGAAAAATGCTGTCATGGGGAGAGAAGGGGAGGGAGTCGGCAGAGAGGAACAGGATGAAACAAGGCAGGGTCGAGCAGAGCTGAAATGTGGAGGTAAGCCTTTTCTTTCTGTATTGTGATTACGGAGAATTCACATTCCAGCCTCCCTGCGTCCTCTTTCTGATGATAATGAATTCAGATGGATGGATCTGCACACCGTGTTTGCCACATACCTCTGTATAGGCATGCTCTTATGCTCGCACAGTCCAACCAGAGACAATGTATGAGAGCAATAGAGGATATGAAATAATGGCTTGGCATTATCATATCATCATCCAGCTTACCCTCCCTCTGCCTCTCTAGCCATTGTGTTGTTGTCAGCTCTATAAAAATTCATTTTAACTCAGCGAGCTAAGGCTTCCCTGCACATACCATTTACACGCGACATTGTAGGTTTGAATCCAGATCGCAACCTTTGTCGCATTTCATCCTCCCCCCCCCCGTCCACCCCTCCTCGCAACACACCTCCCTTCCCTCCTCCTCTCTCGACACACGAGTCCCACATCATTATTTCTGTCTCTCTCTCTCTACTCATGTGCACCGCTCCAAAGGGCAGGATTCTCTTAAAACGCGTTGTGAATTGCGAAAGAAGCACTGCGAACGTGCGTAGACGACGTGCTGCAGACTCAAGATGACGGCAAGGGGAAGGAGAGGAAGGAGGGAGAGGGAGAGGAGGCTGGGGATGAAACACGAGAGAAGAAAAAGACAGAGAGGAGGAGATGCAGGAAGAAAAAGAGGAGCAGGATATATCTCTAGATATTTTGAAAAGACAAAACAAAGGCATCAGTCTGCAGTGTGCAGGGGATTTGTGTGGATAAAGAGCATTGTAACACTACTGCATGTGATGTGCACAAACAATGATGGAATGGAGAACCAGAATTGGGGTGTTGTTTTCAAGGTGGCAGAGAAAATGAGGGATGCTGGAGTCAGTCCTCCCCCCCACACACACACCCTCCTTACCCACCCACTGCACTCTCTAATTTAGGATGGGGCTGTGTGTTTACGAGATGTTAGGGTTTCAGGGATGGATAAGGCTGCTGAAGGGAAAGAAAGGCAGGGATGGAGAGCTGGGAGGTAGGGGGGAGACAGGCAGCAGCAGCTTACATAAGCCAGTGCACTCAAAGGACGGGCCATTTAATTTACATTGAGCCGCATGGCTCCTCATGCAATGTGGTATTCACTGTGGTTCACATTAGCATTTTAAACAATAAAACGCAGTTCGCCCTGACATGACGGAAGGAAGGATGTGTGATAGCTGAATGTGACTTGGTGGCATTGTGTTTGTGTTCCTGGCGAGACTGGCATGAGGGTGTGTGATGTTTTTCATCAGGGTCAACTTTGAATGCATGGTTGTTAGTGCGTGTGTATGAAAATCCACCCTGTTTTACTGTACCTACAGTTAGTCTCTACGGTGAATGATAAGTATGTCTTCACTGACATAACGGGGCTAACAATATGCAGCGTTATTCATACAACTCAGCTGCTGTTTTGTTCTTCTGCTATCCACTGCACTGCATTTACAGTATACGTCTAAATAGAACAATTCTCAGTCAAACAGAGTCTATCAAACACTTGTGTATTATTTGAAAGCACAGGTGCACCCTGTTGTCCAATTGCTTTCTATCTCTATAAAAATGTAATGACATATTCTTATGCCAAACAAAACTGTTTTATTAATTGCCCGCTCTCCTGAAGACACGTTTTCTAAGTCAAACTGATTGAAATTCACATTGGTGAAGTACTTCAGCAATTAGCGTCACTTGGTTTTCATTATTTTTCATAATCAAATCACTGCAAACAATTACATGTCTGCCTGCTATTACTAAGGAGTTACATCTTTGAATGGTGATGAGAGATAAGACACATTCGGATTAGGGCTGCAATTTCATTTAAGAATTTTCATTATTGATCAATCTGTCCATTATTATATAGTTTGGCCTGACCAACAGTGTAAAAGATATTTAGTTTGCCATCATAGAAACAAAATTAGCACATCATCACATTTGCAAGTTGGAAACAGAGAAAGGACGTTGCCGTTTTTGCTTAAACAATTAATCAGTGATTAAAATTGTCTATTATGGATCCTGTGACATCCGTGATATGAGCATATTTTGGTGTCTGATCTGGTTTGGACACACTTGACGATCAATCCTCCTGAAGTTTCTCCATGAATGTATTAGGACTCAGTCTGTTTGGTGACACAGTTATTTGACACATTTAATGTGTGAAACCAAAAAGACTCCTATAAACTGAAACTTCAGTCGTCCAAGCCCATAGATATAAACCGAAATGTCCGTGACCAAAAAATAGCATACATGCACAAGGGTTCTCTTGTTTTTAGCGCAATAATTTACAACCGAGGGGTGTCTTTCTCCTACGAGAGGCTGCTTTTGTGGGACTTGTACTTTTCCAGGTTGAGTAGGAGGGGATCAGAGTCAGAGGAGTCTCTTGAATCGATCGGCCTACTTTTATTTCCTGCACCAAACAAGAGCCAAGAGATCTTAACTGTATATGTGAGTGTCATGTTGTGGATTCAGATTCAGTTCATATTGTCTAGCAATTATGCCATTGTAATAATACCTAAATGCTCCTTCGGCCTGCAAGCTGTAACCTCTAACATTAGAAACCATCATCATCACTGTGAAACCAAATCATAAATAGATACAAAGAACAGTAGAAGAGAACCGTGTTTTCTTTGCTTGCCCTTTTAAATGCAGGTGGAGAAGTGAATAACCTTTTGTGTGCTTTACACTGAATAATGATGATGACAGTTTGTTAACAGCATCACACAGTTTTGCAGTAAGATTGAGTCACTGTCAAGGCTGTTGGATCCAGGCCGTTGTCTCCTGGTGCTGTTTGTCTGCCAGGATTTCAACTTTAGCTCACATTGTTTGTCTTGTTTCTGTACAGAATGATACTCCTTAAATGACTCTGCAGCTACAGCCAATAGCTAACAGCAGTTAACAATCAGCAGTCTTCACTTGACAATACATGCAAAATACAGGCTGCAAAAAAGTTATTTCCAGTTTGTCCATGTATGTATATTTGAACAAAAACCCAGTTGTCCAAAATCCAGCGCAGATATGAGAAAAGTGACTTTGATGTCCTTTTGTCATTGAGATTTAGATGTTGCAAGGTTACCAGGCAGATTTTTTTTCTGTTCTGAGTCAGCATCATATCATTCCTCTCATTTGGAGCCATTTTGCATGGCTACACCCCGGCAGGCTCCCTGTGGGGGCTCAGCGAGGAAGGCAGTTGGACAGGCGGAGCCTTCTCCTCATCGGATGGCAGGATGCTGGCAGTGTAAGCCACTGGGTGGATCCTCTTAGCTCGTGCACTCTGTTGTCACCTGTCCCACGTTGGCCACTGGTCAGGCCTCACCGGTTTTGTCTGAGGCTGTTGCCAAATTAAGAAATGACATGAATGTTTTTAAAAACATAAGCAAATAGCTCATAAATAAGAGTTTGCTGATGCTATTCACCTGACCTTTATTTCACAAAAATTCAACTTGGATTCTTTTTTATTAGTTTTGCTTCCCCTATCAGTGCTAATAATTGATAATTGAAAAATCTTGGTTGTGGGTCGTTAAGTTTTTTTTCGGCTTCTTAATGGGGGCATGCCAGAAAAAAAGAACTGAGAATCACTGCATTAGTATGACAAATATTCGGCAAGATTTTTAGCTTTTGGGTAGTCAGTTCTCAATAGCTACAGAGTTCCTGTTGAATCATTTTGAAAAGCCCATTATAAGACTTTAAAAATGTCCCTGAATGATTTTGAATCACCCGCTGACTGCACAAAATAATTCTGTTTTATTTATAAAGTGACACAAAGGAATAAAAGTCGTGAGTGTGTGAGTGTGAAGGCAGGGATGAGCAAAGAAATCTGGGCTTCAAGTACAAAGAAGATAATCATCAATGATATTTTAGACCTATTTAAATAAATGATGCTGTAATAGTTTTGATAATTATTGCACTATGATTATGATCTATGGAGAGAGAATAAGAAATTATTGGCAACCCTGATGTAATAGTCCTAAAACATGTGGAAGCTATTGCCTTCATGAGACATATTTATCTAAGCATCTGCCGCAAATACTTACATTCATAACTATTATATCTTTAAAACACACCACATGAACTCAACATGTACCACGTTTGCATGTTTTAAAAATGTATTTCACTGTAAGATGAAATCCAATGAAGCTTATTGTCCTTAATCACAATGTCCCTCTCAGTTATGTCATACATACATTAAACCATTAAGCGGTGCAGTGGCTCCTTCTCATTGTTCTCATTGCTATTACAGGAGAAGTGCACTCAGGGGTATTCAGAGCCACTGAAAGCAGACCACGACCAACCATTCATGCTCGTACAACGTCACTTCAGCCCCATACTTGTTAGGTAGAGATCAAAAAGGCAGAAAACATCCCACACTGACAGGAGTGTAAAAATACCCTCATGAAGACTTTTCTATTCTCCAGCTAATGCACAAAACATTAGAGAAGTATTCAACATATTTGTTTCAGACTGAAGGGCCTCTCTGTTCTGTCACAACTATGAGGAGGAAGTAAGTTGCAACCTCGACTGTTTCATTTACATGTTAAAGGCAGCACTTAGAAAGAAGTGAGAGCAGTTTGAGCGGATACCTTTCTGTGCTGTCTGTCTAGCCGTACAGCGACCACACACCAGAAACTGACCTCAGTGACAGAGGAGAGAAGCAGGCTTGGGGAGCGAGACGAGGGGTGTCTCAACTTTGCTTCGAAATTACGTTCTGCCACACTTCTCTTATTCTGCATTTTAATTAATGTGACACAAATATGTGCCTTGCAGTCACAGCAGTTGTGTGTCAATTTTATACCTTAGTGAAGAAAAAATAGCACCAAAAATAATAATGCTGGCTGCAGGCAGACACTGACAAACTGTAATGGCTCAGTGAATCATTCCAGTGTAAGCATAAATGCACAGTACTAATTCACACAATTAATAGCGTCTCCCGGTGACGTAAGTGATAGGTTTTCATTCACCAGTGTAAAGCCACAGACATACAAAACATGTTCTTTCTCATGAGTGTAGACGCACATAGCATCACAGAAAAGTTACAGCCGCTATCTGCATCATCATAGTTAGCATATTGGTGCACGAGCTGCTCATTTTTATGTAGGTCAGAAGGTGCTGAGCCGCTGGTGTAAATGACACAATGCCACCAGGCAAGAGGGAGGCTGTAAACTGCAGCAAGTGCTTGTCTGCGATTTGCAGATGTACAGTAAGCTCTCCCAAAGTAGTGTGTTAGTAGGATATTTTTTTATGTTTGGATAATTATGATTTTCTATCATGAGGTTTTCATGCAAGTGAAAGAGTTTTAGAGGTTCTATTTGCAGTTGATTCAACATCACTGCTCACTCCTTTTTTATATATTTTTTAAGTGGTTATAATGTTGATTTACACTTGCTTATATATGGTGATACTCTTTTTTATAATATTTGTAGGCTATATTTCACCGTGAAATTAAAATATAGAATATATCTACATGATAAGAAAGACAAAAATGATAACATATAAATTGGGAGAAAATACCAATAAAACAAGAGTCACCACACACAAACTCTCTGACTTTACAGATGGCTGTGGAAGTCAACAAGAGACAGTATTCTATTTATCCAAATAATAGCAATTTGTGTCCTCTTAGATCATAATGGACACAGGCTGAACCAGTGTAGCTTGTAGGTTTGATGGCAATATTTTACAAGTGGCCTTTCCCCACTGCAGCACCCTCAAGTCATAAGCAACACTTATTTAGAGTAGCTGCAGACAGCTTTTGGTAGATTTGCTCCCATAAACAAAGATTTTCAGCTGAGAAATGGGGATAAGTGTGGGTACTGATGTTGCTGCAGCCATTTCATGGGCACTCGGCTACATTTCACCGGACAATAGGGACAGTGAGGAAGCGGAGGAGGTCAGTGTCTCTTCCTCTGAAAATAGACAAGGTAGGGGTTACAATTCAGAGTGCTATTAAAGCAATATTAGGCAATCTCTTTTCGTTTGCCCCAGAGCTGGTTGCACTGGTGAAACTAGTGACAGAAGACTAACAGTATCTGAACATAATAGATACAGTCATGAAGCTGAGGGTGAGTTCCTTTCCCTCACTCGCCCACGCCCACACACACACACACACGATGGCGGTCACAGAGGGACAGCTGCTCTTCCTGTCACTCTCTGCCACATGTATAAGGCTTTTATAGAGTCAGCAAAGACACACAAAGACACACATGCACTCAAGCCATCTCACATTTAGGCCTTAAATCTCTCTGCCCGTCCCTCTGTCACACACACATGGCCTGCCACAAGGTGTATTTTCAGATACACAGGAAGTGGCAGTGCTCTGCCAGCACACAGTGTTGATGTCATGGCAAATAACATTTCAAACAATAGTGTGAGTTGGGTACTTTCTTTTTACCGTGGCAGAACAGCACGTAGGTTATGTCAGAAACAATAGCAATTACATTTATATTTGAAAGTGCACCAGTTAGGTAGTGCTATTTATGACAAGAGGAAGTAATATGGACAATACTATAGAAGGAGCTTTTCTGAGCATACTTCCTCTTTGCATTTACTAAAAAGGCGGAGGTTCACTGATTATGCACCCACCATTAGTAAAAAAATATTACGAAACAATGTCTACATGCAATACATGTTTTGGGAGAAATTCAGGTTTGCAGCTGCGACTCCCAGTATGAGTGTCTAACTCTTCTACATTTTAGCAGCTTTTTTTCGTGGTAAAACCTTGTCTCCTTACAAAAACAGCCAAAAAAGAACCGAAACTGGACCAGGCGCCACTATAGTCACACGTTAGATGACCTCAGCCATATTGGTTTAATGTCAGGCATGAGGCACGTGTGCACAAATAGACGCAGACTTAGATATAAATCATAACAAATCAGCTCCGGTTTGTGTGTGTCTGTATGTGCATCCCTGATGGTTCGAGAGTGGACAAGGGAGCAACCAGCCAATGAATAATTAACATCTTGGTAACCCTCGCCCCCTTTTGCCTGCATGATTAATAATTTATTAGGCAGAAGACTTATTTTCAATTTGAAGGACAGACTTAAAGGAGGGTAGCTCTCCTTGAAATTAAAGGTATTTGATTGTGTGGAGATGATGCTTTATCCCACTGTACAGCCCAGAGGGAGGCTTGACCTCCACATACATCCGTAACAACAGTGCTATACAGCAGAGCGGATGCAGACAAAGACAGCATTTTACTGACTCTTTCTGCTGATTGGTCCTTTTGTGGGACAAGGCATTTAACATTTCCATTAGATGAAATATTTTCCTCTCCAGACTTTTTGGAAATAATCATGCCCCTTCTTAATAAGAAACAGGAAAAGTAGATATTAATGACACTTTTTGAGACAAATTTGTGTTTTGAGGGTAAAACATGTTACACTAATCCTAAAAAAACAATTGGCATCAGGGTGCTGTAAATATAACTGACAAGAGAAAAATACGAGAGGACACGTGTAGTCATATATGAATAAAATAACTTCTTTAAATGATGCAACTGCTGCTCTTTTATCTATCAACATCACCTTGAAGTAAAGTGAGAATTAAAAAAAAGCAAATTCACTTGATTTATGTGTAATATTTAAGGCACAAATGTGTGGAGAATTGCTTGCACAGCAGTGAAATGAATGATTATCAGTGACAGGATCAAACTGGGGATTATAGTCATACTTGTTGGCAAGAGTGCCAGTCTCTGTCGCTGCAAAATATTACTCCCAATAATGGCTGAAATGTTCTGAGATTCTTTAAATATCTGCTCTTTTTCCTGCCACCACCTTGACAGTTATCCTCTTTTTGAAATCGGCCCGTTGAGCACCACGTGCCGGAGATGCAGGCTTATGTGTCTTCGGGGACCAATAGCTCAGACTGACGTTTGCAAACTGTTTGAATGAAAAAGAGAGATAAAACACATTACAAAAAAGAGAGTGCTGCAGCACCATCCACTTAGCAGCCTCTGGACTTGGCCCAGTTCACTGTCCGCAGTGTGGTGAAGAGGAGGAGGGGTCGGTGGGGAAGATTGAGGATGCCTAAAGCAAGTGTTGGGCATTAGAATGAACTCATTTTCTGAATCAGATCCAGCCACATTAATACAACACATTTACCTTATTAAAAGCTTTGCAGTTCACATATTCTGCAGCAAACCAGGGATGCAACCTGATCTCAAATGTAACAGGGTTGCACGGGATCAATAATGAGAGTGAGACTGTGCCAGGCTTTAAATTTCCCAAAATCAATCACTATTAGGAGTTGATTTAGACCTTGTGGTTAAGAATCGGCAGGGCAGCTTTTAACTATATGGATAGACTGTGACATTACAGCGGCTGACCTGGAGACTGTGAAGCTGGACGTTCACTCGCCTGGGTAACTATTCACTGAAGCGCTGTAACCTAAATGTTGCTGGATGTTGCTTATTTCTTCTACCTTATGTATCGTTTTAAGGTCAAATCAGTCTTCTTGCTTAACATGTGGAGGCATGCAGCATATTTCACAAATTCAGTCTTCAAGACAACCAGCACGACATTAAGGTGCAAGTCAGTTGCTGCAACGTGATGTGATAGAGTTGATAAGGCTGCAGTAAGCACACAACTTTTGTCACTGATCACATCTAATTGCTGCTAAGCTGTTAAGCTGCTTTCCACAGCTTCACCTGAAGAGAAAACAGATCAAATCTTCAATCGTCTATATCAGGACACAATCTTTATTTTGCCGTTAAATACTTTAAATAAGTGAAACATTATGCTGTGCTTATTATGATAAAAGTCTAGAGTTTAAATTGACCTCAGTTACAGGCAAAAAGCTGCTCATTCATGCTGCAGTGTCGCAGCCAGTATGGTCATAGGTGTGGAAGTGTTGAGTAGAAACGATGACGACACCCATCCTCTCAGGGTTCAGAAGTCAGTCATCTCTTCCTGTTTCACAGGACGCAGACTTGCTCGAGCGGTCGCAAAATAAGTCAAGCGACCATGACTTCCCCAAAACTGTGTATGTTTAATACCACTCTCCTCTGACTTCACTTTGTGTCCTGACAGAGTACACCAGAGACCCATTAACCTTGTCCTGGACTCAACGTGGAAGTGGACCTCATTTACTGTTGTCAGTTAATCCAAACATCTACCCAGGGCAGTTATGGCCCTTCAAATTGAATCTGGTGCAAAAGAACAAAGTAATATTGTCCAAGCAACAGTATCCACAAAGATATACGCACATGAAATGGGGCTACTCCACAGTGTAATTTCTTCCCTTTCTGTTTTCGAGGGTTTCAGGCTGACCTGACACTGTCATCACTTCTGATGGACACAGGAGCTCAGCACACAAAGAAATTGATTTTTCAGCAGTAAAATAAAGCCTAGTTTATCTAAAGCATGTGAGCACAATACTGAAATCATTACTGTCCAGTGACTGCTAACAGAGTTTTAAGCTCTGAGACGCAGGATTAAACACTGCCGTCTACATGCATTATTGAGTTTGCAGGGGAGGGAGGCCGGCTCTGGTACCATGAGTGGATCTGCGGAGGGCAGCATCCTGTCTGTGTTCTTAGTAGATGCTCCAAATCTTAAAACAAAATCCTGGAGAGCATCAACTGCATGTCTGGGTCATCCCTCCTGGGCTGATCCTGTGGCAGGGGAGAGAAACAAAGACACTGTTATTCTGTTTATTATTAAATTAATTGATGCAATGCGTGTACAGCACTACACAGACGACACAGGCTGCAAACTGTTGAGAGTACAGCTGTTTTTATGAAATAGTCTGACCATATGAATACATGTCGGAGTTATAATCCATGATTGGATTCATGTGGTGAATCAGCTTCAGTCAGTGTGGATGAAAGGAAGGAGAATGACCAAGTAAGACTGTTGAGAAACAAATAACATATGAAAATATGAAGTGTCTAACGGCAAAACAGCCAGAACATGAAGATTTAACTCAAGCCAAAAAGTCAGCAAATCAAATTCTGTCCAGTTCCTCCTCAAAGCCATTTATTACAAAGTGTTTTAGTGGTTCCTGCTAACCAGCCCAGTGAAGGGTCAAGTTTCTGTTGGTGTGGCGGCAGAGTTGCGGCTCAGGGAGCATCAGGGGTCGCACACGGTTCCCATCAACTGCAGCACTGCTTGACATGGAGAAATGTGTGTGCACTGTAAATGTGGGCGAGTGCATTCAAGTGTAACTGTATGGGGCACTTGCTTCCTTGTAAAGGCGAAAAAATAGTGGATATGTATTGCTAAAAAACATAATAATGACAATAGCAGTGATCTCTGTACAGACAGTGACCTACTGTTTTATGTGTTGGCATTAGAACATGTTAATGATTGCACCATAAAGACAGTGTTTATCTGTAGGTTCAGGCAGTTCTTAGCTGTATTCAAAGAAGAAATTCTGATGTCGGTTTTTAAACCAGTGAGATACAGCATCGTCAGCCCAATAGCTACAAGCTTACAATCCGAGTACAATCAGCTGTATTGAAAGCTTTTGAAAAAAGAGCTTCCTGTTGCTGGTTATTGTTTCAAGTCTTCATAATATCCTTAAGTTCCTTTTTATAGCCACTCAGTGAGTCCTGCTATTACAAAATGATCCATTTATAATTATATTAGGGTTTGGTTTAAGCCTGACTGATATAGCTTGTAAGACTGCTCAGTTAGAAATATCCTGGGAAAGCATAAACCGGGTTAATAATCATTATTGATCATTTATGTGGTGTTTTTCTAGGGTAGATGTTTTTTTTTGTATCAAGAGAGTTGTTTAAATGACAAGCTTCACTGGTTTTGTGTTGGGAGGTTGTACAATGACATTGTCAGGCTAATGCATGCAGCAGAGAAAATACTAAAAGTACAAACAATGGTTCCCAAATAAACTGAGCAGAAACTTGAGGGGGAAGGGACAAGACACTTCAGTTCCTCTTCACTTTGTACTTCTATGTAAGGTATATCACACACTTCTCTACAGCGGTAACACAGACTGAGGGCAGTTTCTATTCAAAGTCACTGGAGGTGTAGTAATATGTATTTTAAAGACTAATCTGGACTAGTGAAGATTTGACTGCAGGCGTCATGTACCAGTAATGGCAAGAAAATTAGTCTATCCATTTGCTTTGGTTTTTAAAATGTTTTCTCCTTTCCACCAATTAGGGTACTAGTTTCTGTTCCTGTACTTGACTCTAATTCAAAAGTAATTTGTTTATTACACATAGTCTTAGGCCTAAATACAGATAAAAAGTAATACCGCTGTATTAGAGAGATACTAAAAAAAAACAGACAGATTACGTAAATGTGAATCATGCAAATAACTTGGTGATCCAAGGTCTGTGCTGTTCCTCTTCTAAGCCGGTTACATTTCAGTCCTAATCAATGAAGAACCTAAAAAAACAACTGAGAACATTTAGGAGTGTAAAGACTTTGCCTCTTTTTGATTGGTCCCAGGAGTCTACTAAGGAGCCACAGGAACTAAAAGTTTATTCTGCACATTACAACTATGTCAGATACAAGGTTTTAAACCTTTTAAACTTGAATAACTAGATAACAAACAATGTATGTATAAAATAAGTTACCAAAATCACAAAAAGGAAGATAAAAGGTGTTCATCATATTGTTCAATCATATTCAACATCGTCGCTTAGCGTGTTAGCATGCTAATCCTTACAGCAATTGCTAGCAAGGCTAAACAAATACATGTTAATGTGTTTCCTGATGAAGTTCCACTTTCAGCTTTCTTAATCGTTTTGATGTTTTTAAGCTAAGTTTTGTGGGAAGTACAATTGCATTTTATTTCTGTACAGTTAATTTTATATTATCACCTATCACCTTCTATCTATTACTGCTAAAGGTTATTCAGTCAAACCATCATCATCTTGTGTTTTGAAAGCAGGCAGTTAAATCGTGGCAGGATTATTTTCCCGCCTTGTTGTTGTTGTTGTTGTTGTTGCACATCACACATCATTGTGGGCCCGATTGACAAAAGTAGAACCATTTCACCCTCTGAGTTGAGCAAACAGCATTTACAGTTCATATGAAGCACTGATGGACAGGATACAACATCGGAAGAGGGCGACACCAGATCGGTTGCTATGGAAACAAGGACTGATTCATGAGTTGGGGGTCTTAAGAAGCCCAGGAATATATTTGTACATAGGTGGTGAGTGATGAGTGTCCAAGTTCAACCCGCGCTCTGTGTTGGTGGAGACCAGGAGTGTTTCTGGCAGATCCTGGAAGTTCAGTTTGTTGTTGGAACAACATGAAGGCAATCTGCGATTTTCAAAAAAAAGAACCTGCTGCCAACAATCTACACTCCCACTTTGAGACAGCGGAGAGAATTGATTGCTCGCACTTGTTCAAGGCATTGTGAAACATGCAGATGATGCTGCACCTAATGATTGCAGATAGACAAACATCATTTGTGCCCATGGGTATAATGATGTTGGAGAAGATGTGAAGGTTCCCAGAAACATGAGCAGGGTTTTAATGTCAGCAGCCCTGGCACCATACAGTCGGTGCACAGAGGCTGCTCTATGTGAACCAGTGCTTGTGTCAAATGGCCGGAAATGTCTTAAATTGTCAGGAAGAGAGAAGCCTGGACCAATAAGAGGTGTGTCATTATTTTTGTATGTAATTCATCACTCGACTTCTGCAGCATCATTTGAAGCATACGACATAATCAAGGTAGTTCACATAGACGTCATTTTATAATCCAATATTACTATTGTTAAATCATATATGACCACAGCCTGTTTGTAACACTACCCTCTGTATAAATAGTTGGCATTCATTCTTTCTGCATGTACACTGACACCAAGGTCATGTCTGAGGAGAAATTTACAATGTAAAATAATTACACACAAATTGCACATGGTGATTATTTTGAGGCTGATTCTGGGTCAGCATTATTAATTAGACAATTCTAGGCCAATAAAATAAAACAAAATGACGAGTTAAGACTTTCACACTTCAAAATGACAGAAAATGTAATTTAATTCCGATAAATGTGATACAAATTTTGATTTCTAATTAGGATTGCACCGGGGGCATTTTGACTCATGACTTCAGTATTTCTAAAATCCTGGCTATGGCCATGCATACATAAACGTGCATCCTGCCTGTTTCCAGTAATTAACCCACTTTCCAAATCCCTTCTTGTATTAGCATTTAGATTTATGTGGATTTTTTTTCAGTATCATGCTCATTTTCATCAAAGGCTGTGTGTCTCAAGCTCTGTAGGGGAGTCAGTGAGCTCAGGGATCATCTCCGTCAGCTTCCTTCAGAGCATTGCATGAGCAGAGCCGCACCAACATACTAAAATGCATATTACTGTTTATGTAAATGGTTAAAACCTCAACATGTTGGGAGGTAAATCAGCTCAGGGTAAGGCCACAGAGAAAACTGTGTCCTTCCAGCATATTCGTGTTTTCCCGTTCTATGAAAACTTTGAAATATTTATGTGTCAGACAGCTGAAGTGGTTGTTATTTTAAAGTACGCATGTGAAATATAATATAATAGTACAGTCTAAATATAACAAACATATATATAACTTTTTTTTTTATTGCTTAAAACAGAAACATGGCTGTTGTTCTCTACCATGTGTCCAACATCAGTGTTATTGACTTTACTGAGAAAACAGGCACAGAAGACAATGCTGAAAGCCTAATACAAGCCTCTTCTGAAGAGACGACATAATCCACGTCAGTGTTTACAAAAACCTTTAAGAGAAACGGGCTGAATCTGCAGTCAGCAACACTTCCTGCTGACATTGACTACCTTCAGCGTCACCGAACGTCTTCTATGACACAAGTGCATGTAAACACACATTAGCATATTTTGACACCCCATTGAAACTACTGATAACCTGTGATTGTGACGACAGTTGCTCAACTTCCATATCTTCTTTTCACTTTTTTAAAGGATTTTTGCTGCCAAATTTAAACATCTGCTGATATATTAACTTACTATGAGGAAATAGGAAGAGTGTGAGAGCAGGCAAGCAAGAGAAACAAAGATTTCTTGTGACTTCCTCACTTTACAGCATTTTTATGTCAGTGTGTGTGTGTGTATGTGTAGCTTTTCTGGTAGCAGCTTTGCACCACTGCACCTGCTCTTTAGGCTGCAAGCACGAGAGAGGAGATGCATGTGAAACAGCTAGACAGGAAGAAGCTTCATAGGTTACTGAGCGCGACAAAAGGTTGCAGTTTGGGTCGATTGACGTCAGTTTGGTCAAGGACAGGGCATCACCGACAAATGAAGACAGAAACTGGCTAATCTGTACCTGAAACAAAATCCACATTGTTGGTAAGTTTCAGTCAAATCTTAAAACAATGATTAGTTTTAGGACTTCAAAATGGGAAGCAGACTGCTTCGTGCTCTTTAGCACAACGCTGTTACCTTTAAAGAACTCTTAACCTCTTCATTGACTTAGTGAAAATAATAATGTCTTAGCAGCTGTTCCAAAATACTGTATTGGTAGTTATTAACAATGTTTCTGTTGTTATTTATATATATTCTTTTAGTACTAGTGCAGGTGTAAACCAACAAAACAGCGTCTGTTTGTGTGTGAACATATGTGAGGGTGAGAGAAAGTTTATACTTACTTATCATGTATGTTGGCACACTGTCAGTAAGCCAGGAAGGCCCCCTCCCCAGTGTTAATACTGTCTATTGTGAGCGTATGCAGGGTGGATGTGGTGAGCATTTAGTCTGCTATGGAACTATTTAGGGAAACTTTGGAACGGAAAGTGTGTAAAGGAAAGAATAATAATGAAAGCAAACAGAGGTACAAGGCATTACTCAACAATAAAACACACGTCAGAGCTGCTTGCTGCTTTATAGTTGAAATTCAATACTTGTTTATCAGTCATTCTTCTCCTCAAAGTGTTTCTGTGTACTAACTGTCAAGCTGCTATGGGTTAGATATAAATCTGTCGATTAGGATAACAGCAGTGTGGGTGAATGATAGTAAAGAAGAGGTTAAAAAAAACATTTTTCTTTTCTTCTTTTTTTCTACAGGTGGCCAGTGGCTCTGACCAAAACGGGAAGTAGCAGGCAATGAAGAGTGCAGACGAATGGATGCCATGTTAGAAGGGTGGATAGAGACAGAGCCTCTCCTACACAGAGGACAGAGAGTCGGGCTCCAGTGATGATCCTCTCATCCTTACTCCGCAGGAAGGACCACCCCGTAACTGGAATACCACCAAAAAACACATCTGCACACCTGGACGTACCCCTGCACCAAGACACAGCTGCATATTCTCTTCAATCTGCTTTATTTACACTCTTTAAGAACTCGCAGAGGCATCTATGAGAGCCCAAAGGTTGAGAAAGTTCAGTCATCTTAAGTGGTGTGAATGAGGACTATATTTGTTGCTTTCGCTCTGAGGGGTTTTTCATCTCTGTGCTCAGTTCTCCCGTTTCACACCAGCACCACAGAGACCAGGACATAGTTTTAACTGGGAAAGCAGAAAGCTCTGGAGCAGAGTGGAAAAAAGATTGTTCGACTGGACTCGATTTCTCAGGCACCATGCAGTCAGATGACCTTTTCATCCGCAAGTTTCGCCGTCAGAACATGCGGCCGCCTATTGCCACTGTCAACTTTGACCCCAAACGGGAGGCGAGTGTCGTGGAGTGGCCGCCCAGGAGGGAGGGTGATGGAGCTGATGGGGACAGCCTCACTCCGAGCCGCGTGGGGCTGACCTTGAGGTCGATGGGCCGGGGCCACATCATGCAGAGAAGTAACAGCGATGTAACCTTAGGAGACTTGGACTCCTCCGGGATGGCATGTGGCAAAGCAGCTCGGGCGGGTGGTGAGAAGGTGGGTGCGGGGGCTCAGGGGGACTCAGGTGTGCTGCTACACAGGGAATATGGCAGCCTGTCTTCACTGGAAAGACAGAGTCAAGCCCAGGAGCCGGGCACAGACGACCAGGGGCCCCTGAGTCCAAATGCCCTCCGCTTCAAAGACCCTTTCCTGCTTTTAGGACTGCAG
Source organism: Morone saxatilis (assembly GCF_004916995.1). Taxonomy (NCBI): domain Eukaryota; kingdom Metazoa; phylum Chordata; class Actinopteri; family Moronidae; genus Morone; species Morone saxatilis. Next base: position 15,578,439 of record NW_023339763.1, on the reverse strand, counting down.
GGCAACCCTCCAGAGCCTGATGGATTCTTTCGGGGTTTGGCTGTTTCCACAGGGGACTCCCCAAAACCTGCCAAACCGCCGAAGCCTGAAGGTCTAAGTAAGAAGACCAAACCTGTGCCCCCCCAGATCCCTCAACCAGGTCCATATGACAACATTGGGGGTGGAGCTTGGGTGAGAAACTTTGCCCACTACGATGTTCAGAGCATCCTCTTTGACCTCACCGAGGCGGCCACAAACAGAGACAGTATTGGACGGAAAAAGAATATCACCTCAGGGGCTTCTGCCGCCTCCCAGCTGCGCCCCCTCTCCCAAGCCACCCCATCCTCACCTGCACAGGGCGGGGGAGGCAGTGGGGGGAACACAGACGACCCTGAGCAGTCGCTGCTGCTGGACGAAGGTGATGGCAATGACAATGAGCTCCTGCTCAGCTGCCCCCACTTCCGCAATGAGACTGGGGGAGAAGAGCAGGTAGGTCTGGGTCAATCTCAAGGGAGGCGGTGGTCGAGCCTGCGGACCCCCAACGATGCAGTGTCGGTCCTGGAGGAGCCCAGAGAAAGTCACGTTCAAACACAGGGCAAGAGCAACTACTTTATAGAGCATGCAGATCTCGGAGCCCATTACTATCGCAAATATTTCTACATGAAAGGTACGTGCAGTGCAAGTCAACTTAAATTTGTGCTGATTCTGTTTATGTCCAGTCAATGGAGATAATAATATCACAGGGATAAAAATCAATTACTGTCCAGCTTAATAAGATGTGTAAGTACTCTGTGGTGCTATTCAATCATGGTTTAACAATCACTCTTCAACTCTGAGCAAGTCTTTATCAGGGTGAAAAAGATTTCTGATCTTATAATTTAGGGACTGTGCAAAAATTATTAGAGAGGAGGTCAGAAAGGGGGGAAGGTCATATACATTTTCTTTTTTTCCTGAAGGGAGAGGGTAGTCTGACTTTTTTGGGAGGGCAGCGGAGCCTCTTTAAACTTTCAGCTTGGAGTTATATTCTATTTCAGCCTTCTCTAGTGAAAGTTATGTATAAGAAAACATCACAAAAACAGCTTTAGTGTGTGCCATGAGTAATAAAGATGCCCTTTGGCCATATGCAGAGGACAACAATCCTGTCTTTATACTAGGGCTTTATTTTTCACATAAAAAATAATAATTTGATGGGTGTAATAACAATTCATTTAGCAACTTTTTAATTCAAAGTTATAGTGGCTATTTTTTGTTATATTTGCCATAAAAGTGTTGTTTTGATGTTAGTAGGAGGTTATTGCAGAAAAGGGCACGGTTCAGAGAAAATATGAAAAACTCTGGGTACAGCTTGCTTTTTTATAAAATAAAATATAATTATCTTAAATATCTTGATAATGTTCGTACAGTCCCTTATGAGGATCATGTTTTTTAAACTCCTCTATTATCGTTCTTCAAAGTTATATTTAAAGTATGTGACTGTATTGTCATCACAGAACACCAGAATTTCTTCGGCATGGACGATCGCCTCGGCCCAGTGGCTATCAGTTTCCGTCGGGAGGAGAAAGAAGGATCCAGCGGAGCTCAGTACAATTACAGAATCATCTTTCGCACCACAGAGGTAAACCTACACTTTTCTCTCCTCAAAGCTGTCCTCAAGTTTAGTGTGTGTAAAATTGATTCGACTGGATGTGATAAATGTGAATCGTCTCCTCAGATGAAGACACTGCGCGGTTCCATCTTTGAGGAGTCAGTGCCTTCTGCTGCTCGTCACACGACCCCCAGAGGCTTGTCTCCCAAGAGGCTGCTGGAGTTCATCATGCCTGAACTGAACCTGCACTGCCTTCGCTTGGCTTCAAACTCCCCGAAGGTCCGGGACACCTTACTGAAGCTGGATGAACAGGGGGTGAGTAAGGTTACGTCTGCTGACACTAAAGACTACTGCCAATGTCAGACAGAAGGCTTTTCAGGATATCGGATACAAATAGCAGCAAAAAGGTCTGACTGGAGTGTCTGAAAACTGACATAAAGTCTACACCTACTGTCTACAGTGATAAATCAGGAGTGTTTAGATGTGAAATTGATGTTATTATATCTATATCTGTACATATGTATATTCTTCTCTCAACTACTGAACCACTACCACTTTCGCTTCACTTTTGAGTCTGTAATATACTGTATGTCTGCATTTTTTCCTAGTGTACTGTTTTATTGGGAGTAATTGCCATTTTTTGTTGTCCCAAATTGTATGTACAATTATTTACAGACATACATTTTAATTTCAAATTAATGATTAATCTATGCATATTTTTCCTATTTTTAATCATTTAAAATGTTTAGTTCTTTGTCACATATTCCCAGAGTGTTGTCCACAAAACCAAAATGATCATGGACATTTAAGTCCTATCACCTAAATACAAACTTTATTTTTATGACATTTCATTGTAGAAGCTACTGAACATTTAAACCTACCTACATCAGATAGCCTTTAGCTCCACCTTTAAGGTTAACTACTTCAGAAAAGGTTTGAACAACAGCATTCAGAAGCCTGAACTCTGGTGTAAAAGCTGAAGGAGATTAATAGACATTTTTCAAATAAGCTCTAAATATAATATAAACTGTAAAGTAAGATGTCGAATGATCAGGAAACCCCATTAGCTGAAAAGTGCTGGGAGCGTAAAAATACGGTATAAATATACACATAATAGTACACATAATAGTGTGGTGAGGATAATTATAAACTCTGTGCTTCTTTATCATCTATTGCAGCTGAATTTCCAGCGAAAGGTTGGGGTGATGTACTGCCGGGCCGGGCAAAGTTCAGAGGAAGACATGTACAACAACGAGAGCTCGGGGCCGGCATTCGAGGAGTTTCTGGATCTGCTCGGGGAGCGGGTGCGCCTGAAGGGCTGGGAGAAATACCGTGCTCAGCTGGACAACAAGAGTGAGCTGAAAACACACGCCACACCCTGATCCATTGGCTGGATCTCACCTTGTCGCAGGACCATTATCGGAAGGGCATCAGTGCACCACTGAAAGCCCAAGATAACTGCTATCTAGCCACATGTAATCTGAGTAATGCCTGCAAAATAGCATAGTCACTGCTGATTATCTCCGAGCTGTTTTCCCTTCAGTGAGCCGCAGAGAACAGCAAATGGGACAGATTTCACCCTGACTGTGACAGTTTAGTCTTTCATTCAGACTTTGACTGATTTTGCTAAATCTCTTTGTGTGATCTGTGTGTTTCTGTGTGTCTTTTGCTTGTGTAGCGGACTCAACTGGGACACATTCCCTCTACACGCGCTACCAGGACTATGAGATTATGTTTCATGTGTCCACTATGCTGCCCTACACAGCCAACAACACACAGCAGGTAAAATAAAACCATGTATGTTTCAACAGAGATGTGACATATGATTTCCATTTCCTCATATGTTTAACCTCTATTTCTAAAGAAATTGCACCAGTCTTGATACAACATTCGTTACCCTAGCTCTGTTCAGACTGTCATGGTTTGGTAAGTGCTTTAGAAAAGGCTTCTGTACCCCGCAACAAGCATGACATAAAAATCCTGCCCCCCAGTGTTTACTCCCACCATGAAGGTATTCACTGCCGCCTCTCAGGCAGCCATCGTGTTCAGCTGACTGTCAGCCCTTTATGTGCAGCGTGTGGTTTAAGCCTGTTTGCTGTCACAAAGAAACAGGACATGTCATACTAATATAGATTAAAGGTTTAATAAAACAAAACATGGTAGTGACAAAGCCCTGATGTATGTCTTTAAACTGCCCACTGTTTGGTGGCAACCAACAGCTTGGGATTTGGTAGTTTTAGGTTAATTATTTACTGTTTATTCTGTCTTGATTGAGTGTTTTTTAAATCTAGTTTCAGTTCTAGTTTTTTTTAAGGAAGTTTTTTTTTTCAAGTCATAAAAAGTTCCCTGATGCTTAATCAATGAACTTAAAGTTTCAAGAATCTGTAGTCTCCCAAATACAGTATTTTTTAGTACTGAGTTTTGCTAACAAAGATAGCAACAGCATGGTCATGACCATGCAAGGTTTTTTTAAAGAATATTTATTTTATCTTACTTGACTTGAGCACTTTGTTCAACAAGGGTTGTTTTTAAATGTGCTTTATGAATAAATTAATTTGATTTGATTGATTTGATTTAGAACTACTTTTCAGTTAACACCTTTGATTTTTATTTAAATTATTTGTTTAATTGGATCCCCATTACTCTCCCTATGGTCTATATTCAAAGAGCTACATATAAATAACACAGCAAGTTTACACTACATACAGTCAATAATGTAGTAACAAAACCCCACTGCATTCAACAACAAAATTACATCAGTACCATACACATAGAAAATATTAAAATAGAACCATTTAAATGGGTTGATAGTAAAATTAGATAATAATAATTTCAGTTCATGTGAACATCCCTACTTGACCTATTTTGCTCAGTAAAAGGTATTTTCTATAGCAGCTTCTTAAAACCTTTATGTAGATTGTTGAGATATAAAGTATATCAATCAACGGTTCCAGTGAGGTCTTAACCTAATAACCTGGCTCTGATTCTGGCCTGCTTGTTTAATACATTTCTCTGTGTGTCTGTTTTGCTTTGTCAGTTGCTGAGGAAGCGACACATCGGTAACGACATCGTGACAATCGTGTTCCAGGAGCCAGGCGCCCTGCCCTTCACTCCAAAGTCCATCCGCTCCCATTTCCAACATGTCTTCATCATCGTTCAGGTTCATGAGCCCTGCACTGACAACACCTATTACAGGTCTGACTTGATCCCATCTGTTACACTCTGTTCAAAATAAACACATCTTTTCAACCTCCTCCTCAGGTAGATATCTCCCAAGGCAATAAATTCATGACCAGCCAGTCCCAGGAAGTGGGACATCCATGTTAAGACGGGTGTTACTATGTGCACTCTTACACATTTGTATTGTAGTAGTTATGGGCAGCTCAAAGCACAAATCTGTGTGCTGCTGCAACAGATTCAGTGCAAACGTTTGTAATTCTGGAGAGTACTACACAACTCTCAAGAACTGGAAACAAGACATAGATCAAATGTCTCTGCGGTACCATCTCTCTCACTCTGTCATTCCTCTTGTCCTCTCTCCCTCTCAGGGTGGCTGTGACACGCTCGAAAGACATGCCATTATTTGGACCACTGTTCCCTAGAGGTGCCCGATTCCCTCGCTCACTTGCCTTCAGAGACTTCCTCCTAGCGAAGGCAGTGAATGCTGAAAACGCTGCGGAGAAGTCTGAGAAGTTCCGCTCTATGGCCACACGCACACGACAGGAATACCTGAAGGACCTGGCCGAGAACTATGTGACCACCACACCCATTGACTCCTCCACTAAGTTCCCCCTGCTGTCTCTGGGAGGCAAGCGCAAAGACAAGCTGAAGGGCTCCAAAGGTGCCGAGCTGCACAGCGCAGGTGCGCTGGTGTGGGCTGTGATGGTCAGCGGCGGATATGAAGGGGAGGTGAGAGAGCACAGGCTCCCCTGCCTGCTCGGGGTGTCGGCTGAGTCGGTGGTGCTCATTGAGAGGTGCACACGCAGGGTGGTGTTTAACTGCTCCTGTCGAGATGTCATCGGCTGGAAGGCAGTGACAGAGACTAAGGAGGGGGGGCCCTGCTTGGATATCTTCTATGAGCGAGGGGAGTCGGTGTCAATCAGTGTGATGGAGAACCAGGCGGAGGATATACGAGAGGTGGTGCAGAGGCTAGAGGTGGGTGTTTGTGTCCGGTTTAGAAATTTTACCATGGGTGCTTTATGCCTTTCTGATTCATTCATCTTCTCACCTGCAGCTGATTACCCGGGGCTGTGAGGCTTTTGAGGTCACCCCCCTGCGTGACGGAGTCGGCCAGCCCGGCTTCCTGATGAACGAGGAGGGCTTTGTGACGGAGCTGCAGAGGTTCTGTTACGCTGAGAGTGGAGGCCTGCAGCTGTGGGCTCGTGTGGTGCGGCTGTGCGGACACTCGCTGGTTCACCTGAGTCCTGAGGAGAGGACCAGGCTGCTCCGCACTGCACACAAGATCCACATCACTGTCATCCCACCGGATGAGAACGGCAAGCCACGCAGGTGGGTGAGGCTGCAGATAGGATGAGGAGGATGAGAGGGAGAGAAAGAGAGTGAGAGAGAGCACTAACAAGGGCACGTTTGGGTCAGCAGACACAGGGTGAGACTGGAGAACTCATGGGTATAAAGCATGCTCCAGAAAGTGAAGAGTAGTCCCAGTGAGGGGGTTAGAGAGAGGTTGACAGTAAATAAGAGGGAGGGGTTAGTGGGACAAGTCAGAAAAAACAAGAGAGGTGCTACTTTGGGGTCACAGCTCATTCTGCTGTTGATGACGGCCTGCAGTCAGTGTCACACCAGCTGGCTAACAACCAATCAATCCCTCTAATGATCTCTAATCACTCTGGCACAGGCTGTCCCACTGTTACCAGCACACTTCCCATTCAGCTGAGGGGGCAGAAACAGCTGTGGACAGACTTGTTAAAATAAATAAAAAAGACAGTATTAAACTGGACACGGCTGCAGCTGTGAACTTTAGAGCAACATTTCAAAGCTGGCAGCAGAAGCATCTACAGAGATACCCCCCCACCACCACCCCCCGTTTATTTATATTTCTGAAATGCTTGTTCTGTGACAAAAAAGAACTCATTGTCACAAAGATGTAACAATTCTTCACAGGAAGTGGTAGCTCAATGATTTCAAAGGAATATAATAGAAAGACAAATATAGCCCTTTTTTCCCATCTTTGTTTTTGGCTTCTAGATTAATTAATGACTCAACAGTGCAATAAAAAGCAGGACAGAAAAGAGAGCTAAGCATGTTGTTGTTTTGATTTTCTGCAGAAGTTTCTCTGAACTGTACCAGAAAGCCATCAAGGATGCAGAGTGTAAGCCTGGCGAGGATCAGTCTGGAGAGGCCTGGGTGCTGGACGAGAGGGAAGAAGAGGGGGAAGAAGAGGAGGAGGAGGAGGAGGAGGAGGTGGTGGCGGAGGAGGAGGAGCTGGAGGACAAGCTGAAGGCGGGTGGGGTCAATGAAGCGGATATAATGGAGGTGCAGGAAGAGGCCGAAGAGGGCGAAGGGCAGTCGTGTGATAAAGGGCAAAGTGAAAGAAGTCACAGCTCGTTCCTCACACCGGCCAGCTTACCTTTGTTACGGGCCACATCTCTGCAGGACCAACCGGCCAACCAGAGCCAGGAGGGCAGTGCCTCGCAGCTCACACGCAGCTGCTCTTTGGAGAGACAGCCATCCTACACGGATACATGTGATGGGTGAGCCTGACATATGCGTGTAACGGAAAGGCATTATAGAGAAATAGATAATAACAAGAATCACTGCTTTAGATGATGTTAAAATCTTCATAGTTACATCTGCAAAGTGGGAGGTAAGAGGGGCTCTTAAATCATCCAACATGGCTGAAAATATCCTCAAACTGAAGCTGACTCATCACAATTTAATCTCAGTCAGTGCGTCACTTTTCCTGCAAAGGACAAGGCACAGGGCAGAGCAGGACACTAAGCAGTGTGTCACTCTGCAGCACTGAAGTGTGTTAACTTAATGCAAAAGTTTTAAGATTATTTTTCACATTAAAAAATTCAGTTAGATTTTCCCTTTACAGATTAAAAGCTTTTTTTAAAACTCAGTACAGTAACTATTTGGATGGACTCACACTAGATTTGGAACTCTTTACTAGTAAAAAGTGTTTCTCTTTCAGACCATAATAGCTGACAACAAGTCAAATAAATGACAACAAGAAAGCACATTTGTTTCCATTAAACAATACTTCCTCATCCTTTTTAGTATCAAAAGAAACACAGCAGGACATGTATGTATCTGCCTGACAATTCATTTTAAACACACTGGTGGGTTTTCCCCCTGAGAACGCTAAAAAGCAGCTTGAAGAGGAAATTGTAAAAGAAATATTCATGAGGATAATATTAAACTCTACAACTCTACTAAAATGAATTTGACTGCTTTTTATTTTCACGCAAAGCAGAACTGAACAATCTGACCGCAACCGCATCAGATATGATATTTCTGATAGATGATTTTGTGAGTGCAGGATAGCAAACATCAATCAGGCCAAAATCTAAGCCATCCTGGAGATTACTTGTCTAAGTGCTCCAGTTTCAGTTTTGACCTCTAGATTGGATAAAAAATGTCACGAAGCATCAACAGCAGATTTGCTTTGTGTTTTACCCCACCACCATCACATCTCTCTCTCCCTGGCTGGCGGACAGGCACGTGTACGACAACGTGGGGCTGAAGGGGGAACGGCACATCTATGAGAATGTTGGCGAGCTGAGAGACGCCACACCTGATCTGATCCTGGCTGTCAAACCCAAGGTTCCCCTGGAGGACGAACAGGTGACAGACTGAGACGGAAGGACATCTGAGTGGTTTCTCCACAGTGCTCCATCCCCTCTCTGACAGTGTCGTTTCCCCTCTGTCTCTATCTCTGTGTCTTCAGTTCATGGAGGCTGAGTTTGGCGATGACAAAGCTTCGGCGAGTGACTCGTCTTCCCGGCTTTCATGTGTAGACCGAGCTGAAAGGAATTCACGAGCCCTCAGCCTTCATAACTCCATCACCAAGAGTAAGTACTAGCCCTATTCCTGCTGATGTTTTTTTAATTAGACAATGAAATGCATATAATATTTATAATATATTTATATATTTATGATCCCTCTAACAAAAGGAATGGTGGCTGCATGTAAAATTAAAAAAATGAATGAATGAATTAGGAGACAAAGAGCACACAGAGATATTACTGACCCCGATTATGTACTCAAAATAAAGCTCCCCTCTCAGACAAAATAGCTGACACGACTGCTCAAATGATGCCAAAATGGAACAATTACACATGTTTGCAAATCATCTCTGCCTGATTTAATTCCTTTTTTCCAGATTTTTTCCGCCTTAAATCCCTCTCTTCATTATCCTCCCTCTGCTCCCCACTGCATCCCCTTTGTCCCTCCTCTTTCATCCACGCTGCCCCCTATTCTGCTAATCTAATATCACCCCTGCTCTGCTGCCACCCCCTGCCAGAGCTGGGATAAAAGGGGGACAGATGGGTAGTGGGAGGGGTGGAGTTTTAGGCAGCCCCAAATCAAGGAGCCCCTCTTACACCATCTGTTCTACCTCCACTGAGACTATGAGACTCATCATTTAGCTGCTGTAAAAGCAAACTTGCTCATCCTCTCATAAGATTCTTCTGATTTTTGTGGGGGCAGCCTCTACAGCCTCTGATTGTTTTATATTACATTCTTTCACAGGAAGTATGCAGATCGTTAAAGTGCATCCCAACTTTTTAAACTAAAAGATTAAATTCAAGGCCTTAGTAGATCTCAGAAAGGAATTATTGTATCATCTTGAATGTCATTTTTAAAACATTTTTTATCAAATTTGCAATTAATAACTTTGTTATTCAAATTATATTTAGCTCATTGTCTTTCATCTACTGTATCCGTCTGACCTGGTGTCAAAAAGACCTTACAAAGTGAGAAACATAATTAAATTCAGTGAAACCTCCATGCGTACATCATAACACTTCCTCCTTGTCCTTTATATTCTGCCCCTAATTCTGACCAGCATTAACACAGCAGCATCCCCCAGTGGTGGCTCTGTGTTACTGTAGAACAGCTCCTTAAAGGTCTGCAGTCCCACTGTTCTCCTGTATAATCATTCCATCTACATTATACCTGCTACATTAAGATATGTTTCATAAGAAAACGTGCTAAATTGTAAATCTCGACCTCTTTCTCTCAGTTCTCTCAGAGACAACAGATTCGACTGAGGAGGAGTGGCAGTCCATCGCTGACCTGGCCACCGCCTGCCGCAGCATCCTGGAGGCTTTGTCACGAGAGGGTGAGGAACTAATTATTCATGCACCCCTTACTTAGTGTGAACATAAAATGATGCATCAAGCTGTAGCACAGTCAAATACCAAGAGGTACATGGATTTTTCTCCCTGTGTTTATCTCCACAGTCTTAAGATTCAAGTTAGATAGACACTAAGTTTTTGTGTAAAAGTAACTGTAATGTTTACTGACATTTACACTATGTGACCAAAAGTATGTTGACACCTGCTACACCATACAGTGATATTTTAGACAATAGTGTGCTTCCAGCTTTGTGGCCACAGAGCCCCATCCAACACCTTCGGGATGAACTGGAACACCGCCTGTGAACCAGGCCTCATCACCCAACATCAGTGTCCGACCTCACTGATGCTCTTGTGACTGAATAAAATCTTGCAGACTGCAGGCTGTTAGAGCAGCAATCACATATGGGTCCAGGTGTTCGCATTCTTTTGGTCATATAATCTATATTGGAGAAAAACAAAACAGAGAGGACTTTTCCAATGGATCTGCACTCTATATGAAGAAAAGGTGCTTTTGGAGGTGTTTAAATGACTCCATTTTCGCTACAGAGTATCTCCCATCTTTGTCTCCCTCATCTCTACTTGTGATTGTTGTGTGTATGGCTATTTTAAACAGCAATCATTTTCCTTACCACAGACCGTAAAGCCGCAGACCCCTCCCAAGCAGGAGACCAGACAGACGGCAAGCTGAAAGACTCAAAGGAAAGGTGGGTTGCTACACGGTACATAGAGGGTGAAGCAGACAGTTCAATATCTCTGTGGTTAGTCTCATTTTGCCTGAATTGCACACATTCCTTTATTCTACATCTACTTCTTCATTCTCTCTCAATTATTTAGACTTTATCGGCTACATCCAACTGTTTGAGTCAATGCGATGGCTTCTCTCCCCCATAAAGAGAGCCCTTGTGCTGACTCAGTGATGCACTTATGTGCATGATGCAGATGCTCTCACACACACACACACACACACACACAGCATGTCTGACTCACTGTCATTGTCATCTTTCTGTAAAACTCCCACTCCATAATCCATTTTCTTTACTTTTATACTTTTTCCAGCTCCTTGGTCACCTTATTTTTCTCTATGCTGTGTTTGAACACATAAATTATTGGCAAAGTGAGTCAATTAGAAAATAAGCAAACGTCAACATAAAGCTTTTCTTCAGTTCAGGTCTCTCGTATTTACAGGCGCAGTTTATGTCCACCCACGTACTGTAGAGGTCAGCATTGATGACTATTTCACCATTAGATTTGGTTCCAGCTGGCATGCAAAATGCTTAAAAAAGACATTAGTACAATACTCCATATATTGTACTGCATCACTTCTTGTTGGTGTGTATTTCTGAGACTGAACATGCAAATTGCAATAATTATCACATTATAACATTATCACTTACACAATACACTACTAGGCCCGAATCATTTAATGAAGCATGGGACCATGCTTCATTAAATGATCCCATGTTCTTTCCTTCAAAAGTATTATCATGATTTATACATTATCAGGAGTTCTGTGCTTTGCTCTGTAGGGCGTAGCCAATAAGTTATGACTGCAGTCAAATGAAGCGCATCATGGGATGATTATACTTGCTCACAATGTGTCTGCTTGTCAGCCGTAGCAAATTTTGTAAATCCATCTCTAAGTATTACAGGTTTCATCAAAGGCAGCAGTCTTGAGCTCTGAGGTTGCCACAGTGACGGACGGCTCCACAGCCAATCAAGAAAATTGAAAAGTTCACTCTGTGTGAGATAACGTGCGGCGTTATAACAGACAGAAGAAACACAAGAAAAACCTTTTTATAGAACGATATCAGTGAAGATATTCATCTTGTCGATTCATTGCATGTAAATCTAAACCATTTTGATCCTCGGTTTCTATTCCTGCTTCATGTTTCCTGATCGCAAACTGTGAAAATTGTAATTGCTTTTGACGAAGTGTCACTGCCTCTCTTTGTTGCAGTGACTCTCCAGGCCACCTAGAAGAGAAGGTATCGCAGCTGGAAGCCATGCTGAGGAAGCTGCAGGATGACCTGCAAAAGGTGCTTTGACTTTCATGAATCTTTTTCTCTGTAATATTATTCTCATTGAGCTCCACTGGAGAGTCAGCAGGTAGGAAAAAATATTTAAATTGTTTAGCTTCAGTCGCCGGAGCGAGATCATCTGTATTTTCTGATGCAGCCTCTTGTTTATTTGTACAAATCCTCCCCGTCCATCCGACCATCTCAAGTCACAGCTGACTCACTGTAGATGCATTAAATACAAAGACACTCAGAAAATTTATTTATTCATAATTTTGTTGTAAATTTGTACAGTAACATTTACAGATTCTTTGAATATTCCACTATCATAGTTTTTAAAAATGTATTTATGAGTCCTTCAATGCTATTATCAATATTTTCTAGTATTTTCCTCTTTCCATAATTCTGTGTTGCTATGTTTATTTTTCATGTAGATGTCAAAGAATACTGTATGTGATGACTTCGAAGGCTTATTCTCGACCTCGGCCACTTGACAAAAAAACGATTCTCAACACAAGGTCCACTCTTTCCAAAGCTTTCAACCACATCTCATGTCCTTCCTCAGCAGATGAGAGGAGAGGACCTTGTGTTGAGGATTTTTGGTCAATAGTGTATGTGTCTCTGTGTGTACAAAATATTATATAAACATATTATTCCCCACTTATATGGAACGTTTTCTATTTATTTTTAGGACTACAACTATACTATTTTCATGACTGATTCATCTAATAAATAATTTTCTGATCAAATATTTAGTCTATGAACCATTAAGAGTAATGATACAATACTAATTTAGTGCTAAAACAATTAAACAACAGAAAATTAATCAGCATCAGTTTTGATAAATGTTTAATTGTTTATGTACTTTATGAAGAAAACATGAAACATTCTCTGGTTCCAGCTTCTAAAGTGTGAAGAGTTGCTTATTTTCTCTTTTTTATTTGACGGCTTATTGAATATCTTTGGGTTTTAGGCTGTTGGTCAAACAGAACAAGCAACTTAAAGACGCTACCTTGGGCAATTGTTATGGGCATTTTTCACTATTTTTTTTTTTACATTTTATAGTTAAATGATTATTAAAACCAAAGAAAATAATGATTAATTGTACTGTACATACCAGCAGCCTGAAAACCCAGGCATTTAGATTCTGAACTCTCATTTTCTGTCAAAGAAATGAACCGTTCAGTGACTAATTGTTTTTTTTTCCTGCACTGCAGTGAGATGTGCTTCTCTACACTGTCTGTGTTGTTTTATTTCAAGATCTTTGTTTATGTGTGCCCACTAGTTTCCTTAAAGCCACCGCTGTACCTGTCGCTCCCCTCCCGTTCCTGCCACAGCGATCTGAGCGACGGCTTTTGTTTTGTTGTGTGCCGATGTCTTTCAGGAGAAAGAGGACAAGGCGGTGCTGCAGGCCGAGGTGCAGAGCCTCAGGCAGAACAACCAGCGGCTGCAGGAGGAGTCGCAGAGCACAGTGGCTCGCCTCATCAAAGTCACCGAGCTGCTGTGCAACGTCAACAAGCCCTGTTAGCTTCACCACAGCACGCACAAACACACAAATCAGCAGAAAGAAAGATGCAAATCGTACAATGTGCTTGTACGCTCAGTACACTTATTTTGTTCGTACATATTTGCAAAACCAGACACACACACACACGTATCCTCTTCAATCTGTGTATTACCACAGTCTCAGTCCTGAATCCTGGACGTGCCTGTTGGTGAGGGAGTATGCAAATCAACTCATACAAAAGAAAAAAAAAAGACATTTTCAGTATCCCTTCATAGACTGACCAATGTGCAGCTCTCAGGCTGCTGTGTTGGTGTGCTATGCCAGAGTGCTTCTCTTGGTGTGTATGATACAGTATATGCGTGGGTGTGCGTGTGCGTCTGTATGTGTGCATCTCTTACTGTACCTTGCTTCAAATACTTGACAAGCTGGGCTGAATAGCACTTGCATAAAAAGTGGCAATTAAGACTGAGAGACACTGTATAGCATGTTTGGTGGTGTCTTATCTGAAATGACCAAAAGTGTATATATATATCACCAATAATATATGTGAACAGTAGTATTGCTATCCTCTCTGCCAGACATGTAGTTGCAATGTCTGAGTGTGGTTCTGCCTGGCGCTGATCAGTGTGGAAGGCCTTGAAACAACAACAAGCCTGAAGGCCGCCTTCTACTTCAAAACATGTAGTGATGCTAAGTGACTCGCTTCAGAGCAGGGTCTGTTACATAAGGACATCATTTTCTGCCCTCTTCACTTCTCAGTAGTACTGTATTTAAGAAATTCTGCAGTTTTTAGGGAGAGATTTAAAAAAAAACATAAATGAAAAGGACATAAACTGGAAATGTCCATAAAAAATGAACTGAGCATGCTTGTTCCTCCTGGAAGTATGTATGAAAACAATATTAAAGAGATGCCGAAAAGGGTCATACCTCTCCTGAAGACACAGACAATGGCAGGAAAGAACTGCTTCAGCTTCCTTCCATGATAGCCTGTAGCTGTTTTCTTCTAACCTCACTATTGTAGCAGCCATACTGTAGAAGATCTCCTCCTGCTGGCCTGAACCACAAAATGCCAAAAGGCAGCTTTTCTTTCAGCTGGCAAAATAGCTTTAGGTGTCTGAATAAAACACCTTGAACTAATAGTGAAATACAGAATATTGTATTTAAATATGTTTTGTGTTTGGCGGATGTCTACAGTGACTATTTTGGGTAATTGTTTAGTATGGCTTATGAGTGGTAGCGGTAAGGACAATAGGTGAAATCTTACCATTCCACCCTGATGTGTGTTTGTGTGTGTTTAAGTGTCGTTTTTGCACTTTCTTTTTTTGTGAAATCAGCACAGGACAGGGCACATACTGTACTTTATTTAGTCTGCCCAGGTTATGTCTTGCCCATCATATGAAGGTGGATAAGATCTCATCTCCCTGACACCACCTTACCTCACCTTTTTGTGTCCCCTGCTGACGGCGCCAATAAACATACAGAGGAGTTCGGACTGCTTCTCCTCAGTGCCAACAGAAAAAGCCCAGGCAGCTCTCCCGAATCCCACAGAAATCAAACAGAACTGACTCGACCACAAACTAAAAAAAGAAACTCTGACAAAAAGGGATGCCAAACGTTCGCCAGTCACTCAGACTCTCTTGTTTTCGTGTACAAACTTCCTCTTGTAATTTTATTTTAGAGTCACTGTGAATACCTGGTACCAGCATATTAAGATACAGTATATTCAGATTAAATTATGAATCTAAACTTTATCAGTATGTGAAGATACTGTATGTACAGCTGAACTGTTCCATGTTACTTAGTGCATTGGGTTGTGTATGCCCTCCTTTTGCAGGATGATTATGCAGACAAGTGTTAATCGTGGCCATGCAGGCTCCTGTTTCATCTCCTGTACATGCTGAAGCCTCGTGACTGAACAGGGAAAAATTGGTGTGAGAAGACCTGTTTTACTGTGTCTTGTATAGTTATTTTAGATTGTAGGAGGTTGGTCAAGCATGAGAATGTGCCAAGCAACTTCCAAGCTCCCCTCTGTATGTGTGTATGTATAAAAATGTAACTTATTAATCATGCAAATGTGGATTTTCTTGTAGCTGTTTAAACTGGAGGGAAGTCTCGAAAAATGTGAAATAGGGCAGAAAGGAAAGGTGGGCTTGGTTATAAATTTAAGTTTCTTTTGTAGAAAACCAACAATGACATGACAAGAAAAAAAACTATCTGCAAATCTTGCTTAATGTGACTCTTATTATCATTCTAGTTTTGAGCTATTTCAGCTATAGCTCTTACATATTTAATAAGGTCTTAAAACACCATTAGGTACGCCTTAATGAGTGAAACTCCTCTTTCAGAATGGATGGTCAAACTGGTCATACTGGTGTTATGTGAAGGCTTATTTCTCTGACTTTGTGCCTACCTGAAAATGTAATGTATGTTAACCCAGCATAGTGACCTCATTTCTTTGTCTTTGGTTGCACTTACTGAGGTTTTTTTTTTTGTGGCAGATGAAGGATTTTCTAAGAGACCTTTACAACATCTGGTCTTTCATCCGCCGTGCGAGGAAAAGTCATGATCTGAAAGAACAGATAATATTAATAGATGTGTGTTGTTGGTCTGAAGAATCACTGAAGCTCAATGAGTACCACCGATTGTTCACAGAATCAAACCGACAAATATATGATTTTTAAAAGTGAATTAAAAGGAAAAAGGTGCTTAAAATGACTGATGATGCATCGAAATCGAGTTTAAGTTGAAATGAATGTGTTGAATGGCGTATGCTTCCTCTAAGGGATGATTATTTTGGTATTTAAATATTTAAAAAATAAATTGTCTCCAAAATCCAACAGAGTATTTGAAAAGAAAATCTGATTGTGGCTGAATGACCTAAAATGGACAGAAGGGAATTGATCAGAAGCGATTGTGGGAGATGTTTATCATTCTGTTTTGGTTGAAGATAAACAACAACAAAAAACAAAAAAAACACAGATAGCTGGAATCTGAGAATGTGATTTAGTTCAAAATTCTTTAAATCTTTACTCTCCAACGTAGATGGCAGAAAACACAAAGGTTCACAAAACAACATCACTGTTAAAATGTGTTTTAACTGTAATTTGACAGATTTTCACAGTAGCACTGCACAGCATAAGATAAATGCCAAGTTATTAGTATTATTTTATGGATTTGCATGAGTCTTTAGCAGTTACATTCTATTGTGAAATTATAGTGTTCAATGCACAAAGGAAACATGGGAATATCCCCCCCAATAGAGGACAGACAGGAGTGGGGGGNNNNGGGGGGGGGGGGGGGGGGGTCTTGGAAGAGCCGGATGGATTTGTCCAGAAGCGGAACGAATGAGGATTTCACATCCTGGACTGGACTCTGATGAACACAAGAGGTGGAGGTTAAAGCAGCCCAGGAAGAAACTGTTTTAAGGTTCTGACATGATTTGTCTCAGACAGAGGTCATGGCCAAATCAGATTGGCTGAAAAGAATAGAAAGTAAAAGTCGTAGAATGAAAGCACCAGAAATATGTATAAACATAATCTGACTCACAATGTCCTACATGGGAAACAGCACGATCCTACGAGACTTCTGTTGTAATTGAACCAGCAAAAGGATAAGTAATATTTTAAATATTGCTTCTATTTGTATGGGGAAATAAAATATTGTTTTTGGTATATAAGGGAGACACTATGATTGAGGTAATTGGAAATTATTTGATTTTTACTCAAGATCTGCATTTACATCTCCAAACACACAATGTAGAGAAAAGCAAATAGCTGTCGTGATATGAATTTGGTAAAAAGTTGTGGTAAATGTTACAGTTAACTGCATTTATACTGTAACAGTGGTTCTCTAGTACTACTAAGTGAGTTTATGTCATACCAGCTGGTTGTTTGCAGTTGTTCCAGGTGTAAATCAATTCCACAGCTGAAATGAAACCCAGCTCTGAGAAGCAGATTAAAAAACACTCATCTCTTCACAATCAAACTGCTTCATGTTCTAAATCTGGTTTGTGGTCGTTGCATGAAACATGAAAAACATTTGAATCAGCTTTTAATTTAAATGTATTTGCAGCTGAATGCGGCTCATAAGCCGATGATTTATGTGCCTGAACGATCTTTGCTTTCAAAGGAATTTGACAAGACTTTAAGGGAAAGCATCACTGATTTGAATAAGAGATCGCTTTAACTGTTGTGAATGGGGTTGACAATTGATTTAATCTCAAGGCTATCAGGGCTAAAACAGTGTCAGCAACTACTGATGCGAAGGATTATTAGGTCTTAAGTGCTGTAGGTGGCCGGAAAATATGTGTTGACGTTGAAAGTATTATTTTAAAAATGGAAGCTCTGTGGCCACCACACATCTCCAAGAAACAGACAGTTTAACTTCCTGTTTGTCACTAAGATCAACTGAGCAAGCATGGTGCGGTGACAAGCTCGGTCCCTGACCCTTCAAAACTCCCTCAGAGCGATATTGGCTGCACGGCGCAGCTTTGTTTATCGAGATAGTCTCTGTCATTTAACATCCTACAGGGAACTGAAAAATGCTGACAGAGAAAACTGGAGAACCTCTTCAGTTCAATCTGGTTCATGTTATTTATTTATTAATTATTAGGCCATAATCACACAATCATGATGGTTATTATTACACTTTCTTACACCATATGTCACGCTTTAACTCTTGACTTTAAATGTCTCCACAGAAAACACAAAATGCTAACGTTTTCAGTAGGTTTTAGGTTTGCAACGTTCACCATCTTAGTTTAGCATGCTAACATTTGCTAATTAGCACAAAGCATAAAGTGCAGTTAAAGCTGATGAGAATGTCAACACAAACAAAGATTTTGACCCGATATAAATCTATTTGAAAAGTTAAAGGGTCACCAATGTGATAACAATCCCTGAGGGGAAATTAATTTGTGTACCTCATTTTATGTGCGGGTAAATCCATCCGGCAGTTGTTGGGACATTTCACTCAAGACATTAAATGTCAACCTCATGCATGCGCTAGAGGGAAAAGTCCAAAAATCAAAGTCATTGTATTCATCAAGATATAAAAGTAAAACCGGCCTGTACACACACGTGGAGATTTCAAGTGCGATGATACAGATTTAAAAAAGTTTGATTGGATGCACATTCCCTTCCCCCTGGATTGATACAGCATGAGGTAAGACAAATACACTTTCCAAAGCTTGTTCCATGAACATAATACAGCAAGACAACATCATACAAACATTTCCCAGGAGTCTGTCCTCTGGAAGGCTTTCCTAAACACAAGCCACAGAAAAACGCTTCATCTTCCCTACCCTGACAACAGGAGGAGGACTGATGACAACAATGCGCCGGCCTATGTCTTTATTTGGGGTTGGAGCGCACAACGGAGTCTTCACTAGGGGCTATGTGTCACACACAGCTCAAGGGCTTAACGCCAGTTTGACTCATCCGTGTTCTGTAAATACAGAGGCCATGTGCTGGTGCTTGTGTTTAGACTCCTGGTTCACAGGGTTGTATATTGTAATTTAAATCACCAGGCCGCTGTTGCACCACACACAAGCAAATGAGGCCTAATGCAAGTTTGCCTGTAACATCACTGCTGTGTTGACTGTCCTGACAACACTTAACATGAATCAGATGTCATTGGTTTGATTAATATTACTCATCAACTGATATAAATATAATAACCTTTTAGATAAATATTTTACCCAAGAGGTTCTCTAATGTTTAGAAGTACACCCAATAGTTTATTTGTCCACCCTAACCTACGAATTACATTTCCTTTTGGGGAAATACTAAACGTTTGGTTTCAGTGCATGTAGAATAAAATCAAAATGGACATAACTTTTAACAAACTATTAAAACAAAGTCAAAAACTGGAACAAATTAAACCTCTGTCCCTGACATTGATGCACTCCTATGCAACACGCTACATGTTCAACACATGTGGGGAAATTTTTTTTGTAAGATTGGCATGCAACCTGTTAATAAGTGATGCACCTCCTACAACAAACCATGCAAGTCAATGATAAACTAATCCATCATAAACTCTGCAGTTAAACAATAAAGAATGAAAAACACCAGAACATCGCAGGCTTACCGCTGTTATATGAGGCTCCTTTCACTTTTTTATTTGACTTTTCTGAAGTTAAGGTATTTTTTAAGGGCTTAATTTTTTAATAGAAGACATTAGCCAGACTACTTCTACTGTACAGTACATGCACTTTTACGCAAAAGGGTTTGTGTACTTTCTGGGAAACTGGCAGGTGGATTATTAGCAGACAGCACTGCAGCAGTGTTTCTTAATCTTCACCCTGTTTCTGGAAGGTCTCCGTGTGACAAGTGGTCTTTGTTTCCCAAAACAGACAGCAGGGCAGTCCCCTCACTTTTAGCATTTTTATTTAGCAATAATTCAAGAGATGGGGATGACAAAATAAGACACAAAGGAAAACATAAAGAGAAATAACCTATAGAAGATTAGTAGCGTAAGATATACCTCTTAACATATTTTCCTTTTTTTCTTTAAGGCTTTAAAAGTATTTTTTCTCTATATAGAAAGAAATAATTTCACTCTACTGACAGAGTGTCCATGTGTTCATGTTAATAATAATGACACTATATTAAGTCATTTGTCAGGAAATGCATTTTCTGGCAGCTCACAGGAGTAGGGAAGCTTTAAAATCTCCTGCTGGGTGCAGGTGGACACAAGAAAAGCAACATACAAATGTATCATTGAATCAGTATCTCTCAGTCAGTCTCAACCATTGACAGTATATAGGTTCACACTTCTCAACATCATACTATATTACAGGATTTGTATTTCTATTACTTTATTACCCTCTCCCATCCTCATCACCTTATATCAGGATGCTGTTGAAAGTATCCTGGCCAGCCGTATTACTAACTGGTACCAGTCTGGAGACCCTACAGTGAGGACAGCCGAGGGGATCTTTGAGGTCTCCCTCCCCAGGACATCTAGTGAGAGCTTTTATAAAAGGCCTCCAACATCAAAAGGGTCTATTTCCACCCCTCTCACTGAAGAAGACCTTGTGAGGTTGAAAGTAGTGTTTTAAGTTTAATAGCTTTTAATATTGCACCATTAAGCAACCCTGTGGAGTCTCTGACTGCTAGTAGCACTATGGAGTGATGGTTTTAAGGGTAGGCTCCTGTTGAGTTTGTATTCGCACATGCACAAGGACGCTCACCAATATGCATGAATGTGCTGGCAACGCGATACACACAGTATTCTACTGATCGACAGTTAGTGGTGGTAACACACAATGAAAGCGTAGAAATACACCCACAAAGGCAGTGAAGAAGAACAATGTTTGCAAATAAACATGGTGCTAAACAATAGAATCAAATCTGCTTTACAAATGCTTTATGAGCACTTGACATATTTGTTGGGGGCACAGTGTGTTCTGGTAAGAAATACTAAGTCAAAACACTGTTTGTTTGTTTGTTTGTTTGTTTACAAGTAAACTCCACGTGGCATCTTTAACCCTCAAAGACCTAGACTGCCACCGGGCAACCAGACTACTCCAATTTACACTTAAACCACCAATCTGTCATCATTACACATCGACTTGACCCATCATGGGGCGAAATACTCCATCTGTAAAAAACAGTTTAGAGGAGTTTTGGAAAATCTGAAAAAAGTATTTCTCTCAGTTTTGCCTTGGAACATTTTTCTTTTTTAATAGGAAATCCCCAAATTCTGCTAACTACCGCAGCAGAGACTCGCAAAGGACAGTGACTGTTGGGGGCGTAGGGTCTGAAGTGAGTGACAGTAACAGCGCTCAGTGTAGCAGGAACAGCAAGCTGGTAGTCAGAGCTAAGGAGCAGCTGCTGTCAGACGCTGAGTGTCAACCCGACCTTTTACAGTTAGAAGCACATTTATGACCCTTTGTGAATAATATGTCTCAATCAGTATACATTTGAAAATGAGCACAGCCATTTCACAGATTCTTACTTAAAGCGAAGGTAATTTAATTTACAGCTCAAAAAATATGTTTAAATAACGAGTGAGTAAGATTTAGTAGCATCTAGTGGTGAAGTTGCAGATTGCAACTAACTGAACACAGCTCGTGTCGGTATTTGACGATCCGGGAATGAGAACCTGCTGTAAAGTGTGTAGGAGAAACTACGGTGGACGTGAAACTCGCAAAAAACATAAAACATGATCTACAGCCAGTGTTTGGTTTGTCCATTCTGGGCTACTGTAGTTCATGGCAGCTCAACATGGCAGACTCCGTGGAAGTTGACCGGTGGTGTCTGTGGATAAAAACTCTTCATTCTAACAAAAACACAACAATTACTATATTCATTCATTAATGAAGCATGCCTCCGCTAATTATTTCCATTCATGCCAAAGATCCTCCTACATTTACACACTGAGCGTGCTAGTACCTCTTAATTTCAATAAAGGCCCACCAAGTCTTCTTATGGAACAGTGTAGTAATAAATGTCTATGGGGTTCTTGTCTCCACACTATGTACAATACAAAGTTACTTTGACCACTTTTAGGTTTGCCTGGACGTAGCCTTACTGCAAGTGAAACAGAATTATATAGTTATATAATAATGCATAGATTCAGGCGTACCTACACTGGAGCTCCAGTGCTGCATATTACCATCATACCCTGCTCAATTCACGCCCAATTTATTGCTGGATCAGGTGTTTGGCTCAGCCAATAGGTTAATTCAAGTGCTGGGCAGAGCCATGGGAGGGATGGGAAAGGTTTGTGCAGCGTTGGTTCTCTCCAGGAGCAGCAGTGGGCCCCTGGCTAGTGCTACAGGCCGCTTTTAATGCGTGCAACCCACTACGCATCTTTTACTGCTGGAATGAAACAACTTATTGTTCCATTGCTTCTAACGAGGAGTCCCTTGAATCGGTCGCCGCCTGCTGGCCGCACAGGGGAGAGCACCGTCGTGAGCGATAGAGAGGACGAGATGAGGACATTAGAGAGAGAGAGAGAGAGAGGAGAGTGAAGGCAACAGAGCTCAGAGCATGTTCGCCTCCTGTTGCATGCACCTCACTTGTGGGATCTGCTGACGAACCTATTCAGACTGTTAACTTCGCCCATGTAGGCTTTACCGCCAAACCTATGTGCGACCGGAGGCGTCGAGGAGTAGGAGCGCGCGAGTTTGGGTTGGCGGGGATTTTTGTGACATTTGGTGTGAAAGTCGCTGCGGCCCGCGCAGCCTGTTGCCTGGAGAGGAGGAGGAGTGAGATGGTGGTGGTGGGGGTAGGTGGGTTTGTTTGAGAGAAAGTGGTGAAACAAGGAGAAGGAGAGAACAGATGTTGGTGATTGCGCCGGCTGATGGAATGGAGCAAAAGGCAGCGAACGGCAGCGGCCCTTCCAGCGGTTCTGCTGCTGTGGAGTCGGGCTGGGTCGCTGTCATTGGCTCGGCTCAGGATCCAGGCACCAGGTGAAGACTTAATATAAGACATACAGGCTGCGCGCGCCTTGCGTGAGGCACAATGATTATAAATCCTAATGGGGGCATTCTTGGATGTACAATGGAAATAACTGGGATGCTTAATATATAAAACTATCCTGCACATAGTTGATGAGTAAAAGTATGCAGCAATATTAATCTTGGTTGAGTTTATATATATTATATAGTTTGTGGTTGTGTGTGTTCCGCTCTGAGAGGAGAAATGCATCTATAATAACGTTGATATTATTTATTACAACCAAAAACCATTAAAGATAATAATAAATGATGAATGGTATATGTAATGTTGCACCATCTCTGATAAGTAATTATAGATGATTTCTACATCTCCAGAGCGAACACACACACCGACCCAAATCCCAGATAACAAAAAAGGAAAAACAATTAAATATAAGTATGAGAAAAACTTCCTTAAAATGAGAAAATTTAATTATATCTTGCTGCATACTTTTACACTCCAATCCATAATTTGCAGGAATGTTATGAAACTAAACCTATATGCCTTATATTCCTACAACAACAAAAGAGTCCCACTTCATTTTCTCCAGGTCCTGTATTCGGTTCACAAGAAACTGCCCATAGAATAGGAAATGCCAAGTCATTGTGCCCTACGTCAAGCTGCGCGCATGCGCCATGTTTGTATATTCCTAGGCGAGGTCCCACTAATTCAGAGTCTCAGCACCTCCTGGCTTGTCCTGTTGCATACCCTTTGAGCTGGACTCCAAAAGATGATCACGCGACCAGCCCACTCCACAGCCAAGCAGAATCTCGCTGCATAGCCCCGGTATGCCTCGAGACTGCATACATCCATTCCATGCTACTGGCGCATATCCATCCTATAAATATCTACCTTTGCTCTCTTCCTGACACTTGTTTCACACTTAACTGCTGAAAGCATAAACAGCTCGAAAAACTATACCACCCCACTACCAACCTGACCACCACCTCCTACCTCCTCTTCCTCCTCCAACAAGAGCACGGCTGCGGCAAGGCGAAGCAAGTGAAATTTCTGTTCTGCTCGACAGTTGGTTGTAAGCAGAGACAAGAAAATCCCGCACAAAAGACACAGCTCCGGTTTTTCCCCTCCGGACTCAGAGCAGACGCTGCCACTTACTTCACTCCGACAGGCCTCCGGCGCACATGCGAGTTTGACCGCGTAATAAAAAAAAGCTCTCTGGCGTTCATGTGTACAGGTCTGAAAGTGTCGACGCATAAACCCCGAGCTAGACCCAAAGCTGAGGCGCTGCGTCGAAATCCCAGACCGAAGGCGTGACATGCCTTGAGCTCTAGTGTGCTTCTATGCATCTGCGTCTACTGATACGTCTTCTCGTGCTCGCAAGTTCGTCTCTGGGCGTCGTTGATCCGCATCAACAAGTCGGTAGCTCTCGCCCACCTGATCTTGCGCCAGCAGGCGCGTGAACTACATGTCAGCTAGGCAAACTCACTCGATTAGCAAAAAGAGAAATGAGCAAGGGTGGCAAAGATTGGCAAACCAACGTAAGTCATTCCCATCTCTAAAGATGCCGTAGTGAGGGTGCACACATTAAAAGCGCCTGTAGCCTATGCTACATGGGTGGTTTCCCAACATGCATCGACATCGCTAGACGGTGAAGAGGTCACAAGAACGGTCATGCGCGAAAAATTCCACAAGCTCTCCGCAAATTCACTCCAACGTCGCACTGCTGCTGCCCTCAACACAATCTGTACTCTGTTACTTCCTGTATATTGGCTGAGTATCTTCCAACACGCCCTGGGATCCCTGTGTCCCTAGAAAGGCTTTAGTTGGGCGTGATAAATAAATGAAGCAGGTAGTGAAATCGGTAAACGTGAAATATGCAGTAACGAGTCTGAGAGCCTCGCCAGTGTTGTCACTCCAACTGGGTACTGCTGGCAGAATCTATTGCAGTTATTATACTAACTATATAATTCTGTTCACTTGCAGTAGGCTAGCGTCCAGGCAACCTAAAAGTGGTGCTAAAGTAACTTGTATTGCGCTACATAGTGTGAGACAAGAAGGCCCATAGGAAGAAAAAGATTTAGTTTACTACAACTTGTCGCAGATAAGGGCATATTGTCGTGGTTGGAGCTTCCCTAATATTAAAAATAGACCCCACTAAAGAAGTCCGGTACTTGCACGCTCCCAGTTGGTGGAGCACCGATGGATAAGTGAGAGGATCTACCTTGGCAGATAACCTGGATGAAGGAATCTAATAGTATTCAATAGGCGAAAGGCATGCTAATGTGCATTTACTAGTCCCGAGACTTCCAAACATAGAGGCCAAATCTAGTATCCATTGTTGGTTTTTGTTAGAATGAAGAGTTTTATCCACAGACACCACCGGTCATATCGTTGCCAACGGTGTCGTGCCATTGACAGCCCTGCCGCCCATGAACTACCCGATGAGCGCCAGAATGGAAACTATCCAAAACACTGGTGCTGTGTAGACATGGTGGATTATGTTTTTCTTGCGATTTCTATAACGAGGGATCAATCCTCATCTCTGTAGTTTCCCATACACACTTTTACAGCGATTTTTCTCTCATTCCCGGATCGTCCACACTAGAAACCGTACACGCCTGCGTGGTCAAGTTAGCTGTCAAGATCTCGCAACTCACGAGTAGCCTTATGCTTATAGGCGTGACATTTCCCACTCACTGCCGTTATAAACATATTTTTGAGCTGAATAAGACTTAGTCCAAACTGTTAGTTATCCTATCAGATTTTAATATGGATGTCTGTAATATGCTGTGCTCCATTTTCATCAACAATGACCTTGAATAAGCTTTATATTCTATTGTAGTGAGCTATAATATATAAATATGCAACAAAGGTCAGATAAAATTGTGAAACTAACTGTAATAATAGGAAGTATCGTGGAAGTTTACATTACAGGTCTGACATGTAAACTGCTCCTTAGCTTTACTTGTTTAACTAAGTCCAACTGCCTTTGCATGTTCTCCTGCTACTATCTGAGCGCTTAAGTACTGTTCAACTCCAAACTTTAATCAACCCGAACCCATCTGGCCCCCCAACAGTCACTGTCCTTTGCGAGTCTCTGCTGCGGTAGGTTATCAGAATTTTGGGGATTTCCTATAAAAAAGAAAAATGTTCCAAGGCAAAAGCTGAGGAGAAATGTACTTTTTTCGAGCAAATAATTCCAAACTCCTCTGAAACTGTTTCTTTTATCTTGATTGTCAATGTATTCTCCGCACAACTAGAGTCGTGGCTTTCAAATCCAGTGCGTGATGTGTAATGGATGACAGATGGTGGTTTAAGGTGTAAATTGAAGTAGTCTGGTTGCCCGCGGGTGCCTCAGCCCTAGTTAAAGGAAAACTTTGATTTACAAGGATGCGCACGTGTACACGTCTCTACTTGATAATAACAATACAAAATAAACACAAACAATGCAACACAAGATAACAACACCCTAGGTGTCTGACGGAACTTCCGATAACTTAACTGATTATCCATGAAAACTTAACCAAAGCTTGTTCCAACAATCCAGTATGCAATAACTCCAAATGTCAATACGATAGCTTCGTCTTTCTAAAGCATTCTTGTAAGGTCTTTGAGTCTATTGTTTAGCACCATATAATCTGATAGTATTACAATTTGGTTCTGCCTTCACTGCCTTTGTGTGTATTAATGTAGTATTTCTACGCCGGTCAGGTAAATAACTTCCCGCTCTGTGACCAACCACCAGAAAGCTGGAAAGTTCAGTAGTTCCACTGAACGATACTGGCGATCTTTATGGTATATCGCATGACTTTGCCAGCATTCGATATTCATTGTCGAGTTATTTGGGTTAGACTAATCACTTGTGCAAATATCAAGAATAGTCATCAACGTTCAAAAACAGGAGCCCTTACCCGTAAAAAAGGTACCATTCTACTTCAAAATT
>NW_023339763.1:15538633-15551576 GCF_004916995.1 Morone saxatilis | reverse complement strand
ACAATTACTATATTCATTCATTAATGAAAGCATGCCTCCGCATATTATATTCCATTTCTGCCAATAGATCCTCCTACATGTTACACACTGGAGCGTGCAGTACCTCTTTAAGGGTCTAATAAAAGGCTCCACCAAGTTGCATTATGGAAAGTGTAGTAATAAATGTTATGGTGCTTCTTGTCTCCACACTATGTACAATACAAAGTTACTTTAGCACCACTTTTAGGTTGCCTGGACGTAGCCTACTGCAAGTGAACAGAATTATATAGTTATATAATAATGCAATAGATTCAGCAGTACCTACACTGAGCTCCAGTGCTGCATATTTACCATCATACCCTGCTCAATTCACGCCCAATTAGCTGGATCAGGTGTGCTCAGCCAATTAAGAGTTAATCAAGTGTGGGCAGAGCAGGGAGGGATGGAAAGTTTGATGCAGCGTTGGTTCTCTCCAGGAGCAGCAGTGGGCCCCACTGCTAGGCTACAGGCGCTTTTAATGTGTGCACCCTCACTACGGCATCTTTTACTGCTTGGGAGTGAAAACAACTTATGTCCAGTTTGCTTTGAACGAGGGAGTCCCTTGAATGGTGTCGCCCGCCTGCCTGGCCGCAGAGGGGGAGAGCACGCGTGTGAGCGGGATAGAGAAGACAGAGGAGAGACAGAGAGAAGAAGAGGAGAGAGAGAGAAGAGAGGTGGAAGGCAACACAGAGCTTTCAAGAGCATGTCGCCTCCTGTTGCTGCACCTCACTGTGGGATCTGCTGTCGACCTTTCAGACTGTACACATGAACGCAGAGAGCTTTTTTTATTACGCGTCCAACTCGCTATGTGCGACCCGGAGGCTTGTCGGAGTGAAGTAGTGCAGCGTCTGCTCTGAGTCCGGAGGGGAAAACCGGGCTTGTCTTTGCGGGGATTTTTTGTGACACAACTTGGCAGAGAAGTCGCTTGCCGCCGCCGCAGCCGCTGCTCTTGGAGGAGGAGGAGGAGGAGGAGGTGGTGGTGGTGGTAGTGGTGGTTTGTTCGGAGCTGTTTTGCAGAGAAAGTGTGAAACAAGTGTCAGGAAGAGAGCAACAGATGTTTTTGGTGGATATGCGGCCGGCTGAGGAATGAGAGCAGCAGCGAGGCACCGGCGGCCCTTCCAGCGGTTCTGCTGCTGTGGAGTCGGGCTGGTCGCTGTCATTTGGCTCGCTCAGGTCATCCAGGCACCAGGTGAGACCTTAATATAGACATACAGGCTGCGCGCGCCTGCGTGAGGGCACAATGATTATAATCCTATGGGCATTCTTGGATGTACAATGGGAAATGAATGGAATGTTAATATATAAAACTATCCTGCACATATTGATGAGTAAAGTATGCACAATATTAATCATTGTTGAGTTTTATATATATTTATAGATTTGTGGTGTGTGTGTTCGCTCTGGAGAGAGAAATGCATCTATAATAACGGTTGATATTATTTATTACAACCAAAAACATTAAAGATAATAATAAATGATGAACTGGTATATGGTATGTTGACTTTAAAGAAGACCCATACAAAAAGAAACATTAAAATAGAGAGGAAATTGTAAAGAATATTTTGCCCTTACACAATCTAAAACCCTATGAAACTACTATTGCTCTCAACAAAGAGCTGCATTGGTTAAACTGGTAGAAAATGCAGTATAATCCATGTATTCAGAGCACAACGTGTACTGCTTTGTCTTCATTTGGATCAAAGATCCAATATACTTGCTCTCCTATTCATGAATCTAAAAGTCTTATTTTCTATGGATGTGAATATGAATATATACAATATATATGTCTGCTGTAGGAGAGCCCACTTATACAGTAGACAGGTGCTGCATTCACCATCTGAATGAATTCAAGCAGAGTTAAAGTAGACATTATTGCAACATTTAATTGTCAAAATAAGAAAAAATGCAGGTGCAAGTACAACTCTGATTGCTGTACAGGGTTTTTAAGACAAAGCCTATCCTCAAAGTATCGAAACAGTCCTGCATGCCAGACTGCTGAAGCACTGTTTCAGTTATTTCAATATTGGTTCAGTATTTACTAACGCGACTGATAACCGTCTCCCAGATTCTGTCCTCACTGCGGGAAGGTGACAGTTTGTCGATTACATAAAGCAGACACAAATTGTGGCATGTATAAATCCAATCATTGGGGATAAGTTCATTCATAGGTTACTGCAGATTCACCAGGCACTCACTGGATAGTTCATCTTCATCTCAGAAGAAATACTGTGCATGACTGCGGATGTTAAGGATTCACTTTTGAGGTTTTTTCCTGATCCCTTTATAGACTGCCTGCCCTTTAGCTTTCTGCCTCTTCCCAGGCTGTCACTGTAGCTACAAATGTGTTTTTCATTCACCTGAATAGCTTTTTTTTGTTAAATGTAGATAAATATTAGATAGCTAGTTTAATTTGTATTGGATTATTTACAGTAACTTTCATTTCTTTTAACTCATAAGACATCTGACTGACAAAATCCTGATTTCTTCATTTTCCCATGAGCTGATTCCTCATCAGTCCTCACAGTAAAGTTATTACAATACATCTATAAAAGGACATGCAGTGTAGGGAATACATGATTCATTACAGTTCATGTGCACACTCACTACACTTCTTCCTTATACAGTTATTTTTATACATATATACATACACTTATACACCCAGAAAATAATTCTGCAGTGCATCTTTTAAATTTGGTTGAATATAAACAGCAGAATGGTAATAAGGTTTCATCTGCACATACAAAGAAACAGTGAAACTATAATGTTATGCACCAGTCAGTATCCATTAATTTCCAGAATGAGGTTATCTTTTCTCGGTAATAAGTATAGTCTGAGGTAGACGCTTTAATGTCTCATCTAGCAGCATTGCACCTAAAGGCATCATACACACCACCCCCCCTCCCTCCAGCTCAGTATCCTCTCATCACCTTTGCAGATGTGGTCACACACTGTCACTCACACACTCATCAGCTGCTTCAGCGCTGATGTTTTTTCCTCTGTAAACCTTTGTGCATTATAATGATATGAATGGGTGAACTTTGGTTTTGTTCTATCACAAGTGTTTAATTTACATTTCGGTTTCATCCTAGTTTTGAGTGTCCTGGTGAATGAGCCGTGTCATTAATATTTATACTTCACCTTTAAATTATGAGTGTGCCATCAACCAGAAGAGGTTTTTTGAACTGAGACCAAGGCCGCTCAACTTAAACCATATAAAAGCATGGGGCAGAGCATGTGGTCTGCTGTTTGTAATGGCGACAAGCAGGTTACTCTCACAATACATGGAAAATATTACACATACTGTAGCATCCTAAATACCACTGCTTGTAGAACCATATATGGATGTGCTGATCCACCACTCTCTATCAATATTAGTCTGATTCTGGCAAAAAAACAAAACACTGGATATCAAAAAAATTAGTTACAATCTTAATAACACCACCAGTGTAGTATTATGACAGAGCTGTAAAGGCAACAACCTCCAAGAAGGAAAATTGGCAAAACAAACATCATTGAAAGCAGTGGAGAAGTATGAGGAACTCCATCCAAACAACAACAAAGCAAAGATGATAACTGGTATCGCAGCTGATAAAGTTACCAAATTTGATGAAGAAATTTGAAGATGACCGACCATCTGTGTTTAAGAACATGGGGTTTTGAAGCCTCGCTAGCCAACATTTATCTCCAGGATAGCTGTCCTCCGTCTGTCAGCACACTGGATAGACTGAAGGTTAATATTGATAAAATTAGAGAGTTTTGTGACTCACACAAAAAAAGTTTCCATTATGGCCAAAATAACTGTTTCGGTTTGTTTGTTTTTTGGCCACTTGGGGGGCAGTGCAAACAAGCTGACATATTATAATCTTTTAAAGTTGAAATAGCGAATGTCCTAGCAAACAATTTATTACACATTATTATTTACACATCCAGCAACATAAGTATAATTAGGAGTCATGTTTGTGTCTTCATGATGAATGTAAGTCTAATATTTACTGTACTTTCAGCTATGTTTTTGCTTTTCAATAACTGCTCAGGGAGTATGTGACTGTTTAGCTGCTAGATATTCACCGGCTGGTTTGTCTGCCTGTCATTTGATGCTGGTCGGATTTAAAGTTTATCGCAGCTTTTCTCTCAAGCTGCTGCCTGTTACGACAGGACACAAGGTTGATGAGAGTGGTTAGATGAAACTTTAACAGTGAAACTGTGGACTGGAAAACCCCCCCAAAACTGAGGGGCTGAGGGGAATTCGAGGAGTGAGTTGATAATTCTCTGTAGGTTTGTGACTATGAGCGAGCTCTGTCACATGTATTCATGTGATCCATTGTTAATATAAAATATTGATTATGGTCATTTTTGACTTTGGTGCCCTCCACGTATAGATTGCACCAATTTGGCAAATTTTTCCTACACATACAGTTGTTACAGTGTTAATACAGGAAATGCAGTGGTATCTTTATTGACATGCAGTCAATGCTGTAGTATCAGTATTGGTATCAGAAATAAAAAGTTGAATTGAACCATTGAAGCCATCCCCAAAAAAGGGAAATTTAATGTAGAAACAAAAAAAATGAAGGGAGCGAGATATGACCATTTGTGTGGCCACTTTCGATCACTTAAAGCATCAAAACTGTACATATTGATAACCACAATCAAACTGCAGTCAATATCAACAGGATCAATGGTTTTGGATTAATTTATGGGAGAAAACGTGTTGTATTCATGGAAGAATCCAGCTCTGATTTTAGAGTTTGTTTTTTTTTATTTTGAACTTGGTTCTGTCTACACTCAAATATTTATACAACTGTGGTTTAGATCCCATTTAAGGTCAAATCAAATGTTCATCAGCTCTCTGTTTACTGCAACTTGACACTTACTAAATGTTCAGCCTGAATGTCAGAGTGGAGATCCGGAAGAATGCGCTGTTATCTACATGGAAATGTAGCTCAGAGTGTTGGACTGAACTACCAATATTATTTTTATAAAGTAATATCTAAAGACTCAGGTTTCAGACGCAGCCCATGCTTACCTGCATTGCCACTATTGAGGATTTCACAGTCAGAGACATTTACTACCGCACACTGCAGTCTTTGCTCTGTGGAGGCAGTGAACCTGTTTGGGGTAAGACCTGAGGAAGCCGGTCTGTCCAGTTGATGTGTGATTGACGGGATCAAATGTCTTGTTTCTGTTAAAGAAGGAGGCAACAGTGGTTTGTCTTTCCTGAAGGGAACAGATTATAGTGTATGGCTTTGGGCTTTCATGTTTCAATTAATCATTTCAGGCTTTGTAAAAATCAAGTAGTTGTTATTTAAGGATTTTCAGCACCATTTGGTCCGTGTTCAGCATGTGTTGCAACAAGACATTTTCTTCTTTGCTGCCTTATAGAAATTCTGAATAAATGTCCCAACATAAACACTTGGTTATATGTGACGCAGAGCTTCAGCTTGGAGGTTCCCCACAGTCTGCGTTATTATACTGACGTGGAGAGAGATGAATTATGATTTTTTGTTATTTACACTGAACATTACGGTATTTACACTTACCTTTCTGCACTCAACCAGCGTGTTTATGTTGAGGAATGTGGCAGCAGGATTAAGATATTTCCATACAAACACCGCATTTCATGTGTCCTCCGCTTTCATCACTGATCCTTCTGTAACCTCTTTCCTTTATGTTTACATTTTAGACCTATAGCAGACAGTCCTATCTAGAGAAACAATCACTTTAACAGTAAAGTTCGCTTAAACCACAACGGATCACTAAAATTATAAGCAACTTCAAGGTCAAAGGTCAGGGTCAGAGCGATGACGGTGTTGCTATGTGCATAGAAAGTGTGTAATGTTGTGATCTTTATGTCCAACACATTTTTTGTAATCGTTTTACAGTGAAGGCACGCCGCCTTTAACATTCATAAAAATTAATACACATTTATGAAATTAAAACATTTAAAAAAAAGAGCAAACTAACTATTTGACACAGTAAATGCCATATATTTCATAAGTGTGGCTGTTGTTTAGGCATCTACTAACTAAACTGATCACTTGACGAGAGGCGCCAAGATCTGGGTGGTTTACCACTTCAGCCAAACAGTTTTTTGTTGTTTAGCCTTAGCAACACCAGGACCCTCAGACTTACTGGAAGATAAAAGGTCTGAAAAGGAATCGGCGAGTCTAATTTTTGTAATGACAACTGCCTGGGAGACAAGGAGCACATGTAGATTGAATTTATTAGTACAGTGAATAAGGACTTGCCAAAGTATTATTTAAGGAGTTAATTTATGTTTAAATTAATTAAGTAAATACTGTCAGATCAGCCTAAAGGTTACATAGAAAGTAAGTGCCTTCTTGAATTATGTTTTAGCTTTGTACAAGTAATTTATGCATGTTGTACTTTATTCCTGGGAGACATTGGTTTCTAAATATTAGGGCTGAACCTAAAAACTATGTTAACTAAAGGTTAATGTGTTGATAATGTTTTACATTACCAAGTAATAATTTAGGCTGTATATTGTTAGAAAGTGGTAAAAATCCCTATTACAAGTTCCTAAAGCCCAGTGTAATGTCTTCAATCTGCTTGTTTTGTCCGCAAACAGTGA
Organism: Morone saxatilis; assembly: GCF_004916995.1. Classification (NCBI taxonomy): domain Eukaryota; kingdom Metazoa; phylum Chordata; class Actinopteri; family Moronidae; genus Morone; species Morone saxatilis. Next base: position 15,544,966 of record NW_023339763.1, on the reverse strand, counting down.
AACACCCAATCAATTACAATACAATAGAATAGAAAAAAACAGCAAGTGCATATATAGTTGGAACCAGAATTACCTATACAATTAATCAGCTGTCGAAGTTGCTGGTGATTTATTATCCGTCAATCGACTAACCGATTAATCAGCTGACCATTTCGGCACTAAATGTTGCTGTTTGTGCTCCATTCTGTGTTAAACTCATATTGAGTTAATAAAATATGAGTCAAGAAAAGAAATAGAATAACCATTAGGTTTTATTGTTTTCCTCCTTTTTTCTAACAAGACAAAATGTGGTTTCAATGTTGGAGACTTCTCCCAGTTGTAAGTGTGAAAATGGTGCAGAGCCATCTGTGGCAGAAACACATTTGAATTTCATACGAGTCGAGCTCCTCTTGATGCCTCAACATGAAAGCCTTCACGTCTCGTCTCAGCCACGACCGCTGCCCTTGTGAAATGGGCTCATTGAGCTGCAAGGTACAAAGGGAAACTACAGCGCCTGGCAATCACGAAATGCATCACACACAGACACTAAGCTGCCTCATAAATAAGAGGACAGTATGTAATAAGTACCTCACTATCTTCTTGGCGTTTGTTGGAAAGATCTCTGTGGGTGGTGGTGGAGGATGTCTGTATTTTTTTCCTGTTGGAGAGGTGATGAGACGGAGCTATCTGTGGGGAGTTCCTCAGCTGTCGCCGTAGTGTAGCCATAAAGCTAAAACCCACACAGAGAAGAGCTATCGAGGAATGAAATACAGAGCAGAAATACACACCATAAAGATTTCAGTGCTGATGGCTGTAGACAGCTGACGGCAGCATGGACTGAATTACTGAGTATGCTGCTATCTCCCAGAGCCAGAAACATGAAACTACAGTCTGTTGGGTCCTCGCTTGAGTCAAGAATAACTCTGGAGACAATTACTACTTCGGGGGTGGGGGGGGAGTGGCAGTAACAATACTTCAAGTGCTAATTTTTTTATTTGAAACTCAAACTATCAATACAAGAAATAGATTATTTGGTTACTATTGTTTAGTCAGGGGTTCTTTGAACAGATTTATTTTCTGAAAAGAAGAACTGAAACAATTATTCAATAAAGCATAATCTTAGTACTCGGTTAGTTGGTAAACTGAAAATTAATCTACAACAATTTGGATTAATTGTTTGTTTCCAATATTTGAGAATTTTCTGTTTTACATTGTTGGTCAGACAAAAGAAGTGTTAAGACCCCTTTTTAACCTTGGGCTCTTTGAAACTTTGATGGACGTTTTTCTAATTTTTCCATATTTTATTAAGACTGCAACTCATGTTCTTGGTTAACTGGTTAATCATGTGATCTACACAGTTGTGAAAAATTCCCATCACTATTTACTAAAATTAATTTGATGTCTTCAAATGTCGTGTTTTGTCTGACACACTGTCCAAAACCTGAAAACGTTCAGTTTACTTTTATACAGACAAAGAAAAGTAGCAAATTGTTCAATTGAGGCAACCTGGAACTATGTAGGTTTGGCATTTCAATGTCTGACATGATAAATGTATTATCAAAATAGTGCCCGATTATTTTTCTCTTGATTGTCTAATATTTTATTGAGTAAACAATTAACAGAACAATAATCCACATTACTAACCAATAATATAAACCCTTGTTAGTCCAGCCCTGAATCAAAGTGCACAGGTTTGGAGCACATGAGGTCTTTCAAGTGTTTTGCACAGAGATGACTCTGGTGTTGTTTTGTTACAGAGACTGAGTCTTCTGGGCTTCGGCCAGGCGTGAACGATGGGACGCTGCAATGGACTCGCAAGCTGATGCAGGAGAAGTCAGACAACCAGAGCCTGGATCAGCCCCGAGCAGGTGAGTCACTCTTCTGTACCTGGATAGAGATAGAGCCGTCTGTTCCTCCAGGTCAGACCAGCAGACTCTCCCAGACTCAGTCTTCCTCATCGTTGAGTAGAGGAGTCGGCAGTATGGATACTATCTTCTATCACAGTGACACGTGTAATATTATATCACATATTGATATGTATCAACACTGAGAAAACTGAACAGGAACGTCTGTTTGTTTTTTTTACTTGGACGGATGAAAACAATTCATCACATTGATGCAACCAGAGATTTTACAGTCATATTGTCTGAGGGTATACACCAGTGTATTAGTTACACCTCGCTAAAGCTAATTTAGTCAAATACATCAGTTGTGCAATAAGTCCTCCCTTCATGAAGAGACAGATTAATCCTAATGATCATTTTAGAGACTGCAGTTTGTGGTGTGTGTTGAACTGTATTGAATTACACAGAGAGGTGTGGTGGACAAAAGAACAGAAACACCTATCAGTACATAATATTGTTATATTGCCCATACCTAGTTCGATGGCTACAGTATTTGTAATTACACCCAACAAGACCTGCACGGTTTTTATCATGTTGGTAAAGGAGATTTTAATCAGAAGTGGTTTTAGCAATGTTTATACATGCATGCGTGCGGTGTATGCGGGTAAGCAGGGTAGGCGGAGTGTACCAGAGATTTCTACCTCACCCCTGCAGGTGAACTGAAAGCTCATGCGGACAATTGCGGACAGCATTGTGTTGGTTGTTAGCAGTGTGTAGTCAGCGGACGAGTCAGGAGACGGACGGAGCACATAAGAAGAGGCTGCCAGGGTGAACGTCAGATTAGATTTTCTACGATAGTCTGTCTTTAGCAGATGCCAATTTACTTTCCTTTTGCTTCCTGGATCTGGTTGCGCCCTGAGTAGTCAGGAGACAGATTCAAACTGCTCTTCATGAAATTGTTACTGAGACACACAGCCAGTCGACGGCCATAATCAGACCTCTGTTTCTCTGGTTCCCAGGCTGATTAGCTGGCTGGCTGACATGAGCTACATTCATCACAGCTGACAGTTTTATTATTAAAAATTCACATCAGAGTGGAAATCTCTTTATTGTTGCGTGGGGAGAATAGCACTGAGTAGATAAAATAACACGGCTGCACAATAAAAAATCTCCTGCCTTTCTGACAGAATACCATTCTGCATCTTCAGATCATTTCCATTAACTCTAGTGCTGCGCTAATATTAGACTGTCAGTCACAATGATGTATAGTATGCAAACTGCACAGCCATTGTGGAAGGCTGAGCACGAAATTTCAGGCTTATTGTAACAGAAATGTATGCAAATCAAGTTATGCTAATAATATACCATGCAAATTGCCTGTTCAGACCACACTCCTAAATACCACCTGAAGCCTTCTCTGCTGAGTGTGTGCAACCTGAAAATATACACACACAATGAATCGTTTCAAGCTTTTAATAGTAGATTTGAGTGAAACATGCTTTCTTGACATCTCCTGCATGCAAGGATGTCTGCATGTGGAAGCAAAACACGCAGTCTTAGAGACTTCCCAGCACCTTCCAAATATAGTTGGGAAAGAGCAGCATGTCAGGGCATTATAATTTATTTGCAAAATGTTTACACAATGTACATCTGGCACCGGCTGTTCTTCCGTTCGTAAGGTTCGACTTTAACATGTTTTTACTAAATAGTGCACCAAGACGTTTATTTTAGAGGTGTAGCCTAGGCTTCAAGCTACACACACTCATGGTTATTATCTGCTGTATGATCATACATTTTTTGTTTTAACAGGACAGCACATCTCAAATCTGTAAGCCTTTAAAATCTTAAATAAATATATATACACTCCTGGGTCCTCATAGTGGTATCTGGAGAAATAAAGCTCAGTGACATTACGCACAGTTCACATATTACAGGCCCCTGACTGTCCCGCTGTCTACCACACATCCTCTTCTGTGATATTACATTAGAGGAGGTGTTTTTTTCCACACTTGAGAGTCAGTGTCTCTCTCTACCACTGCTCCATTTGCTCTACACAGCTATTTGTGTTTGGCTACCTGATAACACACTTAACCTTTATTGAATTCCTCGTTTGCGGAACAGATCTCCCTCATTATCTCTTGCAAAGACACAAGTGTACTGCGGCGTAGATGCTTCACTGTGGTAATACACTGGAGACAGGCAGGCGAACAAAAGGCTGGACAGGTAGTATTAGGACACACCAGTGAGCGCGGCTCCAGGCTCGGGTTGCCGCCCTCTTCCTCAGCAGGCCGTCTGACAGTGATTGCATAATCTGTAGTGTGATTAAAAAGCCTGCCCTGGACCTCAGGGGATATTATCTTAGGGATTGCACAGTAACGTCCAGCCCCAGGCTCTTCCGTCTCTCTTTTCATCCCTCCACTGCTTAACAAGATGGAGACGGTGCGACCCGCCTTCAGCTGACAAGCCTTCAGAGACTGTTGTTGCTAGGCAACTGAATGCTAAATTTTGAAACCCAGACAATTCTGTCTTTCAAGCATTAAAAGTGCAAAGCAAGGAACTAAAAATAGACTGTGAGGAGAGGGGTGGGGGGTGAATCCAAATGATGTAAATGAAGTAAATGGCTCATACTGTGTGTGTCCTCGAGGCTTGTTATGTTGTTTATTTTGGCAAGTGACAGTCAGCTGAGAATAGTATTTTTCCACAGCCATATTTGCAGGGTTTTTATGGGAACGAGTTGAGAAAGAAAAGAAAGAAAAAGCTGGCAGATAATGTAACAGAAACTGACTTCAAATGGACTTTTATTAGGGTAGTCAGATTATGGATGCAACACAAAGCAAAGAGCAGTTAGTGCTCACTCCCTGCCCACAAAACTCAACATTTAAGGAATAAAAGGCAGAGATTATGGCTGAGTAAGAGGCTTAAAAGTCTTATTGTCATTAAAGAGAGGATGTTTCACCATTTCCTCTGACTTTACCTTTTATTTCCTCAGCTACCAAGCTGATGGAGATGATCAAGGTGAGATATAAAGCTACGCCCAGCAGCTTTTTTTGTTCGCCTCTGTCACAACAGTGTAACACGATGTTTAGTGTTTTTATTGATAGGCGAGGTGGTTGGTGTGGTTTAAAGGCCCCGTTGTCGTTTCATCAGCGTTGCATTCAAACTGCCTCAAAGGAGAGCAAATCAAAGAACAAATGCATAATTGAATTTACATTACACACCTGGATGAAATATTTATTTTTTCATTCCTCATGAAAAATGCAGGCTTGTTGCAGAGCTCTGTGCGTGTGCGCGAGTGCTCGATACTCCAGTGCTGGTTTGGTTGATGCATGATATGACTTTACTCGGCGTGCCAGTCGATACCGTAGCTTGACTCCAGGACAACCTGCAGACTCTCGGATCAATAACATTATTCTGTACCGCCCACTGCCCCTTCAATCAGCTACACTGAAGGCAGCCCTGCAGCAGATTGACTCATAGAGAGCTCAGCCCCTCACATCAGCGCTGGTTTCACTTCTAATGCCTTATGAAGAATTTGCTTGGCATTGACCTGATACTTTAAGATTTAATCTGCTGCAAAGGCTTTATTGATCTGGGCTCAGATAAAATACAAATATAGAAAAGGATCTGTCACCTGTACTCTGTACAACACTTTGTAACCATGAAACACATTTCAGTTAAAGAAAAGACATAAAATTGGCCTTATTTGATAGAACTAATATAAATGCTGCATTTGCTATTTAGACTTCAGACTAGGATTGTTATCTGTCTTTATTATATGATCACATTTACAACAAAATAAAGCGCTAACTGTTAAATGCCTTTTGAAATAGGCAACCGTATAATTGCTATATATGTTGAAGTGGACTCAACTAAAAGCTAATAAACTTTTATATAGCAGACATCTTGTGTGTTGAGGCTAAAAGCAGATGCATTAGGCTGAATTTACACTTTGCTTCTTGACAAACAGTGTCTCATTTTAACATGTGCCTGCTGGCTTTTATAATGCTGCAGAGTTAATATATAAAATTGTGGTTCACTGACTTATTCTTCTTTATTCTTTTATTTACTGAATCTTTTCATAACAAAGTTCAACAAAGCAAACAAACAACTGATAATTGTTGTCATATCTGCTAGTTAACAGATAGACAATTAGTGAAAACCTCACATATAAAATCAAGATTTACAAGAAAAGCAATCAAAAGGCAAAAAGGCCCAAATTATGTTTCATTTATTGTTCTCCCTGACTAAGATTTAAAAAAAGTAAATAATATTAAACTTTAATCCACATTATATTAAACACATTTAATAATGTTTCTGAAGATTCATTGTTGAAATGGCGTCAGTTATCTAATCTTCCACACAAACTGGGGCAGGATAAGGTAAGCACGTATGGCTAGCGTAACTCAAAGACCACAGGCAGTCATAGAGGGCCCACTACTCTGTTTCCTAAAATTCAATTTAAGAGAGTCATAAAACTACCCAATATATATTGAAATGTAACCCCTGTATC
>NW_023339763.1:15522057-15538533 GCF_004916995.1 Morone saxatilis | reverse complement strand
CTATGAATACTATATTCCATTTGTATTAAAAGATCCTCCTAAATGTTACATTCTGGAGCTTTAAGTGGAGATCACTGATCTAGTCTTCTGCTTATCTTTTATATAAAGTTATAACTTGTTGGATAAATTGTAGATTAATTGTAAGTTTAGTGATTCAACCTGTTCATTAAAGCTTCACATTTGCCTTCTGCCTGCTTCCTGCTGCACAAAAAAGGTAAATCCTTTATGTTTCACCGCAGGTTGTGTGAAATAAATGTGAGAAGCTTGAGTAAATAAATGACGCTATTTACACTTGTGGATTGTTGGAGTTGAGTCTTTCAGCTTGTGTAGGAACGAAACAAAGATATGTGAGCTGCTGTAAAGACTCTGACGGACAGAACTAGATCAGAGCTGAAGGAGTTCTGGGAGCATTTTGTAATTCTGGCAGTAAAACGACACCTAGCACAGAGAGAAGTGATGTTAGAAGTCTGAGTACAGAGGCACTTGTATTGTTAGAGTAACTGCACATAAACACTGCAGCCCAAATCTTTCCTTAACTCACTGAAGCTCACTGCTCGACCTCTGATTACAAAACTACTGACTTTATCAGGCTGATGGCACATTTGGCTTAAATCCCTGATTTGGGAAGTTGCAGATGTGCGATCATCCTTAACCCGAGGGTTTCAGTTTGTGGTCTGGGGTTGTGAAACCACGGCATAAGAGTCTTGGCAGAGCACATTCCTGTCCAGCAGCCATCAGCAAACCAGTACACTGTTCCTGTCTCTATGGCGTTCTTCCCCCTCCCTCGCTCTCGCAGACCTCTCCTGAGGGTTTGTAAGGAAAAATAAATATTTTTAGAAATTGCGGTCCAGAGCTGCTGTCACTTCTCTTTTTTTCATTTTTCATAAACCCTAACCATGGGAAACACATATACACCTCCCCCTTTCTCACTGTTCACGCAATTGCCTTGCCTTTGGCTTCCTACTGCCACCCATGGAAAAAAAAAGCAACCCCCAGGGAGAGGGTCGCCATAGCAACTGCCTTCACCAGAGCAACTCCTCAAAGCATCCATCTGAGCTACACGTTGCAGCCCTGCATTTCCAGCGACAGAATAACCTGTGAGTCTGTGTTTTGGGACAGAGGAGGAGGAGGAGACAAGAACGCTTCCAGGGACTGTTAGACAGGACGGGGCGCAGAGAAGAAGGGGAAAGAAATAAAGCCGCAGAGTAGAGCACAGATGTCCAACAGCTGATCAGCTTGACGTGCCGCTTCAGAAGACGCATGCCGTGCAGCTTCACATTCAGGCTCCCTCTTTCATGCAATAAGATGACAGAAAGTTTACATGCTAAGCCTTGATGATTTAGTGGACGAGCCCTGCCATGCAATAACAGCTGGCATGCAGAAAATAGGCTCTTTTTTCCTTCTAAGAGAGCAGAAAACAGAGATACAGTGCCCTGCCAACCTTCGGAAAAACTTTCTTCAACTCTAGCCCTCGAAAATGATGCACAAGAAGGAGTTTATGGCACAATAAGCATCCAGGCAGGCAGACAGGCTCTGGCACAGACACAAATCTGTAAACATTACTGCACAAACATTTACATTTTCTAACTGAACACAGCAAAATTACTGTCCCCCTCCTCAGGACCATATGGCCTCCTCCTCCTCTCTCTCTCTCTCTCTCTCTCTCTCTTCTGTCTCTAACACATTGGTGTCAAAGGTCAAATCTCATATCCCGATCACAAGGGACCCTCTCCTAATCCATGCAGTCTGTTGTTCAGTTTCCATTCAGCCACGGTGCAGCATACATCGTGACGGCTGCACTGTGCTTATTGTGTGCTTGTCGACCCACAGTTGTCTCACACAGCAGAGGGGCTATTAATAGCTCCATGCTCCCCAGCAGTTTAAATTCATCCTGCTCGACTCAGAGTTGTAAATTGGAGCTGTACCACACTCTCGAGGCTCTCTTTTGTAACGCCAAGGGAACAGAGGGAAGCTAAGCTGTCATTAACAGTTTTTCTTTTTTCTTTCACACTCGAGGAAAGACAGAGACAGGAAGCAGCTGCTAGTTTCACTTCCACCTCACTTCCTGTCTCTCTCTTCACTGCAAGACAAACACTGCATCTACATGATGTGGTTTTGGGCTGTGGCATGTCTGAAAGAAATGGTGTCTAAAATTAAGACACAGAGGATGCTAGCACAAAATTATACTTATGAATTCTGTTTATTTGGAAATGACTGGGTGTAATGGAAGAAGGCGATACTTTCAAAATTAAGCTTTGTAATTATACATCAACCCTAACCCATCAAAAGGAAGCAGGGCATCAAAATATATTTGGTTAAAAAAATTAATAAAAATGTCATAAGCAAGAGGACAATAAGTCAATTATGTAATTTATTCCCAAGTGAAACTTTTTGTATTCCTGATTGTCAAATATGAACAAATGCCTCAGAGGCCATAACACTGTTTTAAGCTACATCATTATCTTATAGACTGTTTGTACCCTATTTCTGTAATTCTTGTAAAAAAATTGATGTCAAACAGCATTTTTTTCATTGCGTTTGCAGCTTGTAGAGTGGCTGTATCGCAGTGGGAATATAAATTAACTCTAAATAAAATGTATATTTAAGTAGGGAACATGTTTATCATGATGTCTTTCCCACCCGTAGCCATCCACGAGTTTCCAGAGGACATCTTTACCAAGGAGCAGAGGAAGAAGGGGGCTGTGGTTCTGCATGCACTCTGTGTGAGTATTTCACTCATTATGCATATCTTCTCTCTTTATTTATATCCTTGACTCGCCACACTGAGAGCTGACATCATTATGAGCAGAAGCCAGCATATATTACAAACCAAGAGCCATGTAACTAATTAATTTTATAAAAAGGCATACTGTGTATGTGTGTCTCCACTCTGTCTCCAGGCCATCTACATGTTCTACGCTCTGGCCATCGTCTGTGATGACTACTTTGTCCCCTCTCTTGAGAAAATATCTGAGGTAAGGAAACAGCACCAACCAGCCTTCATGTATACTTTTCATAATTTAACAGGTCATTATTGGATTGTTCTTGTTTCATTCTCGTCTGTCGTTTTTTAAATCTTGCAGAACCTGCAGCTCAGTGAAGATGTGGCCGGGGCGACGTTTATGGCTGCAGGAAGCTCTGCTCCAGAGCTTTTCACCTCTCTCATTGGTTAGTAGCTCAGCCAACCTACAGCAAGTAAGAGTTGTGGCAGTTTTAAGAAAGCATGCCAAAATTAGTTTCTTTAGTTCAATTAGTTTAGTCTAACAGAGAAATGCTGGAATTTGAAATAGTCTTCCCAGAAAACGTCCAGGAGATGTCAGCAGAGTCTAATATAAAACTTCAAAAGAGATTTTACTTATTTTTAGGAATTTTCTTAGAGGTTAGTGACTAAGAGCAAGATTGTGTGTGTTTCTTTGTGTTTCTGTGTGTGCGTGTGTGAGAATAAAAAAAGTGAAAATAAAAGTTGTCAGAAGCCGATTACAGACTGCAGGGATTTGATTTCATCTGAAACCAAACACAGTCAGATAGTAAATGCACACATTTGACTTCCTCCCCTCCGTCTCTCTGTGTCAACCTTTAGGTGTATTTATCACTAAAGGAGACGTCGGAGTCGGCACAATCGTTGGCTCGGCTGTCTTCAACATCCTGGTCATCATTGGCCTGAGTGGGATCTTTGCAGGCCAGGTAGGAAAAAAAACATCACAAAATCTTGGGTGCAGTGGTCCCCAAGTGACTGAACACTAACATTTATAACTCTTCTCAACAGACAGTGATTCTGACATGGTGGTCCCTTTTCAGAGATTCTTCCTACTACATCCTCGCTGTGCTGACTCTCATCATGGTGAGCTGTGCTTATTATCAAAGTGAACTGATGTATGTTAAGCTTTTATACGTCCACCATGGTGTTCTGAAGAATCTATTCTTTCCTCTCTCCAGGTTATCTATGATGCCAAAGTGGTCTGGTGAGTTCACATACGTCGAATTCTGTTTTTTAATCTCAAGTTTCTGCTTTAAATAAAAAGGTTGTTTGAGGAATTGCTTGACTCTCTTGTTGAGGATGACGTTTTACACTGTTTCACAGATAGTGTTGTGCAGCAGCTGCAGTACAAAGTAGGAAGTGCAAATATAAAATATCAATAAAGGATTATAAAAAACAATATCCAAAATCCAAATAGACACAATACCAAAAATATAAACAGGTTTAACTGTATACAGTGTATATGTATGTATGTATCGTCCACTAATCAGAACATTGGTGGTTCGATCCACGGCTCCTCCCGCCCAAGTGTACTGTCAAGAAATACTGAACCCCAAATTGCTTCCGATGCTGTATAATTGGTATGTGAATGTCAATGTGTATATATGAATTAGTTTCTGTTTGTGATGACCTTTGCCATCACTGTATGAATGTGTGTGAATGGGTGAATGTGGCATGTAGTGTAAAGTGCTTTGAGTGGTCGGAAGACTAGAACGGCGCTATACAAGTACAGTCCATTTACTATTTATTCTCTATTGACGGAGCAAGCATCATATGATCACATTTCCTACTAGGTAGATCTGCAGATCTGCAAATTCATCTCTCTCCTTTCCCGCTCTGATTGGTGTCAACAACCTCTACCTCAAATGACTGTTATTACAATCATGAAGATGAGCCTGTCAGCAAGGTCAACAATCAGTGATTGTGCAACATGTTAAATCGATTCTGGTTCCTGATTTGGACCTGACAAATAACAAAACATCTGCATATGTATAACCCGTCAGCAGCGGCTCATTTCAGAGTTAGCGGAGGCGACGGGGAACAAGTTCAATTTATAATCTGTTGTGAAATAACTTTTCATTTGTGTAATTTGCGTGGAGGAGGTGTGTGTCGTCAGCGGCCGCCACTTCACACGTGATCAGTGATTTGGAGTTTAGCTGTTAGATTGATTGGAAATAGTTGTTCTGTTGATTTGTTTTGTGTAGCTTTCCCTTCACAAAAGACTTATTTAGTGCTCTTGATGACTTCTTAGCTTCTTAGCTCCCTGTCCCAAATGTTTTCTATTCTGTCGACCCGGGTCCTTCTTGTAAAACATGGCTTTCCATTGGAGTGTGTGTCAGTGGTTTTAATGAAAGAGTAGATTTATTCATGGGCTTAATGTCGGCCGCAGTGGATTCATCACTGATATATGGCAGACTGTTTATTGAATCATAGTGTGCCAAGCCAAGGCTGCACTTGTGTATTTCAGCTCACCACTTTTCTTCTCGATACACTTTGTCAGATTTGTGTCTCAGCTGACTTTGCCAAATCACTGCATACTTAGAATATCTGAGATATGCGTCTGCACATGTGCAGCAGTGGTCATATAACATCTATCCAGGGCCCTTAGTGCTGTATTTGTATTTTGTGAGAATAACATAAGAACATAAACAGGGACTCCAGCTCCAGCCTTTGAAATATTTCTCTATAACATTTAATGCTTAAGACTTAATTAGCAACAATAAAAGTTCTTCTTCCTTCCTAAAATTCAGAAACTGATCTGCTTCATTAGGACTTTGTGGGTGCAGTTTGTACTGATTTGACTGACACTGCTGGCGGCAACAAAAGTAATCTGCAACGAGAGATTCCTACTAAATCCTACACACTGGACCGTTTAAAAGATAAAATGATTTTAGATGAAGAACAGTGGAATAGAGGAGGAGGAGAGGTCAGTTCAGATAATGAAAACTACTATTTATACTGACATAACAACATTCTTCCATCAGATTGGTTATTATTACTCCTCTACTACTCATGCTTACTAATTTAAATAGAGATATACTTTATGAATTGTAACAATGAGATTCTTTTTATATCTCTTTTATATAATAAGAAATGTTAGGCTTTATAAATCAGATTATAAATATTTAAAAATCAATTCTATTTATTTACACATTTATATTGATTCAAGGTATTAGAGACACCACTGCCATTACAGAATGAATAAAGCAAGACTAAAAGTTAACTTACAATATTATTTATGTTATATGTGACGTGGAATTTTGAATGTAGGTTCACTTTGAGTGCAAACACCAAACTTTGTAAATTTGTAGTTTGTTAGACCAGACTAACACAAATGTACTGCTTGCTGTGCAGGTGGGAGTCCTTGCTCCTCATGACCATGTATGGAGTCTACATTATAATCATGAAGTAAGTTATTTAAAAGACCAAACCTCATCAGTCATCACACCTCCACACCTGTATAAAGGACAAACCCCGTTTATGGTAAATATGGCTGTAAGCAAACAGTATCTGTTTGGTTGCAGGTTCAATTCCCAGATTCTGGCGTTTGTGACGCGTCAGCTCAGGAGCGGCAGGCTGTGCTTCCCCGGTCCAGAGGATCACAGAGAGGACAAGACGATAGAGGATGCCTCTGCATGCAACACCTCCATGGTGCTTCTCAACAAAGGTCAGAAGACATTAGAATAACCTTTTTTTTATTTGCTGCTTTGTGTCTGTTCACTGCTCTTAAAAACGTCATATATAACCCCCTTTTCACAGGCCAAGCTAATGGTCAGGAGCCTTCACCCGTCGTCATGGTGGATGAGCTTCTCATCCTCAACCCCCACAAACTGTCCTTCTCTGAGGCTGGCCTGCGTATCATGATCACCCCCCACTTCTCCCCCCGCACCAGGCTCTCCATGGCAGGACGCGTGGTCATCAGTGAGGTATTTGACGCACATTTCATGACAGTATAACACACATCTTCTTGGAGCTCTACAGCAAGAATTTCCTGCTCTTCCTCGCAGAGACAGAGGCTGATCCAGGGTTCCAAAATCCAGCGGGACGTTGAGGCCGGCCCCGGGTCACGATCGGGGTCGACCAGCAACAGCCTGAAGAGGACGGGCTCCTGCAGTCTGGAGAACGGAGGCAAGGGACCCGGGATAGGAGACGCAGAGTCAGGAGACAAGCCAGGGGTCGAGGTGTGCCAGCCAGAAGAGGAGGAGGACGATGAAGATGGGATTTTCAGTCCCGTGCGCATACCAGGTGAGTCGTAAAGTGCAAGTAAGATTTAAGATGATTTGTTTTCTTTCATGGTCTGATATTGGTTTTAATCATTAATGTTGTTCATTTTGAACATAATTTAGAAATTCTCACATTAGCAAATTTTCCCTGACTCTGTATGGTAGGGCTGTTATGAGTTGAAGTTTATCACTGATCAACGATCATATAAAAGATTCCTTATGCTTGAAAAGCACAATTTGTCAACAATTTGACAGTTTTCAGTATCTTTATTTAAATGTATTAATTTATGTCAGTTAAAAGCTGCTTGAAACTGTGAAATATTTTGGTGCTAATCCCTGGTAGACAAAAGTCTTTAAAATATTTTCTTGATTGGATTTCCTGCTCTTCACAGGTAGCTGCTGTGCGCGGGTGAAGTGGGTGATCACATGGCCTCTTGGCCTCCTGCTCTACTGTACTGTGCCTAACTGTATTCTGCCGCGCTGGCACCGCTGGTTCATGGTCACCTTTATGGCCTCCACCCTGTGGATCGCCATCTTCTCCTACCTCATGGTGTGGATGGTAAGGAGACAGACAGACAGTAAGGTCCAATTCTGAAACAACAAAAATATTTGCCAGCAAAAATCACCAAAAACTGATCTCAGATGCCTCCAGTGGTGTCTACTACAACAGTACAGTTATAATCTACAGTATGCTTATGAAACAGACGTGATGTACATATGTATGTTCGTATGTAAAAGCCAGTTTAAGGGTTTATAGGACAGAATGATTGTTATTTGGGGATGCACCACCTTTGTGTACTTTCTACTTACTGTGGAAAGGTGAAGATATTTCTGTGTTTACTATACAGTACAAGCCATACCACATCACTCACTCCAATGTGTCCTAATGTTTCAGGTCACCATCATCAGCTATACACTAGGCATCCCAGACTACATCATGGGCATAACCTTCCTGGCAGCAGGGACCAGCGTGCCAGACTGCATGGCAAGTCTGATTGTAGCTCGACAAGGTAAAAAAAAAACAACAATTCATTATCCTGAATCTCCAACCCCAAGGCTTTTGCCTGTTCTCTCTTTGTGGTGCAAGTGCTTCAATTCAGCATTTCTCTGTCTTTTCAGGCATGGGGGACATGGCAGTGTCTAACTCCATAGGAAGCAATATCTTTGACATCCTGCTGGGTTTAGGCTTCCCCTGGGCTTTGCGTACCATTGTGGTGGACCATGGATCATCAGTATGCATACACTTTATCTCCCTACATTACCAATCTCTCTTTTTCCCTTCGGCCTGTGATTTTCCTGGTTTATCGATATCTGCATGTGTGTGAGAGAGCTGTCGAAACTGAGATTTGGGGGTTCTCACTTCTGTTACATGGTCATAAAATAGTGACATCTGCTTGTGTTTTTTTCTCCCCACAGGTCTCCATAAATAATAAAGGATTGGTGTATTCTGTCGTTCTGCTGCTGGCATCTGTGTTTCTGACGGTGAGCAAACGTCACATCCCAATTGTTGCATAGGTGTTTTGATTCCAGTATGCAAAATAAGACTGTTATAGGTCAAATAAATAAAAATCTTTTCAGTACATATAACATAACAACTGCACTAAGCTGCACTCATCAATATTCTGCAGTTTCCCTCAGCTCGTTGCAGCATCTTTCAGTCAAGTATTTTGGTTTTATGCCCACCGCCTTACTGTTCACTCTAACCACTCTTAGCCTGGTTTCCTGTTTTCAGCAAAAAAAAACCTCACCTGCTCCGCCCCAAATGGCAGACTGAGGTAGTAGAAACTTTAGTGGCTGCGAAAAACGTGAAAGGCCCTACCAAGAACCAGATAAGATAAGATAATGTTCCTTTATTGATCCCCGTGGAAGAAATTCGAGTTTGACACAGCAGCACAGGGGAAATGTAATGCAAAAAGTACAGAAGTGTAAAAATACAATAAAGAATAATAAAATAAAAATATTATAAAGATATAATAGAAAATACATACACTATATGCAGTATGCAGTAAGAAATATGGTGTGCAAAAATATTTGTATAACAAATGTATAGCAAAAAGTGTATAACCAACTGTACATGTTCAATTATTGCAAGGTAAAGTTTGTGCAAAGAAGTTGTGCATAGCAGGTTAAGTTAAGCAGTCTTAATCAGCGGCAGTTGGAGGTACCGGGTGCTGTGGTGTTGTGTTTGATTTGTCCATTCTGGGCTACTGTAGAAACATGGTACTTCCTTAGAAGAGTAACTGTTCTCTCACAACTATTATGACACTAATGAAAACATACCTATAAATATTATATTCCATTTCTGACCATAGATCCTCCTAAATGTTACACATTGGACCTTTTAATAGGTAACTGTTTGCTAGCACAGTCTCCATAACTTTATAATATGTGAATGTAATGGCAGTTTAAGGGATACGTATTAAGTATAAAAAATAATAATAATATCTCAGTGTCTCATACTGCCCAGACATTAAAATTTGTATTTGGAAAAAAAACAAAAAAAATGTGCCCAGCTGACTCTTTCACACTGTCTCTCTGCTTTCAGGTTATGAGTGTTCATCTGAACCACTGGAGGCTGGATCGCCGGCTGGGTCTGGGTCTGCTGTTTCTCTATGCCATCTTCCTGCTCTGCTCCATCTTCTTCGGGCAGATGTGAGGCCTTAAGGTCAAAGGTCAACCCTGACAACATGCTCAGTACCTACCTTTCTATCACACGTCCTCTTTCCTAAAGCCAAAAAAAATACAAAGAGTGACAGCGTTGTTGTGTTCCTTGTGAGAGTTTCTGTGCACCTCTGTAGGATTCACTAGGGTGATACTGTACACATGCAACTACACAAATACACTCTGAAGTCTTTTAACAGTAGCACAATTTTTGCTCCTTTTTCGTACAGTGCAGTGTTTGGAAGCAGTCTTTTAAGTATCAAATTAGGTGACTTACCGAAAAATGTAATGACATGGCAGATGGAAGCCTAAACAATAAGGAACAGGAAGTGATGTCAGTAATCAAAACGTTATTTAGAAATCACACTTTTATGATCCTCATTAGCTATATTGTTGCACACTTTCATAATTTAGACGAGAATGATATAGGCTACTGTAACTGCGCTAGGGGTTTTCACCACTAAAAACTTCCACCCCATAACAACATGTTTGTTTTATACTTTAATATATCACAAATGAATCTCGTGGCCTTTTCTACAGTCTTTGCTAAAAGCTTCAATTTTGAGAGATGTCACTTCCCGCTAAAACTTTGCCAAGTTTGCTTTCCAGCCAACCGGCTAGCACACTACAAATCTAAACTGCTTCTGCGTGATGATTATTTTTTTGAATAAATAATGAATCACTGTTTCATTAAAGCAATAAGCCTTTAGAAGCTTGGATTTACAGCAATATTACAGGCTCAGTTTAATTGTATTGTCTAAAAGCATACATACACCCTTTTACATGTTCACAAATGTAGATCATGCACATCATATTAGCTGTTAATATCCCATGCAGTGAGCATAAATTAAAGTCATAATGACACAAGGGTCTCATCCTTTCAGGGACTGTTGCTTCCTGTCACTGCAGCTCTTATCATCCAAGTATACTGTTTTATTTATTTATTTATATTTTTAAATGTTCTCAAAGCTGCTGCTGCCAAGAAAATGAATTACAGGATAACTAGCTAGTTGATTTCATCAACAACACAGCAAACAAAAGTTATTTATGAGTACATTTATTAGCCTGCATCTCCTCTGCTGCTGTATCCACATATCGTTCCCCAACAGTTTCTGCTGGTGAGGAGTGTTCAATAGTTTCTTGCAACACTACTCAAACAGTTTGAGCATTATATGCACAGGTTGCAGACAGCTGCAGTTGTGATTTAAAGAAGGGGAAATTAAACATACATACAGTATACATACAGTACAGGACCAGGGTGTGTGTCAAGAGGCTGGAACCCATAGGCTGTGGTGAAATGCATTTTATGTTCATTTAAGGAAGCAAATGAATTAAGATACCTGAAGGATTCAAGGAATTTATATGTATATTAATATATATTTCACATGTTTCCCTGGTTTTAGTTGCCATCTCAACTATATTAACAGCTTTACGTTGAAAGGTTAAAACGTCTTTTCTCGGAGATGTTAAAATATGGTACTTTAATCTGCCATGTCAAAAAAAAAAAAAAACTCTTATCAGATTAATATTGTCCATTGGCTTTAGGTTTGAATACCGTAGTATGTTCTGAATGTACACCCTAGCTGACTTTACCATTAGTGTGGAAATATTTACATGCATTCAAATGTAGCAGGCGGCACTGAATTACAGCGAAGAACATCTGAACAGACGGTGAGGTACTTTAGTCCTTCAGTAAAGGACACCATGTATGTGTCAGGAGACTTTTAGAATAGAAACACTGATATGAAAATGCACATTATTGTGACAATATTTTGACGATTTTGCCTCACTGCTTATAAGCAAGTATTGGTACATCCTAATGTACGTAAGAGATTAACCTAGTGTTACAGTATTTTTAGAGGTCTTATTACTATGAAATCTAATATATAATGTACTTCTATGAGTGTCACAGAGTTTGATGACTTTGAGTGCAGGTGAGTTGTAATACTTTCACGTTTAGGTACGACAATCGATGTTTGTATTGTTTCTTGTACATTTTATGAGATTATTTCCCTTTGGTAGAACATTTTCACACACTCCAATCAGGACAGCAGCAGCACATTATATACTCACACATACGTATACTGTATCGGTGCGTGTTTTAAGGCAAATAAGGCTGCATATTCTGTCTTCATATGTACCTGCTGCTCCTCTGTCCTCGTATGAAAATCAGCAATGTGGACACATTCAGAAAATATTATGAATTCAAGACTAAATGTTCCACCAAAGGGATCTGGGCAATCTTTTTGTCTTTTTTTCAAATGGCTGTATAATTATTATAATTGTCTACCTGACAATACTTTTTACTGTTTGTAAATGTTAAATAATTTACATAGTTTTACAATAATGAATGTCTGACAGAGACTAGTTTTGTGGTGTTTTTGATATTTAAAAAAAATACACAATGTAAGCCTACTTGTGAAATATTGTAACAGAATGAATGCATATTTTCTGTTTGTTTAGTGGATTATGAAGGCTGTAATGAGAGAGTGGCACTCTGTTATTAATTCCATTGCAGTAGTGTCTTAAAATATTTTAGCATGAAGATTTTCTTTTTATTTCAGTATTGATTTATTGACAGACTCATGAACCTTATTTCATGGGAACACAGAAAATTAAGATCCCGTTTACGTGTTTAAATTAAGTTTTTAAAAAACAAAATTAATTAAAAGTGTTAAAAAAAAAGAGTTTTTCCTGTTTCAGTAGTTGAAATTAGGTTTCACTTCAAACTGACACAGTCTATTGAAATGTCTGCAATGTTCTTGTGCTAAATTTCTTAAGGAATTTCAGTGTACAGTGTAGATATAGAGCTGTTTCTTCTCAAAATAGAGAAATGCTACTTAATTTAAATAACACATATTTAACCTATTCCACTAAATTGTCTCAAGAACATTTTTTTCCATCTATAATTCAGATAAAATCAGTTAAAATGTTAGAGCAGAAAAGAAAATGTGTTAGTTACCCTGTAACTGCCCATGTCCCAAATATAAAAGTACAGAAGATACATTTTAACACTTGGAGGTAACTTGTTCCAAGGCCTCCTGCTTGTCCAGAAAACTCTTAAAAACTCTTAATTAGCGCTGAAATAATTGGTCGAGTAATCGTGGATCAACAGATCAATCAAAGAACAATTATGATAAACAGTTAATTGTTATTCTTTGATCAAGCAAAAAGGCCAAAGAGTCACTAGTTACAGATTGTCATATGTGACAATTTGCAGCTTTTCTCTTTGGGACAGCAAGTTGAGCAAAACAGCCACCGTGCCACCTTGGGTTTTGGGGAATGATGACATTTGTCACTGTTTTCTGCCATTTGATGGACTGGCCAGTTAATCAATTGGATATAATTGTCATCATCATCATTCTGCGAGGTAGAAACTGCGTGCCCTCACTGTCTTCATCCCTATTTGACAGCTTCAACCATCAGTAACTCATTGTGTTTTGCCAGGAGATGATTGACAGCTGTTTGTGATGCTAACGTGTTGTTTCACTCAGCTGTTGGGAGTCTGTGCTGTGCTCTTATTCAACTCCAGTAATAATCTCAAGACGCTCGTCATGGCTCTGGAGAGACACAATAGCCTCAAACCAAACAGCTGAACTCCAGTTCTTGTTGTGGTTTCACAGCACTCAAAGAATGTTCTATATATTCTGCTGTGATGCTGAAGGTAGAAGATATTTTAGTTGAAATGTATTGCTTAGAGTTCGTATGGGATCATAGAAGACTGTTGTATCTTGAGTCCAATAAAAAACTGTGCAATAACAATTTATCTGTTTCATCTGTTTGTTTACTGTAGGTAGCAGTGATAGTGAATGGATGGATTTGTAGCTGCAGGTTTAGTCCATGACTGCCATCCAATGGAGTAAGCCAGAAAATACACACAGATCTTTAATTTATTTTTTTTCTACCTTGCCTCTCCTACTATGTAATACAGTACAGTACTTAAACAAATATGTAGCTTGCTTAATTCACAAATCCTCTCCCTGGGGTTCCTCTGTATCCTTTAAATTATAAATGTTAATCATGCACAAACTTTTGATATAGCAAAGTTTGTTCCAAATATCTTGTGATACAGAAAGGTTACTTGTTAAAAACCCACAGAAGAGGCCCAAGAATATAGCCTTGGGGAACTAATACACTCAGATGTATTAATGATATAGACCTTTTTTTTTTTTTTTACAGCAGCCATTTTGACATGCAGGGGTAAACACGTGTTACAGATCAGGTCAAACAAAGTCAGGGGGCTGTGCATGTTCGCTCACTAAGTTCAAATTTAGCACATTATCTCATCAACAAAAATGGTTGCAATAATGTGCTTCTCAGGGTCTTTTAGATCTGCCAGTATATTTATGATCCATACCCATCATTCATTTCTCATTCGTTCATTTAAAAAGACAAAGAGACCCAGCAGGTTATAGTGCCTAGTATTTTATTTTCCTGAAGACAAATTTCGTACAATAAAACATTCCATCACAATCCAAAAAAAAAGTCCACTCTAAGAGAATTCACCTACTATGTAAACCTATGATCTTGGTTTAAACATTATTTGTCATAATGAACAATTCTCTCCCAAAGCTAAAGACCAGAGGACCATAATCTGATATTAAAAAATAATGGGGCGCACACCATGTACTGAATCCGATTAATTACTGCATGTCGTCATCCTCTCTCTCTCTCTCTCTCTCTCTTGCTGGTCCAAGCCAATAAAGGCAAAAAGCCCAAAACAACAAAACATCTTTAAAAAATAATAACTATATACAATTATACTATGACAACAGGTGGACTTCCTTCTTGTTAATGGCCTAGAAGGTGTACACTGGGTCCATTATTACCTTATCATTCAGTGTGGATAGTGCAGCTCCAGAATTTGTCTTAATCACATTATGGGCTTTGCTTCTTGTTTCAAGCTTTGGAAGAGAGCGGCTCAGGTGAGACCCGGATCACAGGATTAACTAGTAAGCAACTTCCATTTAAGTCCCAAAATGTCCCACACATCAGGTACACAAACATCATCCATGAATACAAAAACCAGCAAAATATTCTAGTAGCCACTGTCTCTAAATAAGTTTAAATGTGATGAGAAAATAAACCGAGTTATACTTGTGTAATGCTTAGTAATTGTTAGTTGGAAACGACATGATAGCATGGTTAATTTATATTACACCACTTCCCCAACACCCTTGCCAACCTAACGCTGAGACGACTACGTAGCATATGAGTGCAAACAATTACGGAGCATGCACTTGTTTACCTGTAGAATATGTAGTTATTGAAGCAGACACTGTAGCTGTAATTGCTATTCATCCCGCTGCCTTTGTCCCATCTATCAACAGCATATTTCAACCCTTTAAATACTGTTTCTGTTTGAGGTAAAGTAACTGCTTTAGCAGTTCAGCCAGACTTTTTCTTTTAGCCTTGCCACAGAAGGAAACCATTGCATAATTAAACTACGAAAGCAGTAACAAAAAGGTCGGTTTCTCCATAGGACTATACATATACACATTATAATCTCTTTTTTACAATATGGAGCCATCCATAATTGCTGCCATAGTCCCCTATCTGTTATAGCATTTTCTGAAAAAGAAAATTTACATTATCGCACATTATCTGCCAACAGAGCCTAAAGTGACTCCCATCATCCTACAGCAGCCCTTATATTGCTTTAATATTGTCAGCAAGTGACCATCTGCAAGGTCGCATAGTCCTCAATTATATTAAAATAATCTAGTGGTGTCACAACATCAGCAGACGTTGGATATGGTGCATGATCAGCAAACTGCTAGAACACAGCAATGAAGACTTTTTATCCCTTTACCTGGCTGATAATGCAAGTAGGATTTGTTTTTTGGAATAGTCATCAGAATTGTAACATTATCACTTCTGTCAAACAAAGGGCAGGTGTGCAGATTGAAGACAGTTTTCAGTCCAGTGACAACCTCATGTCAGAGGCCCCAAAGTCTGAAGTCTGAACACTTAATGAAACATTCTCAATATGCATCCTCTTGAGCTCTGTGCAACTCAATCCGCCGCTAACATAATCGAGTCCACAACTTGACTAAAGTCTAACCTGCAATCCCTGAAGTCCTTCAGCCTTTGGAGCCACTCTGAGGAGCCTGTCGGGGGTTTCTATTCATCGTTCCTGTTTTGTTTTAAAGTTTCTGTGCGCGCCAGTGTGTGGCCAGTGGCAGTGGATGAGATGGAAAATCATTTACAGTCTCAGCAGATCTCTTTGACTCTTTTCAAGTGAATCACCAAATGCCAGCAGTGCCATAAAGGAACATGTAATGATGAGATGGGCACTAATTAAAAGACCATTACATGACCATTCTTTTTTCCAATTTGTACATACGTAACACTATTATATACCATAGAAATATATAAATATTATAAAATGTCTCTTTTTAAGATGAGCAAGCAAAGGCATGCTACTTGATTCAAAGCTCTATTTCTGCTCTTGTCATAAAATCAGTACATTGCAGGATAGAGAAGGAAAGCAACTTTGTGTAGGCGTATGTGTAAAAAAAACCTGAACAGGAAGTTGGCTATTTATGCGGGGTATCTTGTTGAAATTTAGTTGTGCTCAAATTGGTGTGGCAAAGAGGTGAAAATAAAAATCGATGGGGCTGAATCTGAGCTTGGAACTGTGCAACAGTCATATCTGAAGCTAACTGAGGCCCGTTTGGTAAGGGATACTTCCCTTTTCATGATTTATTGTCTGTTCTGGACACACTTCCTCCGCGGTCAGCTCGTCAGGGGAGTTTATCATCTATCTTGAAGGGTAAACCATACTGCGGCGGGACGGTTGAGTGATGAGTGTGGGCAGGGGGGGGGGGGGGG
>NW_023339763.1:15492603-15521957 GCF_004916995.1 Morone saxatilis | reverse complement strand
AAAAAAAAAAAAAAAAGGAGAAAATGTATTAATGCCGGAGTTGTTTAAAGCTGTATGGTCCATGAGCTTAAAGTATGCGCTGCAGCACACTAACTCACTAAGTAAGGCTGGATATTGAACCTCAATATCAAAACATTTTTAATTGCTACCCAACCCTTCCAGTACATTTTCAGAAGCTATTAAGGATGCAGAATAAATACAAACATTCAGTATGGACACCTTTAGGGCTGTTAAGCGACACGAGTGGACACATTTCAGTGTTGACTCATTTAAAGCCTCATATCATTTCAGTGTGGGTTTTATTAATGTTGTGCAAGCTGGGTCTACTCTGTGCAAGACTTCTGGTATTATTTCTCCTTTGCTGAACCTTAAAAACGACTGAAAAGTCGAATATATCCCACATATTTTTGGCTTTTCAAACTACACACTCCCAGTACTACATCCCTGGCACCAAGGCCCTTTTTGGATACACTTCACACATTTTTGAGATTGGTTTTACCCAGCACCTGAGATCAAGCTATTTTCTACTAAGTAGATCACATGTGGTGGACTTACCCTCTGGAGGTTCAGACATGGGTGGGTTGAGACAATACATATGATAGCCTCTATCACAGTCGTCACAGAACAGAAGCTGATCCTGGAAGAAATGGGACAACAAGAGCACACATCAGTCTTCAGTACTCTACAATACATACAATATGTAAATGCAGGTAAACTCACGTCATTCTCTGAGGTGCCACACATGTTGCAGCACTTGCACTCTATGCACTGCCAGCGGTACGTCTTCACAGCGGCCATCATCACAGGAGTGAACTGCAGGCAGGAGGGGTGGCCTGAGAGTAGAATAATGTTTATCACAAAGATTCCTGCTCTTAACAAAATTAACTATTTTTCAACTTGCTGCTCTATTCAAGCAGAAAACTGTTTCTAACGCACCTGAGCGTCCACAGTCGGAGCAGGACACCAGCTCTTCTGACTGGCCAGTCTTGTGATTGGTTTTGGAGTCTCCCAGGCAGAAATCACAGTAATTATTAGGCAACGCGAGGCCGTCTGGACCTTTCTTGGGAGCTGAGAAACAAGATGAAAGCACCCAGAGAGCATCAGTGTTCAGTCTCTAGTACAGTTGAGCTCTACGTTGAACCAATCTGACGACAGTGACTGATCTCTTACTTTTAGGCTCGTCGGGCACTGGCAGGGCCGGCTCGTTGATCTCCAGCTCTTCCTTCTCCTCCCCCTCCTCCTCAGCCAGGTGGGAGTGGGCATAGTGGTAGCTCAGGCCGGGACGGTTCTTGTAGCGCTTCCCACAGACTGCCACCAAAACCAGAAAACATAACGTGTATGAAAACAAAGAATACATTAGTGAAGTCAAGGTTATGCAAAGTCAGTGATGAAAGGTTGACTAGTTATTTTTGCTGTCTGGTACAGCTGAGTGTACTCACTTTATTACGTTACATTATTGTATCATACTCTCCACATTGTTGTATTTAGTGGCTCAATTCTGTGCTGATACAAGGACTTTGGGGTTTATTTTCAGAGAATTTAGTGAATGTAACAGTAGCAACCAAAGCCCTACAGTTTCCTACTTTAGATATAATGTTATATACTGTACATGTACAGGCTCAAGGATGTCCATAACTGTTAAATAAAATTCAGTGATTTAGCTACACAACCCATACAGGCAAACATAATCAGACTGTAGATGTGTTCAATGTCTATTCTATAGCCTTAAAAAGGGAACTCCACTACTAGCGTAACACAGTCCAACTAAGTAGGTTTCAATGTCAACCCTGACCCCGAAAATATAGCAGAAATGTAATGCTCCGTTGGTGGAGAGCTCTTTTAAAAGACATGTAGTGATAGAATTTAACACACGGCTTTGAAGTGGTGAGGTAATGATACGTTTGGGACCGACCAAAGCGCTTCTGTGATATCCTCCTTTTTTGCTTAATATCTGGATCACCACAATGACACATGATGGCAATGAAATTAGAGGGAAAGGTAAAGAATGGTGATGAGCTTTGGGAGTATGAAGAACATGAGCTGGAGCTCTGTGGTAGCCATGTATTTTAGCTCAGTATTGAGACATCTCAGCCACCGTGAGCACCGCACATCTGCAGTCAGTAAATGAGACAAAGGAGTAACTGCTCAGGTGTGCCACCTTTACAATAGTTTTTACTTCTTTAATTTAAGACGTGCACTACCTAAGCAGTGTTTAACTAATGACTATGTTACACTGGAATAAAAGTCATGGTTTTGTTTTACTTGACTTCATACATCCATCTTTCTAAAAAATATATGTTTGAGTGTATATGATCTCTGTAGATCTGCAGTCAAATTATTCTAACAGCGGCTCCATACTGCTCTGAATATTGATGTTTCGGATCTGAATTTATAATCCATTAATCACTGTGGTGAGAGATGCCAGCGGATTGTGTAAGGAGGATGTACTGGCTTTAGGGAGGACAAAGATGCCACTGTGTACTGCCACTGTCACAGGGGGTGTGTGAGGTTTGTCATAAGATAACATGCAAACACCAAGTACTTCTTCTTTCACTTCCATACTTTCTCTCATTTTCACTTCCTCAAAGGCCAACCTATTTCTTTAACTGTCATCTAAAAAGGAGTGAGTCCTCCCTGGGACACGTTTCTTCTAGTCACATGCCAAGTGATAGTGTGCAGTGGAAAAACATCCCCTCAAAAAGGTTGAACAGACATCAAACTGACTCAAAGCCAAAGCAGCAGTTCACTCTAATACATGGAACGTGGAATGAGACTTTACAGGGTGCAGAGGTGGTGAAGAGGAATAAAGAAAAAGGCAAGGGAAAAACTATAATGCAGTCAAATTGTACACATGAAGTTGTGAGACAAAAGACAAAAAGCACAGAGAGAAAAAAACAGCAGCAGGCTCCAGCTTCTAGCTTATCTAAATCTGGGGGAAGTTCAGGGCCAGATTGAGGGGAAAAAATTACTTTCATGGGCCACAGCTTATCTTTTGTAAGCTGAGACGGCTCATATCTTTGGCTGATTACAGACTACAGTTTAATTGGGGTGTACAATAACATGGTTTTGACCTTTTCTAAATCGAGTTAATCACATTTAAGTAAACTGTGCAGAACAGAACAAAACCTTTACCCTATGAACTGAACTACACAAAGAGCAAATCTACTTGGTAACGCAGACAGAAAAAAAACAAGACAAAACACAAGCAGTGAAGACAAAAGACAAGGCAGACTGGAGTAAAAAAGGAATGAGAGAAATATACCTCTTTCAGAAGGTTTTGAAATATGCTTTTGTTTGATAGTGTCTGAAAAGAGAGAAGAGAAGGAGAAGAGAGAGCACAGACAGAGACTCAGAGAAATAGGCTCATAGACCGACAGAGGATCAGTCAGTCAGTGCCGCCCTACTGAGAACTGCAGCTGAAAGTGAAAATGCTTCACAAAAGAGGAAAAAAACACATCAAGCAGTACAGATACATAGTCTGACAATACCAAAGAAGTGGAAGAAACATTTCCACCTCTAAGGGTGGAAAGATTTAAAGTTAAAGAAATGTAATGATATCACAATGGCAAACAAAAACAAAAAAAAAACAGAGCTGAGCCTAAGCTAGCCTTACAAATATCAGGTTCAGGAAGTCTAACAAAGAGCAAGAAAGATGATGGTATACATTAAGAGAAAGGGGAGAGGATGAAAAGGAAGGCGATAAAGAATAGCGGTGTAACGGTACGTGGATTTATCCCAGGACGTTCAGTTTGGTACGCGACTGCCTTGTCACACCCTGTGACCTTAACAATTACTGTCAAAATAGCCTGTTTACGTCTACTACTCGCACACGGGGAACATATATTCTAGTGCTCCAGTTTTACCTGGAAAGTTTTGGAAGTTGTTGTCTGTCAGCTGTAGCGCGCTACTTGGCTTTTGTTGGGTTAGTCAAGCTCAATGGGCAGCGATCAGTGTCAACATTGTTCAAATGAAGTCGGGTATGACCGTGGAAACACTTTTACAACAGCATCACCCGAATGTGTCCATCAGTGGAATGAGACAAAAACAGACTGGCAGCCTCTCACTGCAGATGTGCACCGAGCCAAAGCAGTAACTAACACTATACAGTGTTTATCGCTGCGGATATGCAACCATACTTAAAGGTCCAGTGTGTAACACTTAAGAGGCTTTACTGGTAGAAATGGAATATAATATGCATAGGTATTTTTCAATAGTGTACAATCAACTTAATATAGGAATCGTCATGTTTTTGTTACCTTAGAATGAGCCTTTTATATCTATAGAGTATCTATAGATATAAAGATATACAGGTCGTCTTCTGTGGTGACAACCATGTTGAACAACCATGTTTCTACAGTAGCCCAGAACAGACAAACCAAACACCGGCTCTAGATTCCGTTTACGATTTTCTCGGCCACTGTAGTTTGTCCTTCACGATTAGAAAGGCAGGGTGAAGCAACATTACAATCTGAAAATACAATGCTGGAGGAGACTCAATCCAATACACTGGACCAAACATATGGTGCCCTATATAAAGGAGTGCAATCTGCAGCTGTTGAGGAATTGTTAATAAGTCAGACTGTTAGGATGAAGCAATACTGACATTTATCAATTTGTAATGGTATTACTGACAATAGGTCAGTATTTGAGTGCATTAACTGTTACAGTAAGAACTGATGAGAACTAATGAACTACTGTTAAATAAAATGATTTTTTTTAATTTTGTGTACCGTTACACCGCTAAGAGTGAGGACTTTGGCAAAGTCTTGCTTGATTAGATTACAAACATTGCAGCTATTAACATCTGCAGTGACCCTCTGCTCGGACCCGAGCTCAAATCCTCTACTCTCCCCCTTCAGGACTCACTGTCACAGGCGTACGGCTTGTCTCTGTCCTCCAGTGCTGCTGTATCCAACTTCTTACGGGTACTGCCCACTCCTCGACCCTGAGGACAGAGACATTATTAGAGTCAACAGACAAGATGGGACACACACACACACACACACACACAGAGTTGGGGGGGGAAAGTGTAATCATCGTGTACACATGTAGGTATTTACCTTTCCCTTCCCTTTGCCTCTTCTTTTAGGTGTGTCTTCCTCATAGTCTTCATCATCCAGGTCGTCCAGGAAGTCATCTGGCTCAAGGACTCTCTATGTTGAGGCAATGACACAATGAGATAATGAGGCTAATGATTCAAAAAGTCATATCATTTTCTTGACTCTTTATGCTGAAAACAAGAACCTTTCTAATCCGAGCAGCAGGGTTGAGGCCTCCGGTGTAATCACTCTGGTTTGAATCCTCCTCAGACCCTCGGAGCTCTGTGGTTGTCCGTTTTTCCAAGGAGTCGCCCTTGAGCAGGGCCTCCAGGCTGCTGCCATCCGCTGATAACAGAGCATCCTTCTTCAGTCCAATATCTACCTCTATGAATACAACAGAAATAAGAGAAAAACACCTCTCAGTAACAAATAATTATTATTATTATTATTAAGACAATAAGATATAAGACAGCATTTTATAACGTTTTTCATGGAAAAACAGAGGATGAGCTGAATGCTGTGGTACCTGACTTGACAGGAGGGAAGATAAGCCGGGGGTCCTCCGGAGGATGAGAGCGCCGTTTCTTCCTCCACCTCCTGGATGGGTAGGTGTAGAGCTGCCCTGGAGCCATGCCTGAGGGGCATCAGAACAGATCCATTTACACAACACTGATCAGCTTTTTGACAAACGGACGGGGGGAAAAAAATCTGTACTTCAATTCCCTAGAAATAGCATTTGTCTTGTTAGCATAATTAGCATTCTAATTTAATTACATTAAATTACACTTTGTTATTGGAAAAAGAGTTTGTTGTGTATAGGAAGTTTTCACTCTAAAGACAAGTAAAACAATTTAGTCCACTTTCACAAGAACTGCGGGGAATATTTTAACAAATGCAACATGCAGACTACAAATAAAATCATGTAGGGAGGCTTACGGTGCATTTTGTGGCACACTACATGTTTTTGCGTCTCACCTGGTCCCCTGTGTCTCTTTTCCATCCAAATGTAGCAGTTGCTCTGAGCAACACCGGTCTGGGAGTCAAGGAACGGCATTCGGACGCTCCTCTCAGCACAGAGTCTGGCATTGTAGTTGTGACATTGCTCCATGGCATCTCTGTAGTACTGCTCTCCCAACCTGAAACAACAACAACCAAAGCCACACAGATGCTGCTTATTCTGCCTATTGTGATTAAAAACACAGAAATCAGCAGGTGCGGCCATTTCAAAACCAGTCCCATCTTACTTCAAACTTTCAAACATCTGTCAGTGTAGTTTAAAGCCTGCTTCCTTTCTCCGTTGTGCTGCCACCTTGGGAAAAAAAACAGCTCACTCACTAGACAATGTCTTTGTACTTAAGGCTACATCATTAGTGAGAGTGCAACAGCAGGTGCTCTTTTGTTGGTACATCAACAACAAAGAGCTTGGTAGGCAGCGCAGTCACAAGTGTGCAGTGTTTTTAACATAAATAAACTCAAACAGGGCTGCGCGCTTAATCCCTTTTAGGAAAGCTAAGGGCTGCATCTCCTCAGACAAACAGGCTCATGACATGAACCTCATCGGTTTTTCAAGTCCTTGAGTGGCAAGGAAAAGAGGGAATAAAGACAAATAGTCATCCTGGAGTTGCAATTATTGAGGTTGTCAGGGAGCAAGAACAATAACACTAGTTGTAGAGCCGCCTTGATGAGAGAACTGCAAGTATACTAACGTTATGTAGTTGTATAAAGGATTAAAGCACTAAACTTTAATGACAAATCTCATTATTTCATTAGCTACTTGTAAAGACGTAATAATTCTGCCTAGTACTGTAAATATGTCTGTGTTGCTATACTATTTGATCAGGACTAAACCAGAAATTCAATATTTTCACGGAAAATATATACAAGAGTGACTGTTTCTATTTAATACATCTATTAGAATTTAAATATTGCCATGTATGTGAATATTTCTCATTTTAAAGCCATAAATATTATTTTCTACATTATTTTTAGTAGTTTTTTTTTTACTGAGACTAAAGTTTAAAACTTCTTAGACAGCATCTAATTAAAAAAACAACAAAAACAACAACAACAACATA
The DNA here is from genome assembly GCF_004916995.1 of Morone saxatilis. NCBI lineage: Eukaryota > Metazoa > Chordata > Actinopteri > Moronidae > Morone > Morone saxatilis. The sequence continues at coordinate 15,514,843 of NW_023339763.1, read as the reverse complement.
CAAATAAGCTTTGAAGAAGTTCAAAATATAGTTTAGAAGAAACTTATTTTTGTGGCAAAGTATCCTAAGTCTAATGTTTTCATACGTTACCATGGTTACTAAGAACTTACCCCATCGCTAATTACCGCAAAAACGTCAACCACCGCGAGGAACCGACGCGAAGTAGAGAAAGACAACGGAAATGGAAACACGTTTTCAGCACAACCAGGTTATATTACGGGTCGCTGGAAAACTTCACAGCCCCAAAGAGTTACTCATATGGCAGCGAGAGAGCTGCGGTAGATTGCAAGCCCACATGAAGGGAGCTGTTCCGAGGCCAGTCTTTCATTCATTCTCCAGTACTCGGCCAGTCACCGCGGCTCCGAGCCACCGTCCCTCTCTGTAGCCTGTTAGCGGGCGAGCCACCTAGCTGCCACACTTTTACCGACGTTAGCACCGCGGCGGCTCCTCGGTTACAAAAGACACAACAAGTAACCAGAATATCTCTCTATTAGTACGTTTATGCTCCAATTGACGCACGGGCTATTAAAACAGACCCGTGATTTGTGTTTCAGAAGCGTCATCTGCGTGTCCGCTAACTTACACTTCCATTTCCAGGATGTGAACAACACACACACGACGGTCCGACAACGTTGGCTAACCTCACCAAGTCACTGGAAATGTCGCTAAGCTCGCCCGCGACGCCGTCGGTGGCTGTGTGAGCGCGATGTGACCGCGCTGTGTGTCGTCTGTGTGTCGTCTGTCCAGGTGTAAGGTGTGAATAAAAGTCCCAACACTTACAGTTTGACAACATTCTCAACAACAGCTGCCATCTTGGTTTAATACACGGGGAAAGTGGCGGTGGGTAATGTGTGCCCTCCGTCTGGACTTGTAGGCAGATGGAGCAGGAAACCTGACGCCTAGCGCCCCCTAGTGGTGGCTGTGTGGCGTTGCCAGATGTGTTCTCACGGTGATTTCCCCAAAAAATGTCATTATCAGTGGCTCATAAATGTATCCCGTAACATTATATCCTTAATCATCAGTAAAAGTGCACCTTATTTACACTAAATGCTGCTCACGAGGCGGTACAGTACCAAAAAGAAAAGAGAAGCGACTTTAGACCGACCTTCTTCACAGCAGCCATTTTGACATGAAATAGTAGGGTAAACACAGGTGTTAATGATACTATTCAAGGTCTGTTTCATTCAGGTCAAACACAGTCAGGGTGCTGCTGTAGTGCATGTTGGCTCACTGTCTGCTACACCTGTGTTTACCCTACTATTTCATGTCAAAATTGCTGCTGTGAAGAAGGTCCAATTTTAACATTTGGACCTACTGGTTCTGACCTCCAAGTTTCACAAATTTAGTTCTTTGTTATTCACACCTAAATACTTTTTATTTGTTCAACTTTTCTTGTCTCGTTGTCACTAAGTGCAAGGAAACCATTAATTAAACTGCATCAAACATGTGGAGATGTTTCCTCCCACACGGCTTTCTCTTTATAAACTTTTAGACTGTGTTATCTTCTTATTGTGCCATCTATAGCTGGCTCATTATTTTCCCTGTTCTTTGACCATCACCCACATCCTCTTCCATTTTTTCAACCACCAATAGCAGAGATTATTACTGCTGTGATGAAACAAAGGCTCTGGTTTCTCTCTGAAGGTTTGCGCTGCTCTTCAGATGATGACATCCTTCCCAGCAGCCCCTGATTCATCATAAACTTACTGTATGTTAGTCATTACTCGCTCATCCTTGACCTCATTTGCTGCAGTTGCATCATTAATTTATTCTCAGTGACAGCACTGCAGCAGCGATCTTTCTCACATACTGCAAGAACATTTCTCATGTAGCCTACTGTAGTAATACGTGAACACACACATTGAGCTCATATCCAGAAGATTTGTTTTTTTATTCTCAAATTTACAAACCCATTCTGCTCTCTTGTAGCTGACATTTTAAAAAATAGTTTTATAAATTCACTTGCAACAACAGGTGTACTGATGGGTAACAAATTAAAGTAAAAGCTGACATAAATTATCAATATTGAGATATTAGGACACCACTTCATTCTTTCAAAATATATTTCCTCACCCTGTGAATTAATGATTTCAACAGGGGGAGAACTGGGCCTGCTCAGCATTTGTATGCCTGTAACAGAGCTAAATGGGATGTTCATTGCTTAATTGTACTGAAGAATCTACATTCATACTCAAATTTTCCTTTATTGTCATCTTTCTGTGTAGTGTGTCCACTGAACTGCTGTGTTGTGTCAATAATCACAGTATAGAGAATCAAATGGGTCACTGGTAAAGATGCTATTGAGTTGCATTATGGAAAATGTAGGATGTAGTATTTTTGGATCTTAACTTACACTTAGGACAAAATAAATAAATAAATCAGGATCTCTCTGACCATAGTTATTTTAAGCTGGCTTTTGTGAGTCCCTAACTCTGGAAAATCCTAACAAACTTTTCTATGAAAACTCAATCTAATGTTTCTGACTTGATTTAGTTGAGGTATACTGTGATGTGTAATTGAACAGTTTGAGTGTCAGATTAAATAATAATTCAAATATCCAACTTGGAGCACGTTTACATTGTTTGTTTATCATAAAAAACCCTGCAACAATATCACGTTTTTGATTAAACCATGTTTTATTATTCCTAATATTAGATGTAGATACACAAGTCAACAAACATTATTTTTGATTTGTAATGAAAATGCTCCACAGCACACTGACATCGTGTGGAAGGGTCTGGTATTACAGACAAGTACCTGAAAATGGACAGCAGTTATAATTTTTGCAATAAGTTGCATTAGTAACAGTAGTAGTAATAGTAACAACAGTAGCAATAATGTAATAATAGCAATTAATAATAGTAGTGGTATTAACAACTCTGAATTACAGAGGAAGGAACAGACATTCGTCAAAAGTAATGAGAAATGAAGGTAGGTGGACAGGCTTATCAAATGCTGCAAGACAGACCACTGGATGAAAAAATACAAGCTCCCACTAGACAGCAAATATCCTGCCTTCTTCTAAAAAAGGAAGCTCAAATTGTCACCAGTCTGTTTTCACTCATATCTAATACTTAACAAGTAAAAGTTGTTGTTTTTTTCTTCATTAAGTACTCTTTTTTTTTTCTTCTAAGTACTCTTCTAACCAAAGAACCCATCTCTTTGACATCAATAATACATACTTTCCATGTTCTGGTCAAAGCTCACCGGTAGCACAATGTTATTTTGAAAAGATGCCATATGCAACATCGAATCACAGCCAGCTGAGGACCATTCCCACAAGACTGGATTGCCAGGGTCATTCTGCATTAAATATACAGTACAGTATTAATGTGTATGAGTGTGTGTGTGTGTGTGTGTGAGTGAAAGAGAGAGAGAGAGAGCGCTCATGTACAATATGTCAAGTATGAGAAAAATTTTTGCTTCACATGACCAATTTGGCCAAACTAATTTGAATCATTCACATTCAAACGAGCTGATAAGAAAATACACTGTGTGACCTTTAAACTTGAACTCCCTATCATCAACTGGATGCTGTGTCTGATGTACAGAGCAGAGAAAAGGTAGCCATTGTCACTAAAAACAGCTCATCCACCGGGGAAAGAATGACTCCTCCATTCGAAATTGTGCACAATGTACAATAACTGCGTTGGCTCACTTATGTATGCAATGATGTTATTACCTTCCTAGATCGTAGCTTTGTATAAGGCTACGTAAACTAGGCGCTCTGTCACACACCCGGGATACGAAGTCCCACTGACAGAGACAAGGCAGTCAGTTTGATCAAGCTTGCACCAGATGCTGTCAACTGGACCCAGTTCAATAGTCTCAAAGGGTGTTTTGAGATATTTCTCTTCTCTGACTTGGAGGGTCTTTGATTTGCGTGATAAACCACCGGTAACACATTCATTTGAGATAGGAAAATAAGGCCAACCTGTTTAAACTAACATCCAAATACAAATTCACTTCCAGCTGTTTTTGTTATCACAACAGTTTGGTGCGACATTCTTGTGGACTAATCAGCCTTCCCAGGCATGGTATACACATCCAGGCAATTACCAGCTTTAAAAGACTCCCTTTGATTGATTACTTGCAACCTACTTGTAAGAAAATCAATAAAACTCTTAAATTCAGAATTGTTATCCAGTAACTTCCTGTTGAATTTTGGCAGTTAGAAAAGGCAAATCAACACTTAAGTGACTATAATAACAGTTAACGACCTATCCAATGGTCTCGAGATATTAAAGTTGCACTACTGCCTACAGTCTCACAATATATTATAAATTCCCTTTTCATTTAATCTGAGGAAACTAATAAATCTCTATCAGTTTTCTTTATATTAACTATACTGGATTAGCTTGTTTTACATTATTGTAAATGCCAATTACAGATCATTTATTTAACCCTGAACATGAAGTGATTTCATGTTTTCAGAGTACATCAACACAGTAGAGAGTAGATGGCAATGATGAGACACATACAAGTATAAACCTACATGAAGTTATAACAAATATGCGAGAGCACAACACTCATCTAAGAGACAATTTAGGACTTTTCCCTCTCTGCCACCGCTAGTGAGCAAAGCTTTCCAATGGTTACTGTTCATTTATAATCCACTGACATACATTAGATCATTGCCACAGGGCACATTTTTAACACGTATCTTCGTACTAAGAAAGCTTCCTTTAAGACTGTTCGAATGGAGGGTGGGTTTGTAAAAAGGGGTTCAGTGTATCTGTAGTCGGTTCAAGTAAGGCTCAGTACACCTCTCTCTGTCAGGTAAAACGCATTCTTCACTGCCTATCCAATCTCACTTCCACACCCCTCACTTCACCTGTAATGAGACCTGTCAGCTGTCCATCTGTCCTGCTTGCGTCCCTGCGGTCTGCCACAGAAAATGTGCTTCAGCTTTTTATCTACAAACTGCCCCCATGCCTTCACACCAGTAGAGAGAACGGAAATAGATATTAGAAGACTAAAACAGGAATAACCACCTTGAGGAACTTCATTGGTAATGTCAGCTTACGTGTAATAAAAATCAAAGCAAAGAAAAGCTAATTTTATTAAATCATTCCAGTTAAGATTATTTTGTGTTTGTGTCTGGTTTTCGTCTACCTTTGCGGACTGAAAAGCAGCATTCATCTGGCCACGTTTGATCAGGAATAACATAAACGTGCAAAATCCACAGCACCACAACGCACGCACACACGCACGCACACACGCACACACTAGAAAACTAATCTTCTCTGCTTTGTACAGAAAAAAAAGAAAGTCGAAAATTAAGCAGAAAAGATCACTCAAAAGGAATAATCAAATACAGGCAAAATTAGAGATAAAATAAAAAATAAAACCACTTATTAAATATATATATATATCATTTTCCCAATGAAACTTGTGATCACTTACTGCACACTGCTAAAATTTAATGAGCTTTATTTTTTTCTCAAAACACCTCATCATGTCATTCCTAAAAAATAAAACAAAAAAAACAATACATACAAAGGGCAAGCCCAACATTCTCCACTATTCTGCACTAGTTTAACCAAATTTGTTTCTCTCCACAACATGAATCAAGATTATCTACTGTCAAATTAATTAGTTTGTTTTATCAAACCAGCAATAGCAAAAGATAAATAATAATAATAACAGCAATAATATCGGTCAGGTTAATAACATCAATACCAAGAACAGAAAAAGAGACTGATGTGATCCTTCCCAAAGAAGAGAGCGCTTGAAGGTGGGGAAATAAAACCAGAGTGCACCACAGCGGAAAGCCTCCATCCATCGTTTTGTTAGTGGCGCAGCATCAAAACGGCTCAGCAAGGAAAGACTCACCGAAGAGAAAATATTCATGCTGAAGGAGAGCCGTTTTGGTGGACTGGACCTGAACGAGGCCTGGATCCCTGCTAATGCCAACCACACCTGCTACTGACTCAGACAAGTAAGCTCTGCTGGTTGGCTAAAATTACCTGAAATTGGATGAGGGCTTTCTTTGTTGTGTGCAGCCAAATGCGAAATATGGACTGGGTGAACCAAAAAGTCAGTGACAGATAAAAGCGAGGGAGAGAATCAGAGAGAAAGAAAAGAAAACAAAGTTCTCTGTAAGCTACGTACAGTAGCTGTCGACAAATTCCTTGGGGCTTGCACTGAGAGCAGTGTGTTTGTGTGACCTGTTTGTACTTTCCTTTCTGCCTGCTTCAGTTTATTGAAATTTTGACAAATGTAGCTTCCATCGATGATTTTACAAGTGTTCTATTTTTTCTTGCCAAAGAAGCTGAACCTCTTCTCACGATCCTTCTCTTTCCCATCCTTGTTGCGCATGGTAACACCTCCGGCATCACCTGAGCTGGGGGAGATGGGAGGCATCGTCATGGCACGGCTGAGCGCCCGCGGACCTCCGGGCGAGTCTCCTGATCCTGTTGGAATGGAGCTGATGATGGAACGAATCCAGGAGCTCATTTCCGCCTTTAGAGAGTCAAAAACCTTTATTATACTTTACCATTCAGGGAGAGTCACAGCACACCAACAAGAAGTCTTTACACAAACATAAATTTGTATTTAGTTATTTATTTAAGTGGAATAATTCTATACATCTCACCTCATCCTTTGCTTGGAACAGGTACTCTTTTCCATCCCCTAGCCTGCAGACAGTATTGAAGAGGTAAACCATTAGTCAGAGATAAGCTATAAAGTCTTATACATCTCAACATTTTGCCATTATCTTGATATTTCATCACAGCCTTTCTTTATAAAAAAAAAAAAAAACAGGGTGAAAACTGTTCTGTATCAGGAATATTCTTTCTGAGGGTTTTTGTTGCCAAGGCTGTTCTCACCTGAGCTTGAATACAAATTTCCTCTTCTTGTAGTCATTGGCTACCTCGCACACAGCCTCTCCAAGGCTGATTGGTACCTCTCCGTGGTATGGAATGCCGTTGCTAGCGCTCTTGCCATCTTTATAGAAACCGAGACTTCCTTTTCTTAAGACACAGTATACGTTCTGCCATGACCTATGAGAGCAAAGTCATGGGATTAGGAGTAAATCTTTAAAAAGATAAAGTAATGAAGAGACATGAGTCTGGTGTTAGAGTTATTCTCTCGCCCTGACAGGCAGATAAGACAAGTTAGGATAGACTGAGACACAACCAACTTAGTTTTCCAACAATTAAAGCTAGTGTAGGTGAGGTTGGAGAAACTGGTGAGAGACAGCACGATTTTGAAAGTATTCAATCAAAAGAAAACCATCAAGATGGATTTTTTTTTTGTCTGGTCGTTATCTGACATTCTTGTGTGACTAGTTCGGCAGCTTTAGCATTATCTGCCTGCTGGCCGTCTTGTGGGAAACTCCGGTCACACACAAAGAGTGCGCAGAGGTAAACAGGTGGGTAGACAGGCAGGTCGGCCATCATTTCATTCACACTGAATAAAGCAACTGGTTGGCCAATTAGCTGAGCTTATTACAGGCCTGTGACTGCTACAGACACCATATTTTTGTCTTTTTTTCAGACCACTTGATTAGTTGATTTGTGTCAGGATGTAATAAGAATTTTAACAAATATAACAAACACTTCTGAATTACATTACCTAGCCTAGCATTATATTGTACAATAATTTGAACTAGAAATCTACATTGGCTGACCTCTCTGATGTGTATCTTAATGCACACACTGACCTGGTAGCTGCCTTTTTGCTGTGGGACTCCATCTCCTGTTTTCGACAGAGCATCCCCTCCATAGTTTCTGGCTCAGACTCTGCTCCACCCCTGCTCGGTAACGTGGCAGAAGGATCAAGCCGAGAAGATGCCAACCCGCTGTCCCGACCTGGCCCGTTCACCGACTCAGACTCTGAGCCCTGTGGTTCAAACCAGAACATGAATGTTGGTGAGGAGGTAGAAAAACACATGGTGGGATGGACGCAGTGAGCAGCAAAGCAGCCATTCACAGCCATACATGAAAAGCCATGATGACGCTTGCTTTGACGGCACTGTATGATTACCTGAGATAACAGCATTGCGTAGGTTCAGAAGGTCCACATAGTCACCCAGTACACAGATATTAAACGGGACAATTACAGTCACTCGCATGGGTAAGGCACACAATTAAAATAACCATACACATGGGAAACATGCTTGCTGAACACTGCACTGAACAGGGATAGTTAAAATGTCTGATTCAGATTTAGTTTGAACAGAGGCGGATACCAATTTGCAATATAAATATTATTATTCTTCATCCGAGCCTCTTCAGTCTCAGTAATTTATTGAGCAACTGAATAATAATAACTACACTGTAACACATAAACAGACAAAAACATACGTGAACACAATTAATGTTCAACTCTTCTAAAGCCTTAAATCCTCCAAACGCAGCTTTTATGTACTAAATTAATCTTGAATAAGAAATCCATAGACAATAGGGTGCCTTTAAAATACTCAATGATGACAGTGGTAGCTGCTAAGGCATTTACCCCGCTCAATAAACGTTTTTTCTAAAAGCATTTAGATGACACCATCAAATGACTTCACCACAGGAAGTATACACATATAGGGAAAAGACTAAAACAAGCTACATATAAATTGGCTTTAGACAACTACAATTATCACCACATTTACAACACTAGGCCTCACATTTACAGTCACTCTTGTCCTGGTCAATATGAGCACATATACAACAACAGACGGATCCATGAAAACAATTATCTTCATGAATCTGCATCATGCCTTTAAACAGCAATGGGACTCATCAATGAAAAACCTTTGTTGCATGAATAAATAAAGCAATGGTTTGCATCTGTGACATAGAGCAATGGCTTCTCGACAGAAGAAAAAAAGGCACTGCAGTTGACCAGGAGCTGAGCGGAGGCTGTGACGGGGGCGAGGGGAAGCTACAAAGCTGACCGTGGCTTGGTACTCACACGCTCCGGCTGCTTTGGCTTACACACACGTTTAGGCTCTGATTTCTTTCCCAGTGACAACGATAGCGATAATGACTGCTGGTAAAAACCCAATAAAAAAATTGTTAAGTGGTCTTCGTCTGTGACAGAAACTTGAAAGTTAGTAAATGTGTTACACTTCCAGAACTTTTTTCAGACACATTGCCATTATGATTGGCTTCCAATAACCATCAATCAACCATAAAATCAGTGAGGCTCAATTAATGCAGACGCCCTTGTCTTGAGTGATTCTTCTCTAGAGTGTTTAGATCTAAACATACGTTTACTTCTGCTTTCCACAAGCAGCCAGTGTAGACTGCCGTTATCTCCTCTGAAACACAGGCAGTGTTCATTTTCATCTGCCAATGAGGACTTTCACTAGGCTCATGTAACATATGTAAAAGTTTACTGTATCCTACCCATTCCCCAACCCCCTCCTCACAGGAGTCCTGTTCCACTGAATCAGGACTCCTGAGGTGGTGAGTGAGTTGGTCCTCTGCAAACCTGCCCTGGTGGCACTAATTCTTTTCAGACAAAGTGCTTCCACACTACAAACAATACCTAACTGCAAAACGTTTCTGCCTTTCCATAATATAAAACTTTGCTGAGATATTTATTTCTCCAATACTTTGCTTGTGTGTGATCTACCTATATACATACTGGTAAAAAAAAAAAAAAAACATTTTTAAACTGGACAATAGCAATGAATGTCATTAGGCAAGGATATGTACCAAAACAACACTGCTGATTAAGGTAGAACAGACAGAGACAAGGACGCACACTCACATACAGTTACACTATGTATTATATATATTGTATTATATGACATAGTCACAGTTTGGACAGCAATGTAATATAGGTAAATCTTTGCTTGTGAACATCTTGTTACAACAACACAAATTACCAGTATTTGTTTTTTTCCAATTCTCTTTCTCAATCATTTTTTAAAACACAGATTGCATATTGAGAGTGAATATAATTCTAATAGATCCATGACATAATATAGGAGATGAGGCACGACAACATGGAAAAGACATTACAGGACATTACATGCTAGAGCCCTAAAAATGATATTAGAAACCTGTTTTAAAACATAAAACTCTTGCGCCACAGAGCAGAAACATTAATACATTTGAAGCATTTGGATCTATAAAACATGTCTCACCTGCGATGTGTCATTGTCGCTGTGTACTCCATTCACTGATACCGACTGATTGAGTGTGGTCTGGTCCAGACTGGTTCTGTGTTTGAGAGCAAGGAAAAGCATGTTAATAAAAATAAACATCTGTTGATATACATCAACAATTTTCTACCAGACTCCCACTTTGGTTTACCTGGCTGCAGAATCATGTGCATGGCTTTCTGTCTCAGACTGTGCCACTTCTTCTGCTGGGGGCGGTGTAGGGGGTCGCCGTGCTCTCTCCTCTTCCTCTCGCCTCCTCTGGATCTCCTGCTCCTCAAGCTGAAAAATGTGAACTCAGTAATGTTGTCTAAACTTAACAACTCGAGAGGGGAAATCAGTGCCTACAGTCATAGAAGAGTGGCAGACATCCTGTATCTACCAGATATCAATCCATTCTCAAATACTTGTGACATCATCTCTCTACTTACTGTAGTGAGTTTCTCCAGCAGCACAAAGCGGTCTTCCCAGGCTGCAGCAAGTTTCTCAAAGGCCTCATGGCGCTTAATTAGGCTCTCTACTTCATCCACATTTGCACCCAGCTCTGCTGCTCGCACCAGAGGTTCTTGCCCTGCCAACCAAGACTCTGCCACATAGGCATCACGTCCAAACTGCAACACTTCTAGCACTAAAATGCAGAGAAAAGGGGAGCAGAAGACAGAAAGACATATTCAAAAATACCGTATACACAGCATAAGGACACAATCAAATATGTGTAAGCACCATTGACAGTATACATAATGGACAGAGCTTCCAGACTTTAAAGTGAGGCCAATGCAGAAGTGTCTTAAAACCTGCATTCTATGTAAAGGCAGACAGGGGGAGCTCCAATAAAAAAAAAACAATACCATGCATGCTAATGGAGAAATGACCCAACTTCTTGCTTGATTAATTTGCTCAGTAAACAGTTTCCTAACGAGTTTATGGTCCCAATAACTTGTTTCAAGTCTTCTTCTATATAGTATGATGTTCATTTAGTAAATTACAGTCCAATTTAGAGTGAAATACACGGTAACGCAGAGTATGTTTTTGGGGCGTGGTTACATTATGATTAACAAGTCACTCTCAGTGAACGAAACTCAGTTCAAACTGTCAAACTAGGCAGTGCAGATCAAATAGCAATATTCTGTTACTGCGTTGCCTAATTTTTGGCTAAAATCTTTTCAGGAACATTTTGGAGTCATGTTTAGCTGTAATACGAGATTGTGTGTTACCAGGCGAGCCACCATCGTTTCCTGCTACAGACGCGTTGAAACTGTGCAGCCAATGCCTTAACTTAACATCCTTCAAAATGGACATACCATTTATATTTTATCTAATACCTTTAACCTGTAGCAACATGTCAAGACCAACATATCTCTTGTGTTGTGTTTCGTTTGAATGAGCCCTTATACAGACTCTAAAAGATGTTAAGCACACATACCAATTTGTAAATGGTCCATCTTGTCTTGCCACTTTTTGTTGATCTTGTCTCTCTTTTCCTGGAGCTGAACCAGTTTCTCTCGGATCTGTGATTCAAGGAACATTCAGTAACAAGAAGATTAAGTCATAACCCACAATAAGCCTTTAAGTATGTTCCCTTTTTACACAGAGCTGTTTCTTGTAAATATGCATTAATGTGACTGCAGATAACAGTGAAAGTGACCCATCGCACAGTACCTCATCAGCTGCATAGTGATTATTGTTGATGAGAGTGTTTCCCATCTCAATACAGGCAGTAAAGCTGTCTGCCCTGGTCTCAATCTCTGACTTGATGTCCTGATGATTGGCAATGACCAACCCAGCAGAAGATACATCCCTGGGATAACAGAAAGCATAGAGAGGTGAGATTTACTTATATAACTTGTATCGTTGGTTATAACAGAATTCATTATGGTAACTGGAAAAATTAAGCATAAAATGACATTCACCTGGGGCTGTCATGTGCATCAATCTGCAGGTTGACACCATCCATCCAGAGCATGAGGTCTCGCACCATGTTGAAGAAGCGGAACTTCTCCACGGTGTCCAGCAGGAGGAGCCTGCGTGCCTGACCAGCCTCGAGCAGGCCCTCCCAGGCAGTAGTGACAGCGTGTTCGCTCCTGTGAATATCATCAGCTTTCTCCCCAGCATAGGCCTTCTGCAGCCGCGCTGCGTCATCCTGCACCTGGTTCACCTAGGAGGTCAAAGAGGAAGACATTCAGTTTTCTATCTCTGTCTCTCGGAGTCTCACATGAGATCTCTTTATTAACAGATAGCTGACCTGTCCACTGAGGGCCTGGATGTCATTTTCAAAAGTATTGTGCTGTCTGTGTAGATGCTGAACAGTGTTCAGGTCACGGCCAAGGTCGGAGGGCAGCCCCTCCCTCTTCTCCTTCACACGTCCAAGCACCTCCATGGCATCCTGGTGGAATCGGTGCAACTCATAGGAGGCTGCCAACATTTGCGTGCGTGTGTCAATCAGCTCCAGCAAGTCAGCCCAGGCCTCGTTTAACCCGTCCTTCCACTCAGCCACGCTGGCATTCTCAGGATGACCTGACTCAATCAGGTCATCTGCCAGCCCATTTACACCATCTACACGCTCTTGGCCAATGTTGCTGGTGTCACGAGCAAACTCCCGGAACTTGTCCCTCAGCATCTGTAGACAGAAAAAAAGAAATCAGGGCAAAATTGGGAAACAATTATTTCAGCTAAATTTCCCTGAGCCTCAGTGTCTCCAAAGCATGTGACGGAAAAAAAAGAAAAACTCACCGTGACATGCTCATAGTCCTGTCCTAGTTCATGGGATCCAGCAACCACCTCCCTCTCAGCAATCCACTGTTCCAGATCATCCACCTCCCGCTTCAGCTGGGTCAGCCGCAGTCTCTCCTGAAGCCGCCCACGGCGCTCTTCAGCCAGGTCTTTCAACCCTGCATACAGCTTGTCAACTTGGGCTTGCCGTAAAGTGATTCTCTCACTGTTTACAGAAAAATAAGAACAAGACAGATCAGTGGTTGTGGATGTACAACTTTTTCATAACAAAGGCACGTGTGACACTTGACATTCAACATTGAGATCTTTTTTGTGCACTCTCACCTCTCTGGGTGTTCACTGGTGACCATGAGGCGACTGCTGTTAGCAAGCTGGTGAATGGTTTGGGCGTAATCTTCAAGTGCCTGTTCCAGAGTCTGGTGCTTTTTGACCATTACAAGTGCGCTTTGCTCATCCTAGGAGACAAAAAAGAAATTTTAAAGTTTCCTAAAGATATAAGATGTGAAAGAGTGGTACTAAGAGTAATTGCTCTTCCTTATTTTGTCCCTTCTTACCTTGGCTTTTTCCTCTGACATCATGTGCAGCTCTTGCTCTCCCATCCAGGCTTCTGCCTCTGCTGCATCAGCATAGAACTGCTGGGCGCGATTTGCCTCTATTAGACGGTCATGGCGCTTGTCTGTCTCTGCAATCAGCTGGTCCCAGAGGTCCCGCAGCTCAACAAGGCGCCCCTCTAGGACAGACTGTCTCTCACCATCTACCTGACTCTGGGTCTGGCCTCGTCTATGAATGTCATCGATGCGAGGCTGGTGGCCCTGGATCTCCTTCTGCAATGTCTGATTCAGAAACAGAGAAGATGGTTTGGCAATTTGCACCTCACATTTGCCTTTGGACTATACAATGAAGGTGTTTATTTTATTTAATGAGTGTAATTCACCTTTATCTTCCTTTTTAATTGCCCTGCATTACAACATTTTAAGTACTAGTAATTCATCATTTTACCATTGCATGTAAAAAAAAAACAAAAAAACAAAAACGTTTTAATCACTGTACCTGGTTCTTCTTGATTAGCAGTTGTACGGTGGGCAGGTCTTTTCCATGGTCTGTGGAGCTCGCCAGGGGCATTCTCTCTTTCACCCACAGCTGAGAGAGAAACACAAGAATGAATAAAACATGAGTATTAGGCAAACAGGATAAAATAGAAACACTCAGTTACTTCACACTTTAGGTAATCCAACTCACAATTTCATCCTCCAGATCTCTGTTGAACTGGTGTGCTTCTTTGGAGGCAAGTAGTTGCTGCCTCCTCAGTTCGAGAGGCTCCTGAAGGTCGGAGAAGTTGTCAGTGACACGCCTTTGCTGACCATCTACCTCAGCGAGTCCAGCATCCTCCTGGGACAGGGCTAGAGCCTGAGACTGGAGGGACTGCACCTCCTTCTCTCTGACCTCCATCTGGTGCTCCAGCATCTATATAGAGAAAATAAAAACATGTAAGACACAAAAACATGACATCTGGCAATTTCCACTACTATCTACAAACAGATTTGGCCTGTTCCACCACATGCACCACATTAAATCTGTCATTACTTCATTACTGTAATTAACATTTAAAATTAATCTTCTTTATACATGTTGTTTTGTACATCATATCAAAGCTATGTAATACAACATGTAACATATTTCTTGACAGCAAGACTGTGCTTTGCTTGCACAGGGTGGTGTACCTGGTGCTTCTTGAGCAGGATGTTGACACTGGTCAAATCTTTGCCATAGTCGTCGCTATGCAGCTGACTCTCAAGGTTTTTCAGCCAAACTTCCAGAGCGGAGCAGCTCTGTGTAAAGAGTTCTGCCCGGTTAGCATCAAACAAGCACTGTGCCTTGGTGCGGGTTGTGCCCTCCAGCTCCTCCCACTGACGCTGTAGGTCTTCAAGGGTCTGCTGAACAACAGGTTTCAACTCTGGCTTCTCTGCCACCAGCGCTTGACCCTCCTTTTGGAGACAGAAAACAAGGACAAGGTTTAATTTACATTAATTTAGCTGTTTCAATGATCACAGTCAGTGTAGGCAGATTGTCCCCAAAATTCAGAAATTAAATGCCATTAACCTTGTTGATCAGCCTACCCTTTAACAATCCCATCAACAGGCAGATGAATGGGTGTCCAAGTACTGTTTTATCAGATTAAATTTGGGGAAAGAAAATTCTTAAGTATGTGTTTACTAACTAATGACAACAATTAATGTAAAATTGGCAATACCTTATCAATTTTGTCCAGCCAGTCTTTGTTGGAGGCCAGTTCTGCCATGAAGGCCTGATGTTTCTGCCACTTGCTGTGAAGATTTCTGGCCTCATCATAAGACATGTCCTGTGCTGTCAGCATCTTCTCATTGATCCACAACGTGAGCTACAGAAAAGAGAATACATTTTTTTCTTGTATCTTATGATTAAAGAAGCCATTTCTATTCACAATACTCACATATTTACCCATTAAGCATCATTACTTATTTATTCATTATGCTATTATTTGATTTGTTTTTTAAATTGATTTTACCTCCTGTCCGTCTTGGAGGAAGTGCTGAAGTTCACGGTTATCCTTAAGCTTTGCCAGCAATTCATTTGCAGCCTCTTTATTCTTAAGATGCCTGGAGAAAACAAAGGAGAAAGCTAAATGAGCCCCTTAGACATCAATTTAAAAAGAAAAACTTATATTAATAAGGTTTTTTTCCCCCCTTCTTTTACTTTTGTTCTAACCTTTCTTGGATGGAATCAACTTTTTCCTGGATCTTATCAGAGTTTGCATTACAGTCATTAATGAGGCGCCGTCCAGCCTCCACCACACCATTTATCTTCTCCTCACTGGCCTCTGTGGTGGTGAGGAAATCTTCATGCTTCTTAATGGCCTCCTCTGCTCCCTGAAGACTGGTTGGCATCTCTGTGTGGGACAGCACGTACTCCTACACAGAGAGGAAAGGAATGTAAAGTTTTCTAACATTTTGTATATTCAATTATCAAATTCCAAAGATTTTTCTTTATTTTTTTGCAGCCTGTTAGTTTACTTTAACTGAGATTAAAACAATTAAAACAAATATGAATATTGGATATACTGACGAATTTAAACTAGAAGAAGCTAGAAATATAATATCTTGTTTTATTCAACAATTAACATTCCTTTGCTGTAGCTGTCTTTGAATCCCTTGGCCTACAACATACAGATCTAGACCTATGGCCCACAGTGCAGCTTACTTCTTCTTGCTCTGATTTGAGAGCTAGTGAAAACGCAAACAGATCACAAACAGCCAAAACCATAATAAAAACTTATAAAAGGGTAAACATATTTCTGATTACAATAAAAACATACTTGTGTTGCACAATATCATTGTAGGATCAGTGTTAAAGTTCAAAGACAAATGTAAGCTTGGACACTAATAAAAAATGTGATCAAATATTTAATTCATTTGATATATTAATTTCAATTAGTTGAGATTTTATATATGATGATTTTGCAATGTAATCAAACCCATTTTAGTCATGCATAGAACAATGGGAGGGGCAAGAGGGCAGAAGATCTGGTGAGAAATCTGAATGAGCTTTAGATCGCATTGCTCTGCTTAAAGGTCCAGTGTGGACCTCCCCCCTCTGCATATGTAGACATAAGGCTTATTCTAAGGTAACAAAATGAATAATAATAATAATTCCTATATTCAGGTGATTATGCATTAATGAAAACATACCTATGAATATCATATTAAATGTCTGCCAATAGATCTTCCTAAATGTGACACACTGCTGGACTGTGTGGACTGTTGATACATGATTTTTGTTTCAGTGAGGCCATAGCTTTCGCCATGGCTTCAATTCCATAGTGTATTTTTCTAACCTGGCTGTTGAGGAAAGCCTCTGCCTGCTGTGCATCTCTCAAGAAAGTCTGGAAGTCGAAGGCTTGGGCCAAAAGACTGTGGCGGTTCTCCCACATGCGACGCAACTCATGCCAGCCGGTGTCCAGTGCCTGGAGCCTCTGGGCCAAGAACATGTACTGAGCATCTGTCTGACCTTGCGTCACCTCCTCACCGACTGCCCGCATCTTCTCATAGTCCTCCTTATAGTTATCCACCTCATTCTTTATGCTCTCGTGCTGGGCTAGCAAACTCTCAGCCTCAGGCAGAGAGGTCGGAATGTCCTCTGAGGCCACGGCTGTCTGGGTGCGGGACAGCCAGGACTGGAAATCATCCAGATCCCTAAGAAAGCCCTGCAGCTTGCTGGCTTCACCCAATGACTCCTCACGCCGCTTCATGGTGGCGTTTAACTCCTCCCACACCTCTTGAATCTCTGCCAGGCGTCCTTGGATCTCTCCAGCCTGATCTGGATGTTCCTGGGCCAGCTTTTCTGCCTCATTTCTCAGGTCATCCAATTTGCCCTGAAAGGACATGAAAAATTATTTAAACGCAGAAGTGATGACAAGATACCTCAACATGAAGCCCACAATAAGCCTGCTATTAATTTGCTATTATTTATTGCACAAGTCTGTTCTGTTCCCATCCCTCACCAATATCTCACTGCATGTAACCTCTGCATACCTGAATGGCCTCCAGGTCCCTCTCCATGCCAGTTAGTTTGCGTTGCAGTGCCATCACTCCAGCCAGGTCATTGCCCAGACTCTGAGTGGATTCAATCACTTTCGTCTTTTCCTTCATCCAACTTTGGATCTCATTGCACTCCAAGTGGTAGTTCTGGATGTTAAGGGCCGACTCTAGGCCTAGCTTCTTTTGACCAGCCAGTTGTTCAAACTCCTTCCATCTAGAGACCACACCAAATGTAACATTTAGGCAAAAAATGCAGTGCTCATTGAGAGCTTATATATTTCTGTGTATTGTGGTGGATTTTAGTAGGCCTTATATGTTAGCTCTGACCTGTTGTTCAGTTGGTCTCGTGTCTGGTGGATTTGGTCTTTGTTACAGTTGTCAGAGCTAAGCAGCTGCTCGGCCACCTGGTTCACATCAGTGACACGAGTGCCTAGGTTGTTCATCTCAGGTTCCAGTGTTTCAAATCTGCAGCCATAAATAATAGACCAACATTAATTAACTTATTCAGACAAGTCTGGACAATAAAACTATTTGCACAAGAAAACAGTAACATTTTGTATACTTTTAAAAAGATTATTATTACACAAAATTATGTCTTGATGATTGTTACATTTTAGTCTCAGCTTTGATGTCTCAAACCTGAATGGGTTTTGAAGGATATAAATTCAGCCATCACCATGTTTTTTATTAATTAAATCTTCTGTATTAACATCAGATTTACCTCTGCTGCACAACCTCTAAGTCCTCCAGTTTGGTAGGGATCTCCATGCCATGTAACCACTGCTCCTTTTCCTCCACCCAGAGCTGGCAAGCACCAGCTTCACTAAACATGCGGTAGAGGGCCAGGGCACCCTCCAGAGCCTGGCGCCGAGCTGCTGACAGAGACTCCAGTTCTTCATAGCGTTGCTCAATAGCAGGTAGGCGACCGTCCACCTACAGTCAGCAATAAACAATAATTTAGTACTACAATCAACATGTCATCATTAAAGTATGAAGAAGTAATAATATATATAATAAAGTATATAATACAATAAGAAGTATGAAAAACAAAGCACACGCACCTCAGGGAAATGTACATAGGCCTGTGGCAGTGCTTGAACCTGCTCATGCAGGGAGTCGATGAGG
Source organism: Morone saxatilis (assembly GCF_004916995.1). Lineage (NCBI taxonomy): Eukaryota > Metazoa > Chordata > Actinopteri > Moronidae > Morone > Morone saxatilis. The sequence continues at coordinate 15,496,306 of NW_023339763.1, read as the reverse complement.
GGGTGGTGGCTCTGGATCTCCTCTTCTATCTCCCTCTGCTTGCGAGCTAGAGTTTGGGTGGAGAATTCATCATGGCCTACCTCCTGACTGGACACCTGTCTAAGTGTCTCCATGATCCATGCCTCCATGTCATTGGCATCTGTTTGAAATTGGTGCAGGGCGACTGCTTCCTTAAGACTCTGCTCTCTAAGCTTAGTTGTCTGGGGAGCAGGAAGAACAATAATAAAAAATAAAATCAATATTTGTAAAAGAAAATGCTTTATACTGCATAAATACAAATACTGAGAATTGTGATCACCACCCACCTCTTCCAGATGTGCCCACTGTGCACGGATGTCTTCAATCCTCTCCGTAACCTCTGGGGCTCCAAAGTGACCCTCCTTAATCAAAGTTTCTCCGGCCGCAATGCTGTTGCTCAGGGGGCCATAGCGGGCTGCCATTTCATCCCTGAAAGCCTCATGTTTGCTGAGAAGGTGAAGGGCAGAAGTTAGGTCACGGCCACAGTCTCCACTTGCCAGGATCTGCTCCTGCTCTCTAATCCAGGCTGCCTCCTCGCCGAGATCCCACAGGAACTGCCACAGGCGGCGCGAGTCCTCTAGGCGCTCTCTGCGTTTCCCAGCGAGCTGCCCAAGCTCCTCGTAGGCTTGGCCCAGCAGGTCAACCTTCTCACTAACTAGTCCCGGCTCGCACGGTTTGTATGCTGGTAGAAAAAGTAAGAATACATGGCACTTAGATAAAAAATAAATGAAAATAAAAATAAAAATAAGAATAGGTCAGACTAAAGCGTCATGGTGGTCTGTACAGAGAATATGTTTGAAGACTCACCCTGTTCATAGGAAGTGAAGCGTTGTGCTGCTCCCTGCACTGCCTTGATCCTCTCTGCCTGAGCTGAAGTGTCAGCCTCTACCAGAGTGTGTTTCTGCAGTAGGTCCAATACATCATGCAAATGTTTGCCACTGTCCGGAGACTGCAGACGACCCTGAAACAAACAGACAGCACAGTCCAGTAGAATATTTGGTTATTCCCCCCCTCAGCTTCAGACCACTACCGTGAACACATGGGGAGCCAGAGCCTTACTCAAATACCAGCAGAGAAAATTCTTCTAATCTGAGTCACTAGAGCAGAAGGCCATTAAATGACAACAGGACATTATCACAGATAGTAAAGTGTATACAAGCATTCTCATTATAAAGTAATGGGTGACTAAATTATTGAGACATTAACAGCGTGATTTCAGTTACCACCAAAAATTACAGACAAAATGGATTAATGTTCTAATCAACTTCACCCCAGACAAACAAATGCAGATATATATATATATATATATATCTAACCCAGCCTTCCCCTTCAAATTAAACACCTGCTTATACTCTTTCTCAATAGAGAAATATGAAGAAAACCTCAAACACTAACTTTGGAATGGGTCAAAGCTCAAAGGCAGCAAATAGTGCTATATTTGTTTAAAGGTGGTGGGTGGCTGATGAGGCCACGCCCTTCGAGTAGTACTGTGCAGTGTTAACATTAGATCTGAGGCAGCAGAGAGAGGCATACATGCTACTTTGTACACAGGCAGTCAATTGACAGATGTTTAAAGCAATTAATGGTTAATACCAAAATTAAAGGAGAAAGAAACTGTATATTTAAGGTACCTATACAGTGAGTTCACTAGCCCAACATGAAAAGAAATTAAATATATAACTGCAAAGACATAATATGACAGCTGGTAACCTTACATACCCATTAGAGGTCTAGCACTGTAATTTCTAATAACATGGGCACCATGGAAATTGAGTACACACAATGATGCTGCATACTGTATGTTTAACCATTTGAACCAGTCATTACCTGGGTAACAGGCTACTTTAATAGCAGCTAAAATGTAAAATACTGTGTCCACTGCCAACAGGCAATTGCATTTGGCAATACCAGAGTTTTCAGACTTGCAGAATTAAATTAATTCAAATCACAGCATGTGGAAATAGTAGAGTTATCAGATTTAACCATGTAAGGAGAAAAGCACATGCTCCCAGTGACTGTAATCTACCTCAGCCAACTTCAATAAAGTCAGCAATGACAGGCAACACAGCTCAGGCAAGGGCTGTAAAAAGCTAATTACTGCTGTTAATGGACCTCTGATAAGTACAGACACTAAAGCTGCCGAGGACATATGTGAACAACAACTAACTTAATTGAGAGGATTAGGAAATTCCTTTTTGTTGATTAAAAACAAAGCCAACAGAATGCTGGAATGCAAAGCACTATCTCAAAACAAGTTAAAACAATGTGATCACTGTTAAAGTAGTATAAGCATGCATTGTATTGGGTGGGTCAGTACCTTCATGTCTGCCATCCAGTCCATAATGTAGCGCATCTCCTGAAACAGTCTCTGCAGGTCACGATGGGCATTCAGCCGCTCTCTGCGTGCAGCCAGGAGCTCTTTCAGGTATTCCCAGAGTCGAAGCACATTATCTCTTCGCGCAATTATACGCCGCACATCATGGTATCCCTCTGCTTCCAGCTCTTTGGCAACAGCCTCCACAGCAGCCACACGCTCCCAATATGCCCCAATGTCTGTCTCAATGGCCTCGTGTTTACGGGTGGCAGCTTCCACTGCTCCCAAGTCAGTTCCGAAGTTGTCCTAACAACAGGGGAAAATTAGCTTATCACGTAAAAATACGTATTCAATGAAGTATTCAAATTCAATAATACATCTGTAGCCACACATTTGTCTGTGTTTCATTAAATCCACTACTAAATCCATAAGTACCTGAGACACCAGCCTCTGGTTCTCACTCAGCCATGTCTCCCGCATAGCAGCTTTGCGGTCAAAACGTGCAGCGAGCATCTCCAGCTTCTCCTGGCGAATCAACTCATTTCTCAGTGCCAGCTCTCGTTCGTGCTCTGCCTTCTCCAATCGCTCCCATGCCTGTCGAACCAATGAAAAAACAGGAAGTTGGTAACATCCTGCAACTAGGATACCAAAAGGGCATACATGATGAGGCCAATCAACTTATGATAATATAGTCTAAAAAAACAGTGAACATAAACAATTTCCCCAAAAGTATGCAACAAGTACTTATTTAACCTATTGATCACATCACATTATGAAATGTGGCTTTCACATTTTTAGATGGAAAACAATTTCTAGCCCTTTCTAGAGCAACCCATACCTTATTGATGTCAGAGATGAGTTTGCCCTCCCTTGGCATGTAGACTTTTTGATTGTTTGCTCTCATCTTGCTCTGGATAGTAAAGAGGAGAACCTCCAAGTTTCCTTTCTCTGTAAATCTGTGGAGACAGACATCACCTCTGTTTAACACACTGTATAGCTTCACACTTTGGATCCTAATGGATAGAAAGCATTGGGTCATTGACTGGGTTATATTAACCCAGGTTTCTGTTACTCACTTGGGGGGTTTCTCCACAGTTCGGTAGGAGTTGAAAGCCTGGAGCTGGTTCTGTACAGCACTCAGTGAGTTAGCTAGCTGGCGGTCATTGAGCGTCACTATAGTCTGCTCGATCCACTGCAGCAGCTCTGAGGCCAGGGTCTCATACTTCTCTATCAGCTGATCTGCCTCAATAGCATAGTCCAGCACCTGCAACCGAGACAGATCTGTGAATCAAAGTAATTGGTGGGCAAACTCTTGATGTATATGTACTTAATGTTTTAATCAGACATTAGTGTCCACACACACACACACAC
>NW_023339763.1:15483278-15492518 GCF_004916995.1 Morone saxatilis | reverse complement strand
ACACACACACACACAAAGCTAACCTTGCCAATTCTTTTGCCCTCCACTGCCAGGGCCTTCATCTTGGAGAAGTAATGGTAGTAGGTCGCCACATAGGTAATGATGGACTTTTCATCAGGCTGATCAACATTAACATCTGGGGGAAAAAAGAAAGCATGATGCAGCTGCACCTGAACACTCCCCCCCTTTTATGATCTACTGACTATAAACTACAGCATGAACAAACAATACAGTTAAGTTGGCCTGACTGCCAAACTGTTACCATCTTCGGATATGGCTTAGTGACTCAGTGGATAGTGTCAGGTCATCAGTGTGACTTACAGGGATGCTTCATATTTTTGTGGAGGTTTTACCCACTCACCTTCTGGGTCCAAGAGCTTGGTAAGCCCCAGTTCTTTCTCAGCCACATTGAATGCATTCTGGAGATTGTAGTGAGCATTGGACCTCTTCAAGTTGTCGAACTCAATAAGGTCAGACCTGCAGTGGCCAGGGGACAATTATGGTTTTAATAAGAACAGATTGCAAAGGAAAACAGGGTGCAAGCAAATGGCACTATCATTCAGGCTGACATACATCACCTTCTTGTGGTATAGAAAAAATATTCTGCAGTCCACTCCAATACATGTCTCCGTTTATAGACCAGGGTGCATTAAATAATCCATTTGATTTAGGTATTGGCATTTGCATGCGAACAGGCTTTCCATCTGTGGATTAAGCTGCTCCTGCAAAGTATTGCTTATTCTTGCCTGAACCATGTTTTCATTTTGAGCTTACTTTGGCCTTAGAGGGATGTAAAATTGGTTTGGGGGGCCTGTATATCATTAAAACTTTAATGACCAATAAGCATGAATTGGCATTCCCAAAATATTGGAATGAGGACTATTTCCTCACTGAGATTCAGTTAACATGACCAGATGCTTCAACTGTACCATGATCATGAAACCTTTTACTTCACACAAGTTTTAAATTATGAAACATAATAAATGACATTTCAGATAGGCAAACAATGTAAGGGGAATGCATATTGTAATTGTAAATAGCGTGATCATATTAATAGCAGCATCATGGTTTACATTAATAGCCCATGGTTCAGTAACTCAAACAATAGCAATGTTAGCATTCATGTATCAGGTATCACTTAGGCAGTCATTGTAATGAACAATAAGCTCTGTTCTATTTGACTCAGGAGTTTAGGGTACACCTTTGGCTTTCAGTTGACAGATTCATTTTAACACAAGCTATTGATGACAACATTACCAGCAGGGTGTGCAAGTGAGTTCCTAAGCATGGCTCTTCATAGAAAATAAGTGGGTTATTATTTCTGTGATCTAGGTCATCTGACTCCCTATTTTATTTTCATCCTTTTAGCCATACTGCAGACTGTTTAAAGGATGGGAGGAGTAGGAGGAGACCTAAATAGAAAAGGGGATAAAAACACCCAAGAGAAGTGTGATGGTACTGCGACAGGCCGGCAAAGATTTTTGATTTGCAGGATGACTAAAATCCTTACTGACAGGGAAAGGCCTGTTAAAAGGAATCAAAGTACATGCCTAACAGTGGCGAGTTTATTTAGTAGGTAACATCAAGTAAAGGATGAAGTCAATGACCTGTGTTTGTGCACAATGGCATTGAACGCCAGACCATCTCTCCAGCTGGTTGTGAAGTTGTGGATGTTGACATTGGGGTATCTGCAAAAGCAAAATCAGAAGTCATTAATCATTAACTCAACACAACAAGATTTATCAGTAATCATGTCAGTAAAACTACAAATAGCATAAATGGTCAAATATATTTTCCACGTATGTTTATCCTGTGTGATTAAGCCATCCATTTTTCTCTCCTCTCCTGCTCTTTTCTCACCCAGCAGTTTTCATTTGGCACCAAAGCAGCAGGGCGTCTTTAGCTGATTTTTTCTCCTTGTTGTCCTCTGTTTCCACACTGATGTCTTGGATCTGTTAGAAGATTAGACCTTATTATTATATATCATATATCATATATTATTCCTGTAATCTATGATCTGTTAGTACATTAAACCAAATTTAGAATTATAAAGTCACAAGTAATGACAGTAAGTTCATGAAGATTTACCTTGTGAAGCACACTGCAGCAGCTTCAACCTCTATTACAATTTTTGTGAGTTTGAGGATGGTCTAAGTTATATGCAGACACCTGATGTCTCAAAGCCAAATTTGCTCTTAATTTGGCAGCTATGCCAAGAGGGGAATGAGCAGAGCTCCACAAAGCTACTAGATGTTACCTGGAAGCGAAGGATGATGGTCCAGATGAGACCCAGGGTGAGACGGTGATTCCCATCCACAATGTCGTGTGAGCCCATATTTTCTAGATGGACTTTTTGCTCCTTGAGAAACTGCAGGGCTTTATCAACATTCTCCAGGCAGTGGATACGCATGCGGCCCTTAGTGGGCTTTGGCTGTGGGGAGCAGAAGAAAAACAAAAGACATATGTTGAAATTATTGAACTCAAGTGATCACAACACACGAAGAGGACAGGGAAAAGAAAAACAAGTGGAAGCAGGAGGAGCAGTAAATCACACTCAAAGAAAGAAGAAATGAAGCACATGATTTCTTCTTCCTCCAGACTTGTGTGGTGCAGGGTGCATGAGGGTCATGTTGAGGGCCAGGGTCAGAGAAGGGTGGTTTCTGTGTGATACTGACCAGCTGTTCTCCTGAGAGCACTTCCAGAAGGCGGATAAGCATGCGGCCATCGCGCAGGTCAGTGTACAAGTCACCAATGCGACAGGTCACTCGGCCTAGGTGAGAGTTTACCCATTTGGTGAAGGTCTTCTTCTGTACAGCTTCACGCTCATCTGCAAAGGACACAACAGGGAGAGAGAGGGGATGAAGAGAGGGGATGAAGTCGCATCACACCAAGATTACCATCGACTCTGCTGACTGAGATGCCACTGGACTCAATATCATTAGTGTCAGGGAAATAAATATGTACACAAGGAATCAATTTTCCTCTTAAACAATTAACTATGTGGACTACAACTTTGATCACATCTGAGAGCAGGTGACAGTAAATTATAAGGACATAAGCCCTCGTCCCAAGGAGTTCATTTCACAGATAAGCTACGCCATTAAGTCTCTAGGATCACTGTATTGACAGCTTAGCGAGAGGTTTTCACTCTTCAGACTCAAGTTTACTGTTGGCTCTCCTCATGTGTGCATGGCTAATGATGAGTTCAGAAGAGAAAAGTGACATGGCAAAACTGTACATTAACATTCAGTCTGCATTTTTTCTATTTCTTTATTGGAGCAGACTAAAAAAAGAATCACAATAAATTAAGCTGTAACAGCAGCTCAGACATATGGACCAGGGGAGTAAGAAGCTAATCCTGCTCCGCCACCTAACAAGGTGACCTCATTTCTAGGACACAAGGTCTGCCTTTTGAAAACACTATTCTAGCATTGTACTTAATGCACTGCACCTAACACAAACCCACACAGAGCCTTTGAGACAGAAAATAGATTATATGAGCAGCTCAGCAATAATGAGCCTACTTGCAGAACCATGATAAACAATGGTGGTGAAGATGAAGGTCTGTCTTAAAACAATACAAAATAGAGTTACGATACATCGCCACAGTTTGAGTAGTAGTTTGAGTGTTTAGTTAGTTAAGTCTTTGATTAATAAATACTAAGCTACTCCAAAAAGAGAGAGAGGGGGACAGTTAGGGGACAAAGACTGCAGGTTGTGCAATCAACCACTCTTCTAACTGTCAGCTAAAAAAAGAACAGATTTTGAAATTTTACACAAGCCTTCTAGGGTGAAGCAATGTAGCCCATGACATAACACACCTCTGTATGTATCCTCTAGTAGAGAAGTTCTCTAGAAATAAGCAATACAGATACTTTCTTGTAATGTCCTTAAACAACAAATTGAAAGCAATCCATTATTAATTTTATACAACAAAAGTTAAAAGACTGTCACAGTTAATGTTGACAAGACATGATTAAACTCACCCCTACTGCTGTGACCTCTGTAATTTACCTCACTGTAATTCAGGAGTTGTTTTTAGCTATAATGGCCCTGTACAGTACTAAGCTTTTAATATTATATATTGCTTGTTAATGTTCCATCAACATGCTAAGAATGCATATGTATGCCATAAGCATCAGGCTAGTGTAACACACATTTCTGCCAACTCCAGATGGCCACACCTGATTTAAGACTCACATTTCAGTGGGTTTTGTGTCCATCTCACAGCCTTGAAATGAAATCTTGGGGATTGTCACGCGGTGAAAAAAACATCACGAAAACGTGTTTGTTGTAATCCTAGCTCAGTGATAATATGACACTGCACTGTGATTTGCCCTTTCTTGCTTCAGTTGCTGTTTCCCTGACAGTATCATCAGTCAAAGTGAGCTGGCCAGTAATAAAGAACCAATAGTGCAATATATTATTAGATTATTTAGTATAAAGCTGTTTGGCTATCCATGCTCTGCACCAGAGCTGAGGGCAGCAGAATGACACATGAAGGTGGTAATAGAAGAAAACAAACAGAAAATGAGTGCTCTCTTTTCTTGCTTGAGTCCATAGTGACAATTGGGTAGGGCACATGCATTTCACACATGCATTACAGACAAAGAGTTCAATAGTAGATAAACCTATGTGTCAAACACACAGCATAATGAGATAGATATGTTGGTCTATGTTGGAGAGATCATCATCTGACTACGGTAACTATGCAGACAAATGCAAAGAGATTAGATAGACAGGTAATTGGTGCCAAAGTACACGTATACATGAAACAACACGTTTTATGAAAAAAGCCTAATGATATGCAGGTTTTCAAATCTCCAAATTCAGCACAGATATATAATTGGAAGTTTTTATTAGAGAAATATTTAAAGATAGGTGGCTGTACAAAGATATGTTACAGTGAAGTCATGGCCTTCAGGTATATTTAAAGGGCTGAAGCTGAGGCAGGAACAGGCCTTTCCAGCATAGTTATCAGCTCTCTTGTCTCCTGGATGTGTGCTTTTTCCTGGTTTAACTAAACTCAAGGATATCAGACAAACAAGAGAGTGTTATGGCATCGCACTCAAACAGCTACTATCGGTCAAACAGCCCTGCTTTAGTTCAGCCCTGGTTGGTCCTCTATATACTTTACTAGGGTGTGTTGGTTGTTTGCGGTTGTTGTTTGAGGTTTTGAGGTCTTTCCATTTTATCTCATTTCAACTTTCCAGAAATGAGTCTCGCCAAACCTTTCTCTATCATGTACACCAGCAGATTGTTCCATTATTAAAGAGAGACCACTAAATGATTTGAAGCGGTTTAATGAGCCAGCAGATGTGGATTATTGTGCCAGGTGAAGTACAGTGCAGGAGCCTACATTCCTCCTGACGCTTGATCATGTTGTGACTGCACCCAGCATTAAGGAGGAGGCAATGAGGCAGTGTGGCAGTGGTCCTCAAGTAGAAATGCTGCTACTGCTGCTGGTGCTATACTGGTAATAACAAGGCTACTGAACAAGAACAAAAGACAAACAAACACAGACATCAGTCTCTGTGTTTGCTCATTATGGCAAGCAAACACAAACCTGTCATCAGTTGAGGCTACGGTAGATAAGGGCAAAACTGGTGCAGCTGTTTTCTCTAACAATGTGACATTTGTGGCTTCTGTTGTTAGTGCATGGGAGAACATGTCATGTCAACTGTAATGTTTGTACATCCATATCTACATGGTTTAATCATGTTTACTGACCTGTAAGAATGCTTAGCGTCAGCCAGAGAGAGAGTTTACTTTTTAAAGAGTATCCTGATGGTTGAAGGTGAGAAAAGATCAAAGAAACTTTGTTTACTCCGTGTTGTCAGATGTCTTAAGTCACACGTCACACAAAATACCTGCAGAGCCTGCCAACATTGTTACGCAATTGCATAGTTGAGGACAAGAGAGAAGAGTGGGAAAATATGAGCTTCAGAACGCAAGCCATGTAATTATTAGTTAGTCTTACTAAGGCTTGCATTATCTTAGCAATGTTAGCTTTTTTGACAAACAAATCCCACTAAAGTGACTATGCACACCTGCCTTGAAACATGGACAATTCAAAGTAATAAAGTGATGAAATACCTATATATCTATGTTATAGCTAGATATTGTCTGCTCTGAATATTAGCCTCCTGCGACGTGCGTCCTCATATCATTTTTTGTGAAAACTACTAATTGTTCAAAGACGATGCTTGGATAAATGGACCCTAGCAAATACACTCTCTGTCTAATGTGGATTCAATCAACAGCTTTATTTTTCTGAGATATATTTTTTCTACCATTAAAACTCTAGCACTAAATTTCTAGCCCTCTGGGACGAGAATTCAATATATTCTTAATACATTTTTTTTACAGAAGTGAGCATTCTGTACTGTTTTAAAACTCCCCTCACTATCCTGGAGCTCTACCTGTCCTTCTTGAGCCTGTATGTGTGTAAGAGAGGACAAAACAAGTAATCAGAACTTCTTATGCCATGTTTTTCTCTATTGTTTACTAATGGCAGATCAGAACTAGTGGTTACAGGTATCATTGAGTGTTTCAAACGCATATTTGGGCATGTCCAGTCAATTTGAACGTGTTTGTCTCTGGTAGTAAGCTTTAAGTATATGTCAGGGCGGGGGAGTGGAGTGGCTCAGCCAGTTCCCTCTCTACTGTTGAAAGTACTGGGGGGGTTTAGCTCGCTGTTGCTTTCCTATTTAACCCCAAACAAACTTGTGCACCGTTGATAAAGATGATTATCTACAGGTAATCTGAGCAAATATGCTGCCAGACTTAATCCTGTCTGTGTGGCTCATTGTGATTAGGATCATGTTTGGTGATAAAATGGCAGACACAAAATGAATCGGTGGGCCAAGGTTCACGCACATCTACAAAGGGAAACATCAAATCTATGCCACAGAACATAATGTGCAGTTTAAGGCCCCCAGCCTCAGAGTATAGAGGTTAAGGGGATAAAGTTGATGACAATGTGCGTGTGCATTTTACTCCAGACTGCTGCGGAGTAAACAGGGCTATTAACGGGCAAGTAAAGAAGGTTCAAGCTCAATGATAGATTGTTAACCAGCTGTCTGTGACCCGACTTCAAACTTGGAAGCTGTAAGTTCAATGTTTCATGTTGTTTTAGTGTTGTTTAGCCTGCTTAACTTTGTTTTAACATGCTGCTAATTGTCAACTGCCTCAGGTTAGAAGATTTCGGATCAATGTTTTAAGGTTGAAACCAGCTAAATAACAGTAGAAGGCTGGATGCCAGCACCATTATTTACATGTTGCTTTTTCTGGAGCTGTATCGCTTTAAACTGCTTTGTTTCATTTTTTTGTTTTAATTGGTTGTAGTGTAGGCCGAATTTCAGTCGACCAAGATTGTCTTTGGTTGACTACAGTCCAACTCCTTACCCACTGATCTTGCCCCGACACTGACAAAATCATCTGCTTGTCCATTGTCCATCCAGAGACAAAAATAAGCACTTGTGGTGATGAAATAGAGACAGACTTCATTCTGACTTTCCAAACTGAAGGTAAATTTCCTATGTTGCTCACTGCCTTCTCAGTGAATTCTGCATCCCCCGCTGTGTTGCATGAGGCTGCACATCAGTGACATCACTTCAGCATAGAGGACAAAGAGTGACTCCGTGCTTAAATAGCTTGCCATAGTAAGCACTTCACACAATAGCAACAAATGCATCAGGGCTTGAAATTAACTTTGTTTGTCCCAAATTCTACTTTCATCTATCCCAGACATAACCATTGACCTTAACTGAACATAATAAATAGAGTTGATCAGCTTGGTTTCACATGTTATTTCTAACAGTTTAATCAATAAATGCAACACTGCTAATTGTAGTGCAACATTATTATTTACCCAGATAATCACAAACTCACTACAGGGACACTGAGAAGTAGAAAACAGGTTTTTTCTTTTAAATCTACAAAGGGAGGAAGAATATCAAACAAACTATCCAAATATTTACAGGCTCAAAAAAAACTAAGGGCTATTTACATATAAGCTATAAGAACACACCAATTCAGAGATCCAATGACAAAGAGTGAGAGAAGGTCAAATGAACTATATACATATTTACAAACTATAGGAACACCCTAATCCAGAGATCTGGAGAGAAAGAGAGAGAAGCTCAAATGTGCATACATAATCATTTAATTTCTAAGGATACATTTCTCCACTGTCCCTGAATTGTCCCAGACGCGATTTTTATTGTCCCTGGGACAACGGAACAGCCTTAATTTTAATCGCTACAATGCATACTGCAGATTTTTCACACTTTTCATTTAACTGACCATTTACTGTAAAACATGCTGAAATAACCATCTTGTGATTATTTCCTGACTCCCAAATATATAAGAAGCTTTCAGAGGAGCAATAAAATGAGCAATGGTTCTGGCATCCGCCCAGGCTGTTTATCATTAAGTGCTGCAAACAATTTCATCTTGTTTCCCAGGTCATGCCCCCTGTCTAGTCATTGCTGGTTCCCTTTCTAGCTGGGTTGAAACGCCCTTGACTTCACAAGCTCTTTATATCCTGTCCCTCACCCACCCTGATCTTGCATAATAAGTGCCTCTGGTCACCCCGTCCTCAGAAAGAATGAGTAAACTACTTCCATCAATCTGTCTGCTTTAATCTGCTTTAATGATTATGGTATTGTGCCAAAGGGTACAGAGAAAGTCCATCAGTGGGAGTGGGACTTTTTCTCTTGCTTTCAGCTCTGCTCTTATTTAGGTGAAAAAATTAAGACATATATTGCAACTATAGAATTGTTGTATTACATGTTTTTATTGTAAATTCAGAATATTAATTGAGCCAAGAGTGGTGTACATAATGTAAATGAACAGAAAACCACATTGTGATAGGTGTGTATGTAAGAGTTAGGAAGTATGTGCGCAGCATGTATGCAGCATGTATGCAATTATATCAACATTTTGGTTTGACACTTAATATTTAACATGTTTAACAAATGTTTAGGTAAATCTGGAAGAAGGTATAACCTAGTATCTTTCCACTAGGATCCATCCAACGTACACAGAAGGACACATGCATTAGTTGGTTGGAATGCTGCAATTAGATGTAAATTGGCCTATAATTAGCTTAATTGTTCCAAATCTGTAACTTATCTAAACCAAAAACTAAGGCTAAAGAATCGATTTCTTAACCACTGGCTTACAACTGTTTTGTTGTCTGAGATTAAAGGGTAAACCCAAGGCTTTCATTAAAAG
>NW_023339763.1:15483022-15483178 GCF_004916995.1 Morone saxatilis | reverse complement strand
AAAAAGCAGCTTGCAACTTTATGGTCGTTGGTTACCATTCTTTATTGTTACCAGTGGGTGGTTTGAGCTGAGAACTCACTATGACTGTGGTGCTTATATAGGCCATGAGCCATAATAGCAATGAGGACAAACCATCTGAGGTTGGGGGGGGGGGGG
>NW_023339763.1:15475732-15482982 GCF_004916995.1 Morone saxatilis | reverse complement strand
TCCTGCCTTATATATTTCTGTAATTTACCCTCAGTTGTACCCATTGATGTTACATTTCATTTCTTGTAAGTTGTTGTAGGCGTATCTGCATATCACCAAAATCGAATGCAACTGTGAACAAGTAATGTGTGGGCAAAACAAAGTGAGAGAGATGGCATATGCAGATGCACATGCGTTGACATTTCTGTTCCTGCAAAAGCAGAACTGCCCTTCCTTTGCTTTTGACTTTGAAAATAAGGCTGTGGTAAAACCGCTTCCTTGCCACATGTGGCATGAGTTATTTTTACACTTAACAGTTGAGGTTACAACTATAGAAAGGCAATGTGTTTTGTGAAACTATAACGGATTTGTTCATACAATAACAAACACGTGAATAAGATGGATTCTTGTCTTACAGTACTATCGTCTTTCCGTTTGTGAAGGCACTGAACATACCCTTCAGGTCATGTACCTCTGCGCCATCTGCAGCTGTAGCTGATAATGGGGAAAATAGGGGAGGGAGGACTGGCCAAGGCCAATCCCATGAGAAATGAGACCTCTCAGCCATAACATCTGGATAGAAAGAAGGTGTGAAATGTCAACAAGACAATAATTGTCCTAACGCCTCCAAAACTACACTTTGTTGTTACCCCTCCAAGTAGGAAATTGTCAATATTAGTAAAACTGTTCAAACAAAAAGGCATTTTTGTGTGTGTGTCCGTGTGTGTGTACGTATGGTGAACCCTCACCAAGGTAATGTGACTCTGAGTTAGAGGCCAGTAGAGTCAGAGCTTTCACTAAGAGTGTTAGAAATATTAAGTTACACATTCAATTCATAGTGTGCTACAAGACTTGAAACTTGACCCAAAAGGAGACATTGCTCTCTTCCTGTATCATTTCAAATGCTTAAATAAACACACAAACAAAACAAAAATGTTTCTAACAAAAACCTAGCCTTACTCACTTATTTGCTGAGATTTGACTTTACAGACCAAACTGTCAGAACTAATTTACCTGAGGAGAAAAAGATTGTACAGGTAGATTACTAGATACTACAGTGTGAAATCAATCAATTCAGTGAAAATAAACACCCAAGCTTAAGACTTTAAACATCTTTTCACTTTTTCTGTGTTTTAAAGGCAAAAAAATAATATAATATATAATAATAATAATAATATAAAAAGGAATAAATACAATTCTGGCTGTGTCAAAGTACTGTCTATTTGGACAAAGCCACACTGCTAATACCTGTTGAGTGACAGTGCAAACTGAAGTCCACAGCAGTTGACAGTTTAGGCAGCTAGAACAGTGACCCTTTGGACCACGACCCTGAAGTCTAACCTAACACACTGTATTTATCTATGAACAGGGGCTTGCAATGTATTTATCTTGGCACCAAGTTCAATAACTGGAAGTAAAAGGCAATATGAACTTTCACACAGCATCTCACTATTGCATTTTACATATAAGAGACACAGTAAGATTGCATAATATAATGTGCACATGTACATATGTACAACGCGAGGGTTCGAAATAAGCTGTATATACTCTTAACAGGTGATTCATGATTTAATGGGTATGATGTGAGGGTAGACCAAAAAAGAAAAGCTTTTAAACAAAACAGCAACTGTCCCTCCATCTGTCAATAAAGGCTGTTCCATGGCAGATGAAGGTTTTTTTCCCCCTCGCACTGCAATTTAACCATGTGGCCCAGTGTTTCATTAAACCTGTCTCCCTTGGCCATAGTTATTTAGTGACTCAGTGGAGTCTTTACTGTTAGATATCATTTACCACTGAGTCAGATGATGCTAGATGTGTTCACTGCTTTCATGCCTGTTTTTTTTTTTCAGCCACTACAAATTATTAAGATATGTTGTTGTATGTCAGTTGTACGGTTGGTTGAGGTCAAAAAGAAAAGTTGAAACCAACGAGAGGCACGTAAGAAAGTAATATTATTTCAAATGAATGCAAATTGAATATATTTTTTGGATGCATACAAACAATTTTGGGAACACTTCCATTATTGTTTAGTTTTGGTATAATTACACCAAAACTATGCATGTGCACATCATCATTCCAGCACACATTATGCTATAACCCAGGAAGGGAGGGAGTGACACAAGGAATGAGCCTCAAGACTAGTCAAACTGGAAATACAAGTGGTTATTTCCAAGATTGTATTTGTGTGTCTCAGTATGTGCTCATGTGAATATATTTACAGCCAACTCCATGCAGAACATATACATAGAGATAAGCAAAAACAGAACATAAGGAGTAAAATATATGTGATACAAATGTGTTTTTGTTATCTTTATTCCCCTATCTATATATTAATAAACAGAGTTCCCGTTTGAATTAATTTCACAATATTCTCATTGTAGGGAAGTGCGAATAAATTATGTCAGTGCAATTTTGGTGACTGATCTCTGACCCTGAAAATTATACAGTGAGTTAAAGGTTTTTCTGCCTGTAAATCCTTAGCTTCTTTGTGCGTCTGGCTGCATGATTGGATCTGACAATGTTGTAAATCTTGTATGTTCTTTAGAGTAAAAGATACTATCTTTTCTGTGGGTCTTATCTCTAGCTGAGAGCATTGGTGCTGTCAGTGTGGAGGTGAAGACATTTTTTAAATTCAGGCAACTTATACATACACACGGGTGCCATCAGCAGATTAATCCCTTCCTCAGTGTCAATAAAGACATTGTTATATTAAAGATATTAAGACTTAATATAGGAGGTAAAATATTGTTGGTCCACTACAAGAATGTCAAACATGCTGAGAGTGCCCCTCAAGTAAACTCTAAAACAGCTCTCAATTCCAGACAGGAACCAAGGAGGGACTGGAAGCTACAAAAACACTGATCTTCACGCACACCACTGACTGACATGCCAGTTTCATACAGTATAGCACATACACACTCAGCTACCGCAAATACTTTATCTTGTGGTCTGTGACTATGGTGTCTAAAGCTCACAGGAAGAGGCCACAGAATACAATAATCCTCAGGTACACGTGGTAATCAAACAAAAACACACCACAAAGGAAATGTTTTATTGAAAAATCATTTTTACTGCCATTTCACACAATCATTTACAGATGCTAGTTAAAAAACGGACAACTTTTGGGAGTTAAAGGATTCCCTTAAAATTAATCATTTAAGTTTTGGGGGTGGGGGTTGCACTTTAGTCACCACATCATTTCCTAAATCCTATGTCACAACCAATGGCCTCTGTGATTTTTGTTTGCAGGACCTCGCAGACCTCACAGGCTTTAGCCAGAGACAGAGCCGTGCATTGTAATAAGATAAGGACAGGTGGCCCAGTGATCAGGTGCCAGACTGCCTGCCTGCTTTAGAGCTGAGCTCAAGCCTACTGTGTGTCTACTATGACACTCCTCGACTCTCTCCACATTAAGCTCTAAAATAGTACCAAATTGGAAGTCTCTTCAACTTCTCTTAGGTAATCACTTATGCCAGGAAACCGCTGAGCTATTTGGGGACTCATTTATAAACCAAAGCACCTGCTGTAGGACTACCACTAGAACACTGGCCAAATAGTAAAATTCTACTTAATATTTCCCATTTCAACAGATAACAGGATAAGCATTGAGGGGAACTACATTTCACTCTGGGACAGTTGTATCAATAGCTTTCAACATTAACCACAGCTTCCATAAGCCACGCAACAACTTGAGGGAGAGACTAATATTACAACTGTACATTCAAATATACTGGTTTAGTTAACCGAAGCCCATATATTTTTACCCAACAAACCATTGGATAAAGGTATACAAATTCCCAAAATTGTATGGAATTTGCCTTTCAACCAAATCAACAGGTCTTACCTTGCAGCTGTTTGAACCGTCCCTCCAGGATATTAGAGTATTGCACCTGATTAACAAATGCTGCTGGGGACAAGCAGGGCTCTCGGTCCCTCTGATCCCAATCCATGGCCTTCTTTCTGGATCTCTCTCCTAAATATTCCTCTCAGATACAGAATGAATGGGAGTTCTCCTGCATAGCACAGCAGAGGCAACCTTTCCCACTAAAAATGTATCAAATCCAGAAGATAAAAGTTTTGTATATCCAAAATGCCCTGGTTTGTCCTCCTCTTCTAGATTCCCTCAATGCAACACAAGCTTGAAAGAGTTGCCGCCTGTTCTTTTCTTCATCTACTGTATGTCCCACCTTGTCCAAAAAAAAACCCAGGAGTCAGTGCACGGGTGGAAGATTTTTTCAAAGAATCATTTCAAACAACACTGAAGAACAAAATGTTCTCTTGTTTCACCTCCTCCTGTGAAGAATTTCACCACACTTGAAGCCTCTGAGCGAAGTAAAAACTTTTGGTTGCACTCCCTCGTGGTTCTAGCAAAGAAACACTGGCTACTCCTTCCCTCCAAACTCAAACACTCATTTGCTAGAGCGCAGCACAGCAGAGCAGGCTAACCGGCCACAGTCAGATAGCTGTGTAAACAAAGCCTGCTGTGCAGTCTGAAAATTGTTCCATTTGCATAAGGTGTGTTTGAGGGAGGAGCACAAAGGAAGAACATGGTGGAAGGGTGAGGGGAGGGAGGAGGTGTAGAGGTGGACTAAACCATTAGAGTTCTTTGCTCAGTGTAGCTTGAGGCGGATTATTTAACTCCACCTTAATTCCAGGGAGCACCGGGGTGTGGCCTGCCAAGAAGGTATATCACGAAAGTCCCCATCACATTGTGTCCTCTTATCCTGTCACTGTGTGGTTCTATCACTCTCTATGACAAGATTTGATCTCCCTTTTTCTGTTCACGAGCCCGCCTTATGGTAAGGCGTTAAGACAGGAAGGAAGCTGTTGAGTCAGTCGTAGCATATACACAACAAGCTCTTTCCTGCCTGAACAAGATTTGAAATTGTGAACTTGTGTGTCTGTATGTCAGGCAGATGGTTAGGCAGGGGTGGGGGTGGATTTGAGTCATTACCTGTCTAAAACATTATGTAACTATTCTGTAACACATTTTATGTCTTACTACATTAGGGACAAATATAGAAATGATGTCTTGCACTTCTTGAGTGCAAGGATGCAGTGGTTTTTAATGTCTTTTTTATGCTTAATATATTCAGGAGGGGTTCTACTGTCAAATTGTGTGACTGTTTGCAAACAGTGGAGGAAAATGGACTTGCTGGGATTTGCAAAATAATTATTTTCCTCCATCACTGAACAAAGGACCATCATATTATAGAAACAGTCATTACAGCCTTTTAGTGCATACTTGAGATTCTCAAGGAAGTTTATGTGCACAACTTTCATGTCTGTGCTCCATAATGGAACACCAATAATAAAGCAGTATTTATTTAAATATGTGTAATACACAACAAGATTATTGTCAGCAGAAACTATGTATTAAAATAAAATTAGAAATATATTTTGAAAGCTGAATAACTTGAATTGAAGGT
This sequence comes from Morone saxatilis, assembly GCF_004916995.1. Classification (NCBI taxonomy): domain Eukaryota; kingdom Metazoa; phylum Chordata; class Actinopteri; family Moronidae; genus Morone; species Morone saxatilis. Next base: position 15,477,574 of record NW_023339763.1, on the reverse strand, counting down.
TGCAGCTGCTTATTAAGGCAAAGGTGCAGATATGAAATGCCTCTAAGACTGTAAACACAGTAAGGGCTAAAGTCACAGCCTTTCTTACGAGGGCATGGCTTTTTGGTCTGGTCAGGGGGCAGTGGTATAAAAGGTCTGGTTTTTTTCAAATCTGTATTTGTCTTGATGAGCAGGGAGCATCTGGATGGGTCTCATTAGAGGACCAAATGCCCCGGGCCTTCTGTGACTGGGTGTTTATGGAGGGAGACTGGACTAATGAGAACACACTTCCTTTTGAGGAACAGAGGCTATGCTATGGTCACATGCAGAGACAAAAAACAGCTTAGAACTGGTAAAACTCAGTAATGGCAATTTAAGATCCCATTGGGTATATATTAACATGAGAGGCAGATGTGAGGGCAGGATGGTGTCTGGCTTAACAAATTATGTTATGGCATTTTCCTCCCTGCAAAACTCATCAGTCATTCACTAATATACACTAACTAAATATACTGGATAGGATTAACAGTTATTTTCTGAATCTTGTGAAATTTGAAAACAAACACTGAAAGCCAAAGGGGGATGTGGGAGAAACTGCATCGAGCAAACTGGAGTTGAGCTAATGATAATTAATGATGCTCTGATGTGGTGAATGGACGCAGGAGGAAAAGATAGAAGCTTCTGGGGGAGTAAGAACTGCCAGAGGGAGAAAGGAGAAATATATTGCTGAGCATGTAAATTTTATCTAACCCTCCTACAGCACAACCCCTTCGAAGGACCCGGGGGAGGGTTAAAGGCTAGACCATGCTCCAAACACTGGTAACTGAAGGGGAATCCCCCTGGAGCAAGTAGGGTTGATTTCTCTTGAGAGGCTCACAGTCACTCAAGTCTTGTGAGTGATCTCCAAATGTGGTAACTGTGACCAAATAACTTTTTTTTGTTTCTTAGTTCATTACTTATACATCAAATATATTGGCATGGACAGTGTATATTAATTGTGTATTGCCAGATGTATTTGATTTGTCGTAGCTATTATAATGATGTGGACATCAAAAATAACAGTGTTAATAAAAGGAATATGGACACTTTTGCTTTTTCCTACTATGGAAGCTTCCACAAGTAAATACATGGAACGGTTAGTGTGAAGCTGGGCGTTACTTAGAAAAATGCAAATTTGCCTTGCCATCTTGCCTTGCTACTCAAACAGTACAGGAACTGAGATAAGTGGTTATTTATGCAAACTACAATGATCTTAACACAAGGGAGGCTCACTACTGTGAAACAAGTGGCAGCCTCTGCTGTTGCACCTGGAGTGAAATGATTCATGTCAGAGGTGTGAACCAGGAAATGACACGATCATATTACAGAGAGAAAAGCAGAGAAAGTTTTCATTGGAAGGCACTGTGAAAGAGAGAAGCGTAAGTAAGCAGCAGTTTAGAGGATGCAGTAGGTCTTGACATTTGGGGATAAGTAGTAAAAGGTGGGCAGGAGCTGTGCCTGGGGGGAAATGGTTGCTAGAGCATGTCAAAGAATGTGCACATCAAGCCCACACTTGTCAAACGGGGATGGTATCACAGGTATTCACATGGGAGCGTATGCATTCACACACACACACACACACACACACAGCACCATAATTATAAGACAGCAGGATGCAGAACATCTTTAAATACAGTTCTGTGTGCATACAACCAGAGTACAGGCCAAGGTGTGTTTTGTGTTGGTATGAGGAAATGAGTCGGGCAGTATTTGTAAGTGAAATGAGGGTTTTATCTTTCAGAAATAGTTTGACTACAGTAGCACTCAAAGATCATCAGAGCATTTTGCTGTGTGTGTCTTACTGGGTGTGTGTGTGTGTGTGAG
>NW_023339763.1:15465158-15475671 GCF_004916995.1 Morone saxatilis | reverse complement strand
TGTGTGTGTGTGTGTGTCTTGGTGCCTGCCTGCCTGTTGCTCCCCTCTGCTGGGTTTTCATGATATTGCAACTTGTTTTGACTATTAACATTAGAATTTCTTTTTGTACAATGTTAAACCAGGAAGGTACAGGGTAGTTAAATCAACACACACACACACACACACACACAGGATGTACTACAACTACTAATAGAGCCATCAGGATTTTCACCTGGGTCAACTTAGTTGGAGCCTCAAACAGGATAGGCTGGCCAGACTGACGTGCACTTGCACTTTCACAGCTTGGACGGATGTCAAGACTGTCAAGGGTAGGCGAGTGAGGTAGGGAGTAAAGCTGTGTTCAGACAGACATTGGCGTTCTATCAAAACAATGCAGCCTCCTCATTCGTTTCATCAAGAACACTGCTCAGGTCCACCATGGGTTCTGATGCAGAGGGTTCCAGCACAAAAATCACATCACCCAGAAAAAAGAGAAACCTGGACACACTTTTCTAATGGTTGTTGAAAATAATTATTATTAACATTTTAGGAGGTTTTTTACTACACCCAGCCCTAAAGTCTAATCTCCCCACCTCATTTCATCACTGCTTATAGCTCTTTGGTGAATTGACTATACAGCCGCCTGGCTTTGTCCTCCTTTTAGAAGTATTTCTGTCTTGCCCTATAAAGAGAGAATTGTGCCTTTTGGGACAGAGAAGAATAAACTATTCCTCAGTCTACAGAGCCTAATTAGATTTGTGCAACTTACTGTCTTTCAGTCTGTGATTTTGTCTCTTAATGTCGTCGGTTTATCAAACTCCTACTTTCCTAATTTTATTTTACAAAGGTTTACCATATTGGCCTAAATATAAGACAATGATTATATTTGAAAAAAGAGATGTGTTGTATTGTATTATAGAGTGCCTGCTAGAGTTAGTCAGCACTAAGATTGTCTGCTCAAGACATGCGTTTTCTTCCCACAGTGGACAGCATCTCCTGACAAATCTGCCACAGAAATGGACCAAAAACAGTAATCTGTCAAGCATACAAGAAGTGTGATGTCATGTTAGAAAATGGTGAGCCAGAAAAGGCAGTCTTAAACATGCTAACAGTCACAGGAGAATTTCTGGTGGTGCCAAACTTCGACCAAAGCTTGACACAAGAGAGTGTGTCAGTATATGTGAGTGAAAAACATAATGCCTTTTGCTAGAGCCGTCATACAGCTGAAAGCTTTGCACATTATCGGTCAGCTGAATCCGCTACGTCTCGCTGAGATGGTAAAAAACAAAAACATGTACTAAATTTTACTAATTAACCCCACCATGGGTATGTTTGTTTGATGTACAGTTATACGGTCTTATCTACAATGAATACAATTAAAAAAACATTTCCAACTACACAATGTGATCAAAATTAATGAAATGTAAGACTATCTCAATTTTATATGACATAACTCAGCATTATAATTATCATGCTCTAACAGTAATATCCATTTGTTTTATGGAGTCCAAACTAATTACTGAAATTTGCTGATTGTTTCTTTGGCTTGCATTTGATGGTGTACCATTGAAGTCTTTCGACTGCATTATTTGAATTATCGTAATATCATTCACATCATACCGTTCAGCTCAGAAGGATTTAATGAATGTCCATGAATTATAGCCACCCTAATGCTTTGATAATACATGTGCTCTTTTCCATTTTGGAGCTCACTGCGACTTTGTCGTGAGGCTAAATAAACCTCAATATTCAATTTTTCTTTAATGAACTAATACAGATTGTTCCCACAACCTGTTACAAAAGGGCTCTTAATCAGTGGAGTACCCAACAAACTAGTATTCCTGTTGAATATCAAGGAACACTGAAGTGAGTCTTGAAAGTGTGCGATGTTAGAAAAACCTTTAAGATAATCCAACACAACAACAATACTTACCATCTTCAAGATTAGCATAGAGCTGAATCAACATCTTTCTATTTGTCACCATCACACACCTACAGTTGACAACATGCAAGCATGTACATTGGTGAGGTCTGAAGTGTAGAATACCTGCAAGAGCCTTGATGCGTGAGCGCTCGAAGAGGCGTGCTGAACTGTTCTCATTATCCCAGTCAGTCTCTGCTGCCAGGTCCCAGCGGTTGTTGATGTCATTGTACTGCTGCTGGATCTCCAAGCTGTCAAAGTCCGTCGGCGAGATGGTGCTCATGGTGTCCGGGCTGAAGGAACACTCATTCAACCTACAGTTCAGACACAGACACGCAAAAGCATCCAAAGTCAGCGCACGGAGAGAAGAGAGGAAACAAGACTGACCACTGAAATGTTTGTGAGCTAATGTTTGGCAGATTCAGTTTAGGACCTGAGCGTCTATGTTATCGGCAGCCAGATGATGCACTGTAACATACACCACACACACACACACACCTCACAGCCGCACTCTAGTTTTATGTGCTCAAACATATGCAAATAGCAGCTCGGTCAGTACAACTGCCAGAGAGTTGAGATAAAAACTTGGAGATAAGTTCAGCAACTGTCATGAAGTAGTTAAGTTAGCCAACCAATACTTTAATACAACTGCTCCCATATGCCCCAGCAACTCCAGTAATCTCATTTTACCCAGCTTAAATCCAATGCAGACATACAGATGTAACAAACATAAGCACACACACTCACACACACACTGCATTAGGCCTGGCTGAATGTCAATACATATTGTATTCATGCAGAAATGTTTAAGGACACAGGCCTGTTGATGTTTCTACTAAACAAAGTTTGCAACAGAAATCATTAGCAATACAGATATGATAACTTGAATTGACATTCACTGGTTACTTCACTCAACTCCAACAGTCAAATAAGCCTGTGTGTTAACTGCATTCACAATAACCAGTGAATGTCCAGTAATAAATGACACTTTGTGAGACACACTCCTGATGCTTGTGGCCTGCATGTGCCTGTTTGTGCACGTGTTGATAGAATACATGAAATAAACAGCAGGGGGCTGCTCATCAAAACACTGCCCCACAGCCCTACCAGTGGTTCAGAAACCCACTGAATAAAACACTTTGTTTAGATTCTCAGTGCCCGTCCTTGTACTCACATTCCTCCTATCCTGTTGTTTGTACTAACTCAGCATGCAGTTATAACAACAAGGGTACCCTCATATGGCAACAATCAATACTTCATAAACAAGGTCAACCCCACCCCCATTCTCCATCTGAGTCTCTGTATTTTATATTAGAATATTATTGAAAATGTTGAATATTTTATAATGATTTTTGTATTAATTGAATGGTATGTATATTCCATTATATTATTCACTTCATTGTGGTCAAAACAAACAAACAAAAAAACAATAATTGCAGATGACCAGCCAGATCCTGTCCTTAGTATTATGCACACCCAACGGGGGATGTACATTAAGATTAACCCCCCGCCAGAGAGACCCATTAACTAACTGGGGCCATTTGTTTAAGAGCATTGGACAGATTAATAGACAAGGTTGAGTAGTCAGTTTGCTAATACCTGTAAGTTTATCTTTTGTTGTGTCTACTGTGGCTGACTTGAGATGATGGAGGACTGTCTGCTAACCCTTTCCTTTAATTCATTTACTTTATGCACTGAAACATTTTGGTCATATAAACTCTTTCTATAAGGTCTGGCATGGTGAGTTTAGTTTAGTCTGTGTTCGATTATGTTGAACTACAGGATGGAAAGTGGAGATTCCAGGTAGGAAACGATGCGGTCTTCCAGATTAAGTAGGCCAGCTAACAATACATCACACATTAATGAGGCAATGTATTCATTCACTGTTCTTTTCCTCAAGGTGTGGCTGAAACACACTAAGTCAATGCTCCCTCAAATGCTCCCTGTACAGCCAGGTTGGTGCAAAAACACACGATAGACAATAGCATCATTAAGATTAGTGTTACAGAAGGGGAATGAGGTGGTGCTGATTTGAAAAGTATTATTAGAAATAATGACTTCAATATAAAAATGTTCAAACGTCCTTCTGCAGCACTGTTCGGTCTTAAAAAGGAGGTTCAGTGACAGTAATGATCTGCAGCTGTGTAGCATGGGGCAGACTTAGTGTGTCACTGAAACACGTTATTAGGCTTTATTGTTGTTTATTTTGTTGCTTTCGTGGGTTTTTTATTTATTTTTTTGGCAGTTTTGTATTAATTGGACAGTTTACAATATAGATGCAGAAAGTAAACAAAGGGGACAGAGAGAGAGGCACCAAAGGTCCACAGCCACACAGAGGTGTTTCAGTGATGTGCTATGAAGGCTGACATGTGGTCCTGATAGCTAATGCTCCATAATGCAGATTTGCTATTTAAACATACCCTATGCAAAATACATAAAACATTGTCTTTCATATAGAAATAAATGTACTACTGACTGGTAATACTAGTTTACTATATATCTAACATCATACCATCACTGATGTTTTAACAGACCATGGCATGGTCCATCATCCCAGCCTTCAAGTAACCCTTACTATTGTTGAGTCAAACAAGTCACACACACATTCTAGCTAAAAAATAAAACAAAAGCTCGGCAAATCCTATTAGAGGCAGATTAAGGAGTGGCTGGGAATAGAAACTAAATGCAGGGATTAGAGAAGAAGACAGAACGACGCCTCCACACTGCCCTCCGACCTGTCACCTCCCCAATCACTGAACCCCACTGAGTGTGTGTGGGCAGCCAGCGGGTTTATTATTGTGTCCCTCATTTATAGATTGGATATTCTCTAAAAACACAATAACCACACAGTCAGGCCACAAACACCGACTCTGACAATGGTCACCTCCTTCAGTCCACGCCCTCCTCAACATTGCCATGTCAAATTGGAGCGAACTAACAAATAATTGAATGACAACCACAGGCAGGCCTACAGCATGTAGCTTACTGTGCTGTGGTGACATTTCTCCACAGCCTAAATCACCAAAACATCACAGCAAGGAAGCAAGAGCCACAAAAGAGGACACGATATCCAGGACAGGCCTGGCAGCAATGACACTCTGTCTGCGGGAGTGGACCAGGGCGGGGCTACAGGGGGCAGGACCAGTGACGTCACAGAAGTCTGGCAGTGGCAAATGGAGGGCGATCCTGCCCCTGTTGTGAGTAGGAAGAGGCTCGGCTCAGTGTCTGCGCTAATCGCTCCTCAATGGATCAGACAAACAATCCCCTGACCTACTATGATACAACCTACTGTACTCACACACACACACACACGCAAGCTGAGCTGACCTATTACACCCCCACCACACCACCAACACCGCCACCAAGGCTAACACACAAACACACACCGTGCTTCTAAAAAGCACACGTACAATCCCACCCACTCAGCATGTAACCATATACTGGATCAGCATTCAGCACACTAAACCGCTTCAACACCTACAATCATACCAGCCTGAGTGACGGCAAAACTGCCTCCCAGTACAGAGAAGAAGACCAATCAGAGACAGGAAAGAATCCCTCAACTGTGTATTTGCTTGGAAAAACTAAATGAGTCACGAGAAATGAGAAAGACTTTTGAGTCATTTCTTTTCCACACACACACACACACACACACCTTTTGGAGACATCAGATGTTAGCCCCAAAGCTACTGCAATGCAACATCCAAAATACTGATCCTATCAGACACAGACAGACAGACAGTTAAACAGATGTGCCACAAAAAGGGGGCATAAAAGAAAATCCCCTCAAGGCCTAATCCACAAACACACAAAAGGTTAATGTAATGAAAGAGTTTGAATCATCTATCAGTCAGAAAATGACTCTCTGAACATTTACTAAAAAACATAAATCAGTGCTACTATTACAATCCCAGTACTGCAGTTGCTGGTTACCACAGCAGGGAGTGAACACAGTGAGGAGAGCTGACACAGATTCAATGACAGCATGTCTAATACTGTTGAGGAATATGTTCTTGGCCTACATGAAGGCAAACCTTTTCAAACATCACAGCACTACGCTTCCTCTAAACTCAAAGGAAAGGGGGACCATTAGTGTGCCTGCTCGGAAGAATCGCTCTCCTGAAAGAGGGGGAGAGGGGGAAAGTGGGGCACCAAGGAATGCCCCGAGGCTAAAGCCCTGCCTCTGACCGGGCAGACACACATCAGGCATCAGGCGACAGCGGCTACGAAAGCAGGGCAGTGCCGGCAGCATGACAGGCAGCACCACCACCTCTCTCTGTCTCACTCTCTCTCACCCCTCCTCCCCCTCCAGAGCTGCTTCCATTTGCCCAGCTGGTCTGTTTGTCACCGCACCCGTTAATCAGAGAGAAAGAGAGAAACAGAGCCCACCATCAGTTGCCCGCAGGGAATTAGGGCCTGTGCACATTAGCCGGCCACACTGCCACCGTGCACCATGGGAATAGGGTAGACACACACACACACACAACCTCCCTGTAATGCCAAACAAAGGAGCTCTCAGCCTTGCCAATATCCACAGTATGACAGTAGTATTCAACATACACAATTATTATTCCGTGTGAAATATTCCCCTGAAAGGTTTTCTTCAGGACTGTAAACGGAGCTTCTAGACACACACTTAAATCGTCACGCGCGCGGCTCCCGCTCCCAAACCAGCCTGTGCCTCCCCTCCATGCTTCGGGGCTGGGTCGGGCGTTGCGGCGGCGCGCGCGGGGGGGCAGACTCCACACTGCCGCGCCAGCGCCGCGCCCTGGCCCCATACAATGGAGGAGTCAGCACAGAGTTGAGGCCAGCCGCTGGAGCCTTTCCTGTTTGCAGAGATGAGGCAGCCAGAGGCACACATGCATCAGAGGCCCCTCCACAGCCTGCTGATCCTGGCCTCAATGCCCCGATGAATAGGACAGCACAGCTCCTTTGTTGACCTGTAGCATCACATTCATCAAACACTCAGGCGGCCACATGCCCTCCACACACACTTCACTTCTGTGGGCACCAGCTCCGCATACAGCACTAAGGTACATAATAAATGTTTATTGTAAGAGAGGATTTCTTTTCTCTCGCTCTTTTTGCATTTTATAATGCAGAAGTCATGTTACACCATATTTAAATCAAATCAACAGACTACAACATTGGTAGCAAACTTGCTCATTTGCCATAAAGGTAAAAATAACTACAGAAAGAAAGATCAGTTTCATCTGAATCTACTAACATTTACAACTTTCTCATCAGGCAAGACTTCACATTACATCATACTGACATACTACTATGTCCTTTACTCTATGGGTGATGAATGGTGCCCGTCCTGTATCTCATATCCAAATAAACACTGTATTATGCAAATGACATTTTTAGAATCCTAAATCATCCTTGTGCCCTAAATCATCTTCAATAGCGTCAGTCACGCTCTTCTGTTCAGCAGTGTAGCACTGACACATTGCAGGTTAGTAGGTGAAGCAATCTGCCCTTGTTTACCTCTGTTAATGAGAGGCATGAGTAAACAATCGTTTGCCTGATCCAAAGCATTAGTGTATTCATGAAAGGACTACTTTACCGCTTTTAGATTCAGAACTACCACCGTGTGGACAAACCAAGGTAAAACCTACAGTGGTTGCTGCTCCTGTCCTGATGAATGAGTGGAGAGCGTTTGGCTGAAAGTCTCAGTGGCAGCATCACTCTCTGGGACTGCCAACAATCCAAATTAAAAACATCTGTGAATGAAATATTCACGCACATTAGGCTAATCCACTGTGGACTGCTTCTTTCCATTTTAAAACACACAAAACCAAGTGCAGGCGTAAGCACTGTGCGCCTGTGTGTTAGTGTGCTGATGCTGATGCAAGGTTGATACCATATATGAAAATACTCACTCCAGAAACAAAGCCTATAGCAACTCAAGAGGTTTCACCACTAAATGGACAATATAACATTGAACTCACACCAACAAGAACTGTCAGTAGACACAAATATGGACCTGTATATATGTATATATGTGTATAGGACCCCAGCAACACTGTGCATGTATAACTGTTCTCAAACCATCTGCTCATCTCCACAAACCCTAATCCAACACTGACAGTCTCTGTGCGTGTGTGGAGGCGTTCTTAACTTTTATATAAAAAGGTGCTTTGTATTTTTGGTTTTGCTTTCCTTTTCTTTCCTCGACCTTAAAAAGCGGTTAATATGCAGTTTTCTTCTTCTGTCTGCTGGCACGTGATGCAGTTTATTAATACCTGTTATTTTCATTTGGCTGCCAGTTAACAGCCTGATACAACAGGACCTATTGGGGTGGACTGGATGACAGCATGTAACAGTTAAATCACCAGGCTCTGTACTGCTGTAAAACAGCTGCTGCTTGAAATAGGAACGACTTGTAACTTGTGAGCCTTCATTTAGCAAATTGCATCCTTTGCTAAAAACATGTTCGCTGGTCGAGAGGCAGTCTTGCATCAATAAGATACAGTCCTTTCTAACTGGAATTTCAGAGTAATCTATCCAAAAAAAGTGTTCGATTGACAAACTGAAGACAAAAAAGTATTCGAGGTAGTTATTAAACTCCTTTATCCAAAGTCAAATATGCCCCAGATCAAACTCTGAAATGTTAGAATTGCTCGACATAATGTTGAATTGTCAGCGATATTGTATTTTCAGATCCCTGAGTAGGTGTTCAGCGGTTTGTGATCCTGTGATGAAGTGCAACAACTGTTCAGCATTTCTGCCTCTGCATGAAAAGTCTGCCCCCGCAAGAGGCACTGAGCGCCAAGTCCTTCCAACGACCCGATCTTTAAGAGGCATACTATAAATACAGCATTAATACTACACCAGGTGCCATACAATACATCCGAGCATGTCGTCCAGATGGCTTTGTGGCTACGTCTAGTTCCTGGCTGCTGTCATGTCTGCTCCTGTAAGGGCCCTCTACTTTTCTGACTGATTCAAAATAAAGAAGAGTAGACTGTCCTCTCCCTGAACCTCTGAGTATTTAGCTGTGTTTAGGGTTTGTGTGTTACACAGTGTACTACAGTTATCATACAGTCTCTATAGTGGTTTTGTAGCACTTGTAGAATAGTAGTAGTTTGAGTTAATGGGGTCTGACGTATACCAGACATGGACTGGTACTTACTAAAGAAATATTAGAAAATGTTTTTTATATAGGCAGAGTATTAGGGAATGAATTAACAGTTACAGAAATATGATTTATTTCAGACAGTATAGACAAAGAGGAATGCAATGCAGACCACTGCAACAGTGGAAAGCTGTACACAAGTGATTTAAAGGCCGTAGTATGGGCATAAAACTGCATGTCAAATGTTATTTGCACTGTAAACACTATTAAAGCACTAAAAGATCTGTTCATCAGCTTTACTTATTGGCTAGTGGTTGATTATAAATGCAAGAAACATTGCTTCATTTTACAGATGCTGTAATATTCATGCCGATGACCTACTTCTTTAAAATGTTCTAATGAGTGAAAACCTCTAAGGCAGGGGTGTCAAACTCTGGCCCGCGGGCCAAATTTGGCAAATTTTGGAAAAATGTTTTAAAATTTTATTTCATAAAGAATGCCATTGATGTGTTTTTTTATTTGAAATTTGATTTTGCATGTCTCCACTATTAAGTTATATATAATGTAATAAGAGTGGCTTGTCTCCATATTCAATGTTAAAGCAAAATTCGTTTCGTTCCATATTAAAAGGTTCATTTGGTTCAATCTTTGGCCCGCGGCTTTGTTCAGGTTTTAAATTTTGGCCCACTGTGTTTTTGACTTTGACACCCCTGCTCTAAGGTATCATCCACAATGTCAACTTTTCAGGAACTAAGTTAAAACAGCATTAGTCTTATCCTGACAAGTCTCTCTGAATCGATCCAAACCCTAAAGGCTGGTAGGACTTTCTAGTCTGCTAGAAGAGCATGTTTTGCACAATACCAAATATTGTAATTACATGTTGGTAACATTTGATTTGTCCAAAGCTTTGTGTGTTTTATCTGTTCAACACTTAAAGCTCTCACACAGTTAAGGATGGTTTAAGTGCCTAAAGCCTCTTCAGTTGTTTGGCTTTTAGGAGGTTTACATGTGAGACGACGACAGGTGAAAGACTGAATGAATACATGTGGAAAAAGCTCAATAACTGTCTGTGCGTTGAGCTGTTGTACTACACAGACCTACAAATAAAAAAATCAACTGTCAAATGAAGAATTGCACACAAGGCGCACGCTGGGTTAGTGATATGGTTCACTGCAGCACAATGAAAGTGTGAATGGCAGGAACTGAAAAAAAGCTTGTTGAAGAGGGATTTTGAGAATCAGCACTATGGGGGGCCCACAGTCCCAGTCCATTGTTGAAGGCTGTTCATGTAGCCCAGCCACCATTCACCTATCCAAACCACACTATAAGTCTAATCAAAGGACGTTATGCATTTATCTGGTTGTTTCGGTATGTGTTCTTCCTGGGACAAAACTGGATCAGCATTCTGTAATTAACGACTCAGAGAACTTCTATCATCTGCATCTTCTTCTCTTTTAAAGCTGCAATGAAGAAAGGAATACATTTGAAAAAGACATTAAGAACAACAAGACATGGATGATGGTGCCGTGAGC